>NC_059328.1:58815357-59120892 GCF_018350155.1 Leopardus geoffroyi
CTCACAGACTGCGAGATCATGACATGAGCCGAAGTCAGCCGCCCAACCAACTGAGCCACGCAGGTGCCCCAAGAATGTGCTTGAATTCTTTTATTTGATAGGAAAGGAAAGGAACACCATGAGGCTAGAATTGGGGATATTTGGTTACAGCCAGAGTCACTTACTGAATATGAATATCACCTGATTGTAAGCTCTGTGGAAGCAGGGTTCCTATCTATTTCATTTCTGCCCTATGCCCACATATTACAGTGCCTGGCACAAAGGATGAACTCAATACATATTTCCGAATGAATGAATGATCTTTCCAGCAAGACTCTAGCTTTAAAATCAGGGACCGTATTGTAAATACTAACTCCAAAGAGCCCAGAACGATGTCTGATACAGAATGGCACCAGTTAGTATTTGGTGGCTGGGATTTATGATGCACTATATATAGAGTGAGAAGGGAGATTTTTTTAATCTTAGTGATAACCATGCACACCTGGTCAAATTCGCAGCCTGCCTTATCTTTTAAGCACTCCCTCTATGTAAAAGTAAACCATGCAAAAGGAAGAACAGTTGATTGGTATCAACAGAGAAGCACACTAGAGACCAACCCTTTCCTGCACCATCTTTGCTGCTGTCTGACTCACTGGATTTGGTTGGTTTGTTCCACATCTGGAGTTTCCTGGATCTCAGAACCAGGAGGGTACAGCCCTATCCCCAGAAGTGGACTTTAGCCTTAGCCTAGTTCCTAAGAGATCTATAGGGGCACCTAGGCAGCTCAGTCAGTTGAGCATCCGACTCTTGATCTTGGCTCAGGTCTCGATCTCATGGTCGTGAGTCTGAGGCTCACACTGGGGTCCACTCTGGGTGTGAAGCCTACTTAAAAAAAAATCCTTGGGGCGCCTGGGTGGCGCAGTCGGTTAAACGTCCGACTTCGGCCAGGTCACGATCTCGCGGTCCGTGAGTTCGAGCCCCGCGTCAGGCTCTGGGCTGATGGCTCAGAGCCTGGAGCCTGTTTCCGATTCTGTGTCTCCCTCTCACTGCCCCTCCCCCGTTCATGCTCTGTCTCTCTCTGTCCCAAAAATAAATAAACGTTGAAAAAAAAATTAAAAAAAAAAAATCCTGCACAGCAGGGATTATCATCATGGAGAACTTGAGCTAGCCAGATGCCTATTAGTGCCCATAATTAGTGGGCTGAGTAATGAATACGTGTTGTTACTAGATGTACAGCACATATGGCTTAGCTATTGTAGCTATTTGTTATGCTGCTTACATTGATTTCAATAATATTCTTTGGATGGATCAAAATAACAAAATTATTTCAACTATTCAAAATTACACTACTAGTAAAAGAATAAGGGTAGTTTAAGAACTCACACACTACTTATCAATTTAGAGGAAAAAAATATTTTTTTTAAATAGGCTTCACGCCCAGCACAGGGCCTAACACAGGGCTTTAACGCACTACCCTGAGGTCAAGACCTGAGATCAAAAGTCAGACATTTAACTGACTGAGCCATCCAGGTGCCCCATATTCTTTAAATATTTAAACACCTCCTAAATACTTTTTGGATTGCTAATAGTATTGTTTTGGTCCCCTCCCCACACCCACGGCAACCCACCTATCGTTATAGCCCCAGGGAAATGGGAGAGTGAGGGCCAACTAGAAGGAAGAAATGCACGGAGGGACCACAGCAGGCAAAAGCCGTTCTAGTGCTGGAAGGAGTGGACAATGTCCTTAGTGCTCCACAAATGCCTCAGCATCAAACCCCACATGTGGGAGGATGACAAAAAAATAGAAAGCCCAAATAGAAAAAACAAATGGCTACAAGCTTTTGAGGACACGGCCACACAGGTTGGCCTGGCACTTACGTGTGGACACTTCCAGAGCAGGGGAATGGCAGAGAGGAGGCCCTCATAATTCTCTGAGTATCCCCAGACTCCACATGGTGGAGAAGGCCCCCCAGAGTCGCCCTGGGGTCCATGGAAGAGAAAGGAAAGCTGAACGCCAGAAGGATTGCAATGGAGCTGCTATGTTTAGGGCCAGAGTCTTCCCTACCGTTAGACAGCCAAAGCCAGTGTCTAGAGAAAAGAAGTGGCAAAGCCTTAAGAGTCTGTTGTGTCAGAGAGAAAATAACGGGACCAAGTCAGCAAAGAAGAACCACAATGCTCAAAATGTGCTCTGAAAACACCAGATTCACATCCCTGAGTCAACGGGGATGCCAGCAGCTACCTAGCAACCAGGAAGATCAAAATCAACTCTAGGGAGAATGGGGAGGACCCCACAGACAGGATCAGGACTCTGTGTAGACAAGTGACCTCTCCTTGTCTGCCCCATTATCATGACAGGATATAAGCTTTCTCCTTCAGATGCCATCTTGGCTAAGAGAAGGGGGGAGGTGGGAGAAACCATGAAGTCAGAGCATTTCCCTCAAAGAGACTGGTTAATGCAAAGTGGGAAAAAAAACACCCCAAAAAAACAATAGATGGACAACATACTTTCAAGCATAAGTTTAAAAATCCATCCTCTACTGCTCTACCTCACAGCCTCTGTCCCAGCCATCAGAGAACATAGATTCATGATGAATTTTTGTTCTACATATAAAATTTTTAAAAAGAAATTTAAAAAATATCTAAGTTGTTCACTGTACAGTTTTCACCCCAGCCATTAACAAAAGTGGAGACTCTTAACAGCCAGACAGATGCTAATAGCACTAAATAAACATGGGGACTACCTTTATAAATCTGAATATGAGCTTTATTTTTTCAGTTCAATGCATTATAAAAGTGACCAGGAAGGAAAATGAGACAGTGCCCAAGATGACTAATAAAAGAAGGCCATCCTAATAGCAAACAAGTTAGGAGTATGTGTCTAAGAACAAATTAAACCTTATAATAGGTGTAAGATTTGTTCTGTTGTATAACTTATAATCAGAGACAGTCAGTGGAGGGTCTTACTGTGATTTTATGTCCAGGCTTTAAAAGGTTAATCACAGGACATACAGCTCAGATAACAAGAAAATGATCAAATGCAATTTTATAGTATATTACCAAATCAATAGTTGGAGGATTGAGTAAGATTAAAGATTATGGTAAATATAGTAATTGCACTGAGTAATGAATTTCATGATAAATTAATCCTTATCCTCCAACTCAGAGCTGATTTGGCTGATCTGTACGCACATTGGTTGCTGGAGGATTTCCTCGTCCCTGAGGGCGCAGCTGTGACCACTGTCTGAGGCAAAAGGCTTCCATAGCTAGGAGGTGACTTGATTCCCTGTCGTCCCATCTATCCTTACCAATAACCCACAACCACCCACTACAATCAGACTGAATCAGAGCCAGTGTAGCACTGTCATCAGATTAATGGTTGAATACTAGCAGCAGCTATCAAGGGTCCTTTATCAGGCAAATAGATTAACCTGAGTAGCGGAGGTCAATTCAATTTAGCATTCATTGATTACCTATCTTTTATGTGGAAGACACTGTGCGAGGCATTAACACAAAATCTTGACTCATCACCAGTAAAAATGTTATAAACTGTATACAATTAAATAGTATTCATTATGTTGTATACATATTTAATGGTAATGAAAAATCTAAATCCTCAATGCATTCCCATTTCTGTAAGTGACAAGGACAAAGAATAATGATGATAGTCCCATTACTCACATTTTGGAGTCTAGATTTTCTACAAAAATTTAGAAGTCAGTCATTTAAATACAAAATAATTTAGCAAATCATATATTATTCAGGTTCCCTTATTCTTAGTAATATAATAATAATACAGTGTGTAATAATATAATAACTATGATCCTCAGGCAAAAACTTAATAGATTCTCTGACATAAAATAGCCCCTTACCCATAAAAGACATTTAAAATGTCATGCAATACAGCTATGAGAAAGGACAACCTGCCATTTGCAACAACATGGATGGCACTTGAAGACATTATGCTAAGTGGGATGTCAGACAGAGAAAGACAAATGGGATATGATATCAGTTATATGTGTAATCTAAAAAAGCCAAACTCATAGAAACAGAGAGTGGAACGGTGGTGCACCAGGGGATGGGGGTTGGAGGTATAGGGAAGATGCTGTTTAAGAATACAAACTGGCAACAAGTAGTAGGTAAACCCGAGAGAGTTCATGCACAGTAGAGTGACTCTAGACAGCAATACTGTTGACAGACAAGCTTGCTGAGAGACTAGAATTTAATTATTCCAACCACTAAAAGGAAATGATAATTATGTAATGTGATAGAGGTGCTAATTATCACTTCAATGGCAATCATATGAAAATATAAATGTATCAAATTAACATGTTATGCACTTTAAATTTACATAATGTTATATGTGAAATATATTTCAATACTAAAAACGGTACATAAAATAAGGAACTATTCTTTGACTACAGCAGAGATTGCCATTTGCTTTCTAGTACCCATTCTGTCTTTCTTTATCTGATTATTAGCTGATTCCAATTAAAACACTGCATTTCCAGCACTCTCCCAGTTACGTGTGGCTGTGTGACTAAATTCTGACCAATTATATATAAAAGAAAAGTGATGACACTTCTGGAAAACTGCTTAAAGGGAAGGAGAACATTCTTCTTTATTTAATCCATCCTCCTTCCCCTGAACAGAGCCAAATTAATGGCTGGATCTCAAGCAGCCATACTGGACTATGAAGCGGTACATTAAGAATGGCTAACAATAGCTTCAAACTCTGATGATCAGAAATGGCCCAGATCAGTCATGGACTGCCTACATGTAGAATTTGTATAAATTGGAAAGAAATGCCCTTCTATCTTCTTGTAGCCGTTGTCATTTTGGATTTTGTTGGCATCTGACCAAACCTAACACACTGATAAATCATCCCATCAAGCTAGAATAAATTCTGGGCAGTTGTCAAGAGAACACCTAAAGTAATACAGAGAAAACCATACTGATAAAAGGAAACTAATGGTGTTTTCATCATGTCTAGCTTAAAATGAATCAAGTAACAAAAAAGCACAATCCTTGAGGCTTTAGGATTTGTCATAAGGAGACTGGTTTGGGGGCCCTTACATAGGTCATGTCCAAAAGTTGAAGATGACTTCAAATTGTCTGCATATAATTTTCTCAAAATTTGTACAGCATTTCCACATGATCAAAGACAAGTGTAATAGCATCAAACCACTGTATAATACAAGTCTGCTTTCTCCCCATACTGGGTTTACAACACAGCTCAGAAATTGATCTTAAAGCTGGACTTGAATCTTAATTCACTTTAAACCTGGACAAGCTTGTTTAAATTTTATAAATTTCAATTACTTTGTCTATGATATAGGGAAAATGATAGTATTTCGCTCCATTTCCTTTCCTAAGGAAGTGAGGATAATCAAATGAAGTAAATATATATCAAAGTGTTACCAATGTTATTAACATCATGTTGGTGTCTCCACTTATGTTTCACTGGGAGAGGCACTTAGTTTTCAGTTTTCTGAGTTTTTATGAGCTACATGTATTCAAGTATTGAGGCTAAAAGAATACCATTGGAAATGGGTATTTGGCTAAATTACAGCTGCTTCTTTTGTAACCAGCATAGGAGAAACATGTGGACAGACCCTGAAAATAAAAATAAACTTATTAACTATGTTAGATTATACAGTTGGAATATGTTACTCACTGACTGAACTATAAATGCTGTGTGTAGGGGCGCCTGGGTGGCGCAGTCGGTTAAGCGTCCGACTTCAGCCAGGTCACGATCTCACGGTCCGTGAGTTCAAGCCCCGCGTCGGGCTCTGGGCTGATGGCTCAGAGCCTGGAGCCTGTTTCCGATTCTGTGTCTCCCTCTCTCTCTGCCCCTCCTCCGTTCATGCTCTGTCTCTCTCTGTCCCAAAAATAAATAAACGTTGAAAAAAAAATTTAAATGCTGTGTGTAGCAAATTCCCTTTAACCTGGAATTAAGGATCCAGCAGAATTTATTTTCACAGAATTGAACAACTATCAATGGTCATAAAAATGACTCTGGACCTACACAATACTGTTGCATATTCTAAATTATCAAAGACATATCATCAGTAATGGAACCAAATTATTTCACTAACAGCAGTGTACCATATCACAGTCTTCTTTATAACAGGTAGGTTCATAGCAATAAAAACACTAGATTAGCTGAGAAGTGTCTACCTGGAACAGAACAACAAAGGCTATAATTACATTTTACAGATAGCAAAGGTGAGATTGAACTTCTTGCTCAAAAGAAAGTAGGTTATTTGAATTTCATTGTTAAGATGGCTTTCTAGGGGCACTTGGATGGCTCAGTTGGTTAAGGATTTGAGTCTTGATTTCAGCTCAGGTCATGATCTCACAGTCATGGGATCAAGCCCCATGTTGGGCTCTATGCTGGATTCTCTCTTTCTTTCCCTCTTCGTGTACCTCCACCCCCCACACCCTGCTGGTACTCTCTCAGCCTCTCTCAAAGTAATGAAAAAAAGAATGGCTTTCTGGGGCACCTGGCTGGCTCAACTGGTAGAGAATGCAACTCTTGATCTTGGGGTCATGAGCTCGAGTCCCATGTTGGGGGGTAGAGTTCACTTAAAAAATAAGTAAATATAAATAAACAAATAGATAGATAGATAGATAGATAGATAGATAGATAGATAAGAATTGCCTTCTGGGTTGGGATTCATTTCATAGGCAACCTTCTGACTCGTATCTAAGTGACCAGGAGCTGCTATGTGGTTAGTAATGAAAGTTCTCTTTCTCCCTCTCTCTCTGTCATTCTCACTCAATTCTCTCTCTCTCTCTCTCTCTCTCTCTCTTTCACTTACATGCACACACATGCACCATTAGAACTTGCTTCTCCAGTATGATTCTAAAATGAGATGCTCTACAAGGACGTGAATGTGAGGCTTGGCTCTGGCCTCACATTGTAGAGCTGACGGTACAAGGAAACCTGTGGGAGAAGAGAAACTGTCTTGATGGATGCCAGACTCTTTTCTCACTGCACCCTTCTTGACAACCCCACTCACCTGCAGCTCTTGTCAGCAAGGCTGACTGGCGGGACATCCTCTCTCCTGTCCCTTCTACAGTCTCAGTCTTCCCTTATACACTTGCTTGATTTTTCTTCCTTTTCACTGCCATTTTCAACATATTATCTTAGCCAGAAGGCGAGAGAATCAGTATGTACGTGGAGTAAGAAGGGAGGAAAGAAATGCATAGGACAGGAGTATGAGGAGACCCTGGTATCAGTTCTTTCCAGGGCCGGAGTGGAGATTCATTCCATGCCTCAGCCTCTGACATGGGCACCGAAGAGAATTTTGAATGGGGCCACTTTTGTTTCAGGCATGTTTTATCCTACCAGTACCTTCCTTTCAGATTTGTCCCTCTTTCAGCTTTCACATTTTTCCTTGGCTTCTATAAAGAAATCCTATCCCAATTCATCACCAAAGCTGAACTATAATTCTATGTCCCATTCTTATAAGGCCCTACTAAGTGGCTAGAGCTAATGGTAATAATTATTTTTGGGATATTAGAGACTGGCAGTGCTTTACTGTGTTATTTTTACCCACATAATGCATTTACTTTCTATGGGAAAGTCCTTACTTAAAGGAGTACCAATTCTAGAATTTTAGATCTTAGGGGGGTTGCTATAGATTTTTTAAATCTTTAAAAAATAATAATAATAATAGCTCACACACAATTTTTTACTAAATGTCAAGCACCTTTCTAGGTGCTTTACATATTTTAGCTCATTTGCTGCTCATAACAATCCTAGAGGAAAGGGTCTACTAATATCTTGACTTTACAGATGAAGATACTGGGGTACAGCGAGGGCAAGTACTTTACCTACAGTCATGCAGCTAGTAAGTAGTTGAACTAGGATTTGAACCCAAGTAGCATGGCTCCAGAAACCCTGCTTTCAACAATCTAGATGGCAGTCCAAAAAACCACCATGGTTGAAATTAGCTTGGGAAGAAGGCACGAATGCTAGTCTTGGCTCTCCCCCTAAGGACTTGTGTGACCTTGGACAAGTTACTTCAACTCTGAGTATCAGCTGAACTAAATTTGTGGTTTATGTTCTTATAATTTTTGGATACAGTGATATTGTGATATAATAAAAAATACATATATTTTAGTCTTCATCCCTACCTACTGACATAGTTCTGAATGATAAAAGTGTCATTATGATATTTGGTTTTTGTCCTCAGTTCCCGAAAAAGCTCCAGAAGGATAGAGGTGAAAGGAGCATCTTTTGTTATTCATAAGAAGCCCCTTTCAACCTCATCTGAGTTTATGTTAATGAGGTGACTTTTGAAAAACCCTTAAGGTGGGGGTCTCGTTGCCAGGGAAACTAACCATGTGATTAGAGGCTTGGCACTTTTAATCCCACCCTCTGACCTCTGGGGAGAAGAGAGGAACTGGAGATGAGTCAATCACTAATGGTCAATGATGTAATCAATCATGCTTATGTACTGAAGCCTCCATATGAAACCCTTACCTAGGGGGATCAGAGGGCTTCCAGACTAATGAACACATTGAGGTACTTGGAGGGAGGTGTACCCACAGAGGACACAGACACTCTGCACCTCTTCCACACACCTAGTCCTACACACCTCTTCCATCTGGCTGTTCCTGAATTGTATCCTTTTATAATAAACTGGTATCTAGTAAGTAAATTGTTTTCCTGAGTTTTGTGAGTCATTCATGCAAATTACTGAACCCAAGATGAAGGTCCTGGGAACCTCTGATATATGGTCTGTTTGTCAGAAGTCTGGGAAGCATGCACTTGTGATTGGCATCTGAAGTGGGGTGGGGGCAGTAACTGAGTCCGTAACCTAGGGGGTCTGCATTAACTCTGAATAGTCAGCATCTAATTGAATTGTAGGGCATCCAGCTGTTGTTGAAGGATTGGTGGGTGTGGGAAAAACCCCACATGTTTTATGTCAGAAGTGTGAAGAGTAGGGTGTTGAAGAAACAGTATTTTTCTTTTAAAAGCAGAACCATTACTTTCAATGAAATTCCAGTTAGAAGCCTGATATACAGGACAGATAAAAGAGAGATCTTGAGCTGAGGCTATAATAATAGCTGGCCTTGAGCTGTTCAAAATCCAACCCATTATCCTTGTCCCTAATTCCACTACACACACACACACACACACACACACACACACACACACACACACCAGCAGCAGCAGCAGCTCCTGCAGATAAGGCTCTATTGAACCCAATAGAAATCCTCTTGACTCAATGGTCCCTACAGCCTCTTCTAGCAGTAGGATTCTACATAATCAGTTGTTTAGAGACACCCAGGGATAAAATATCAAAATATGCTCTCCTCTCCTCTATGCTCTCAAGTGGAAACAGCTAAGCTTAGAGTCAGACAAAAAGAGCAAGGAAACAAGTCATCATTGCACTTGATTTCTTTTAGGGCTCAAGCAAATATGGAAATACTATTTAAAATCCTCACCCTATGCTGTGACTCTCCCTCAGACAAGCAGAAACGAGAAGTACAGGTTCTAAGCACTTAGCACAGTGACATCTCGGAAGCATCTGATGAATGATCATTGAGGCTGAATTGAATATAATAGCAAAAAATGTCTGAGACTCACAATGTATATAACTACTTTATCCTGGGCAGAACTCTTTGAGACTAATTCCATTATATACTTGAAAAATAAATTCCATGAACCTTATTTTCCCTCTGACTTAAATAAAAGTCAGTTTTATTTGAGGTTACTCAATGTTAAATTCTTCCCTCTTCTAACACTGAATGCGGGTAGTAGAGTTAGACATGCTTACTTCCTTCCCACCTCCAGATAATCTCTTAAAAACCTCATCCTCTCTTTTCTGCACAGTGGAACACATTCATTTTTAATTCATTTACTTTTCCACATTATTGTCCCACCTTTGGTACGTATTCCCCTCCAAAGTACAAGGGATAAGAGATGATGTCCTTCTTAAGGGTCTAGAGAGACCAAGAAAGATCCTCCAGTCTTTGGTCTCCTCTGTAATGCACCTGCCTGCACACGGGACACTGGTGAACATTCTTCTGTGACAGGGGACTCTGGGTACCTGAGCTAGAGGATCCTATTGCTCTGCTCACTTTCTTAGAAATTCACTATATGCCAAAAAGTGAACTGATGTAGGCAGAAATCTACATTTTGTAACTTAGTCTAAAATATCCGACACGTTAGATTCCCCTCCTTCTGCAGTGCATTAAACCTGGGGTGATGCTCAGGGCCATTTGTGAAAGTAAGATCTGTAGGCTCTGAAAGGCTCAGAGGAGAGTCAGAGTGACTTGGGGAGGCCCGCTCAGGTGTGCTTTTGAGTTTTTCAGTCTTTGAAATGTGTTACGTTGCATGCTTTGCTCCTGGAGGGCACTTTATATCCCTGTGTGGCTCAGCATAGTAACAGGCAGACAGAGCAGCCAAACACAAATGGGTTGAGTGAGTGAGTGGAAGATTGAGTGAACGATAACTACAACTAATGGGGAAACTGTGGTCCAGTGATAAGAGCACCTGACAGGAAGCAGAAAAGTGATACCAAATATTAACCTATCAAAGCACTGGAGCTGTGCTGGCTGATAGTTCTCTGTTCAGCTTCCTTAGATGTCAAAAGGAGGTGTCAGAATTTGCTTCTCTTGAATGCTCTCAGCTTTGGGAAGGGAAGTATTTTTTCTACTCTATCAGCCTCTGACTCCACAGCAGGGTTGCTGAAGGGGCCCTGGAGAAAGCATGCTAGATCCCAAGTTCACACTATTCAGACCTTGTGGCCAAAGGCTGTTCTGCTCCTCACACCATCCTGCTAACCACAGCTGCTCTCCTCCCTGCCAGCCTGGAAGGTCACCTCTGGGACTGCCCATCCTCTACCTAAGGCCATTCCATAGACATATGAATCAACACAGACAAGGTTTTCCCTTCACATTACCTTATAAACTTAACATGACTGTAAGAAGTGTTGCACTCAATGAGACTAATATAATACTTTTCAATTACTAATTTAATATTCCATCCAATTTAATACTTTTTCCAATGATGGCACCAAGGAACCTTCACTGGGAAGGGATTAGAAGCATTCTGAGTGACATGTATGCACAAAAGTTTGGATACCATCATCTCTAATTTCAGTCCCTAATTGTAGTTAACAACTATTTGCTGAAACATGTACTGTATATCTAGCATTGTGGTAAGCTCTGTAAGGCTTAATTTCTTTTTCAATTAAAACCCCTTCTTGGATATCCTCACATTTTTTTATTCATCTCATTTGTACTGCAGTCATTAAAATAAATTTAAACCATGTTTGTATGTCTACTATGTGTCTATATTACAGTCTTCACTGTCTTGGAGGCTAGGGGAAGGAGAGGAAATGGGAGGGTATGGGACACTAAGATTAAAAAGATGTGGTCTCACTCAATGAGTGGGGGAGCCAGAAACAAGTGCAGCTGACTATCATACAGCTCAAACAATGAGAGGTAATCACAGAGGCATAAATAAATTATCATGGATGCACAAAGGGGGTAGTTGTTAATTTCGAATCGGGCATCAGTTAAGAATTCTTAAATAGGTATAATTACAATGCACCTTAATGAGAGAGTAGGACTTTCTCAATTAAGAAGAACATTCAAGCAAAGAAAACAGTAGGAACAGAATTGTGAATGTGCATAAGGTGTTTGGGGAAAGAATTTCCCAAAGGCTGGTATCTTATTGTCAGGTAACACTGGAATGGTACAGTTTTTAATATGTGAAACATTCAGGGTTTGCACGATGGGCACTGGGAAAACACCAGGCATTTCTGAGGACACCATTACTATCTCCACTCTCCAAAGGAGAGAACTGAGGCTTAGAAAGAGAAGAAACTCATTTCTAGGCCAAGCGTAGAGCTAAAGTTTAACACCAAAGTCCAAATGTTATACCTAGTCTTCTTTTTCTTTTTGAGATATAAATAGCACATACTATTATATTAGTTTCGGGTGTACAACATAATGATTTGATATATACATATTGTGAAATGATCACCACAGTAAATCCAGTTAACATCCACCATCCATGTATAGTTACAAGTTTTTTTTTTCTTGTGATGAGAATTTTTGAGATCTACTGTCTTAGCAAATTTCAAAGAGGCAATACAGTATTATTAACTGTAGTCACCATGCTGTCCGTGACATCCACACAACTTTCTTATTTGACAACTGCAAGTTTGTATCCACCTAATCTTAGCCTTAGCTTTTTATCTACAAAATTTGGATAATAACAATTCTTCCCTCCCTACTTGAACAGTAAATTATAAAAGAATTCTATAAGTGTTGATTGTTTAGATATTAATTTATCACGTTTACAACTAATGTTACTCCTGAAGGTGGTATAAATGTATTTTTGCAAAGGGAAGTAGAGTTATTTAATGTTAATACTGGCTATAAATGATGAAGTTTCTACTGTGATTTGTACATGTATTATTTCCTTTCACTTACTGGTGAAATAGGTATCATTAGGATCAATTTATAAATCAGTAAACAGAGGCAGAAAAAGATTTAAAAACTTCCCACTCATACAGCTAGTAAGTCAAGAACCAGGTTGCAAATCTATGTCTTTAAATCCCCCAGACTCTTCCACAAGGCTACCCCACGCGGCCTTCCCACTGATGATGTTAAAACCTCTCAGGTAATAATGTTGCTCTTCAGAGAGCAATGAATGATACCAACAATTTCAACACTTCCAACAAGGATGTTAGTATCTGATTCTGTGTCTTAGAAGAGATGTAACTATATCTAACCCTGTTAAGGATCATGTTGTATAAATAAGTCGTATGTTTTCTTTAGGCTTACTTTAACTGGAAAACATGACCTATTTTGCCCCACCCAGTGAAATGAAAAAAAATGTCTTTCTTCAAGAGTAATTGCACTATTGATTAAAAAAACAAAAACAAAAACAAAAACAAAAACAAAACAAAAAAAAGCCCCTCACTATTTATGTAATGGTATTGGTTCCTTACAGTTATTTGAAATTTTAAAAGCTTCCTTAAACATTTACTGAATCATTTGTTTCTATATTTTAAAGTACATTTCTCTTGTTCATAAAATTTAAAAAATAGGGTGGGTAATGTATAAAAATTTGATAAATATTATTCATATTTGGTTTATTCTCCTACAAGATATGCTTTATGCATAGTTAAAAGTGATCTGAGTTTGACCAAATTCACATTCTTGGTGGCCTTTTATATTCAATGATGGCAATCAGATACCCCAGCTAATAAAGTCATTGATATTAATGGCCACCAGCTATTCTGATTTAATTGCTGGAAAATAATTGCTGTAGCTCTTTTTGATAACATTTTTGCTGTTTTTTTGAGAAGAGTTTTCCAAAAAAGTTGTAAACTGGTAAGATGAACATAGAGACCTTGAAGGTTAGATTTGAGATTAGATCCAACAACAATTCAGTTAGTGTCACATGAGGCAGAATATAAACCACATATAAAGGGTTTTAAAGCAGGGAACTAAGTTCAACATTTAAATTCAGCCATCTTTACACACCATTTCAAATACTGTGGCCATTTTTACAACTGGTTTTATGTATAAAACCATAGAATCATGGGTTGGAAGAAGTCTTCCAAAAGATATTTGCAGTTCCTGCTTTTACAGCAAACTCCCTTGTGGTTTCTTAGTATTTATTTGCCTGAGCATTTGCAGTCACAGAAAACTCATTACTTTCTAAGATAGGCCTTTCCACCTTAGGCACCATCGACTTTGCTTCTTTTTACATGGGATCAAAATTTTTCTCTCTGTAGCTTCTCCCCATATACCTTAGTTCCAGCCTATAGGACATACCATCATATTTCATGTGGTACTCCTTGAAGCATTTGAGAGAATCGCACCATTATCCTTGGAGGAAGCCAGAGATGAGGAGAAACTTGCCAAGACAAATATTTGAAAGAATAGTAATCAAAACATTTATAGTGTTTAACTTTGAGTGGTAGAATATAAGGAATTTTTCTTTGGTTTTTGTCTTCTTCATTGCTTGAATTTTACACATGAATACATATTCTAATTAGAATGAAAAGAAAAAGTAAAGCCATTTACATTTTGGGAAAAACATTAAAGTCCTAAATGTAATGGATATGAATTGGTACTTCACTTTGAAGAATCAGAGAATCTTAAATCTGGAATCTGTGTGTGATAAACCTCAGTCTCCTCCGGACCTAGACCTACATCCTAGGGATTCATTAAAGATGCATCAGTGACTAAATAAATGCAGAAATTATTCATTTAATCAGTGATCAAATCTATCAAAATCCAACACAAACAGTCTGATTCTCATATCTTTCTTGGAGATGTAGTCATCACCAGAGCAGTCATGGTACTTAACAACCAAGTTGTCATTGTTCTCAATCTAAGTACTAAGAGGAAAAAGAACACCTGCATCCTAATTTAAACTGATTTAATGTCTTTTTTAATTCTGTGTGTTCCTCAATGTATCACATTTCCAAAAAGTCTCTAGTAGTTCTGTTTTCTGCTGATTTTATAGCTAGAGAAAAACAAAGGACATTAAGGCACCCAGAAGTAAATTACTGTTCTGTTTGAACCATGGTAAATCTCTGAGAATTTTGTACATTAAATAATATGGTGATAATGATGATGGAGCATGGCATGCATACTGTGAAAATTAATAAGGGGAAGCCTCACTAAAATGGAGTAGAGGGAGGCCAGAAGGGAGAACTCTCAGCCCATACCACTCAAGGTCAAGAATTGTCCATTAGGGACCCCAACTGAAGAGAGGTCAACAGGAAAGAATCAACAGTCACAGGTCCCAACAGGAAGAGACGTACTTTGCGTCTCCTACAAAAATCTGACTACCCCAGCAATTCAGAGAATGAAGAACCATCACCACCCTGAACTCTTGCCTTTCTCTAATGGACTTTTCTTCAAAGAAACCCCTCCTAACTTTTCCTCCTTTTCCATAAAATAACATTCCTCTCCTTTGTTAGACTAGCCTATGGTTTTGCCATCCCTTGCTTGCCCTGAATTGCAAATCTCTGCTATTCCCAAATAAACCCATTTTTTGCTGGTAAATAGCTGACCGTTTCATTTTTAAGGTCAATGATACCAAGTGGTTTGCATATGTTACCTCTTCTAAGATTTACAGCTACCCTATAAACTAGAAATTATTATCCCCATAGTCCTTTATAGATCAGGAAATTGAGGGAGCAGGAATGTGTTATACTAGTCTCTATTAGATAGTGGTAGAAAGCATTGACTAATTTGACCAGATCCTATTTATTGCTTTTCAGACAAGAAATGCCATACTGAAATTCACCTATTTGCTTATATGCCTTATTATTTATTTTTCCCAGATTTCACTTGACAAAGTTGTTATAGGGACTTTTCAAAATACCTCTTCTCGGTTCCTCAAAAAAAATAAATAAACAGAACTCCCATGTAATCCAGCAATTCCATTTCTGGGTTTATATCTGAAGGAAACAAAGTCACTATCACAAAGTGATAGGATTTGCATGGCCATGTTCATGGCAGCATTATTTACAAACCATTTAAGTGTTGTTTCCATATATATAATGGAAGAGTTTATTCATACCTAAAAGCAGGAAATCTTGCCACTTGCGACAACATGGATGAACCTTGCAAACATTATGCTAAGTGAAATAGATAAATGAATACAGACATCAGGATGTCTCTTGCCACTTTACCAATATGGTTATGGACTCCTGAAGCAATCAATATTGCTACTGTGGCTACTGGTATCACTACTAATACAACACTAATAACAATACCTCCTACATACATATTGTACCCATAACTCTTCTAGAATATTTACATATTTAATCCTCATGGCTACCCTATAAAGTAAGTGCAAAAATCCATATTCTTCATATACAAAAATCTTAAAGAGTTGAGGAATTATTTTCAAGGTCCACAGCTTTTAAGCCAAAGTTTGATCCCAGGTCTGACTCCAAAACACATATTTTCACATCCTTAATGATAACCTGACCATGACACTTTTCCCCAAAAAAAGATATTGCTTATCTACCTGGCATCTCAGTTGCTTCTTTCCTTTCTCCAAGAATATCCCTCCCTCCCTTCCAAATGGTTGCGTTGGGCAGTTGAAAAAGAGCCCCTAAGTTTGAGAGGACCATTCTTCATCCAGTGAATGGAGAATGGTGTTTCCCATTAAGGAATGTCAAGTAACATGTATAATCATTCATTGTTATTTTAATTTTTTTCTGAACATGTTCTCATATTAAAACTTAGTCCCATAAAATTAGGTCCATAAATTACTACATTATTTTTTTAAATTATGTTATTATTATTAACAAACCATTATGAAAATCTTCAGACTCCATTTCTCATGCAAATTACATAGAAGCCAGCAGACAAATGGAAATTTGCCTTTCAAACATTTGCCCTAAGCATTGACTCATTTGATTTGGCTTAATTAACTGCTGATTAGTAAAAAAAAAAAAAAAAAAATAAGTAAAGATTTACATGTAATTGGGTTGAGCCCATTCTGAATAAATGTTAATTGATCCCTGAGATACCTGAGAATTGTTGACTCCTGTAATTATATTGAAATAGTAGAGATAATATGCAAAATTAGACCAAAGCTAAACTCTAAGATGTATCGATTTTTCATGTTATACAGCTATTGGTGGCTTGTCATTTGAATCCATTTCCTGATAACAGAATTCAAGTTTTGGAGATGCCAAGATGTTATTCCCTTGAACAATATGTTCCTCACTGTTCTTACCAGTCTGATAAGTTCTGTGGAAAACAGAGCAGCTAGTTGAAAAGAGAATACTGGTGAATGAATAAAATGTCAGATATACATAACCGATTCTACCTGCTAGCAACAAGGAAAGAAAGACTCAAAAACAGGGAACAGTTTTTCTGTTTCTTAAAGATAAAATATTCTCCATTCTAGAACTGAACTGTATTTTGCAAGAAGTTTGAGCAAATTTCAAAATTAAGCAGGGGAGACAATAGACAGAAGGGTTTTCCTGCTGTCAAAGGCCTGTTCTCCCTCTCTTCCATCTTGAATTTTACATTTTCTCCCAGGAGTCCCTCTGTAATTAGAAAGCAAAAGTACTTAACTGCTTTTCAGTTCTCAGTAAACCTGCTCCTGAGTTAAGCAGGAGAGGAAGTGTGAAATGAAAAGCAACAACAGCACCAACAACAAAAAACAAAGGGGCTGAAAAGAGATGTACAGTTAGTAACCTGAATCGTGATAAACTCAGCATCCTGCAAACCCCTAGACCTGGGCAGGAAGTGGCAATGCGGCCTTTCTGTGCAACCATGTATGGCTGGGCTGCTGACACCCACTCCTCTGCAGAAGCAATTCTGTATCCAACAAGGAAGGGTCAGAATATTTACAGTAGTGTGTGAACGCCCAGGTGGGGCATATAGACTTTCAAATGTTTGCTAAGAATCTTGTGAGCTGATTCTAATCGGCCCTGTTGGAAAAGCTGCCTGTCCACTGCTGCCCAAAATTGTTTGTGGCTGTTTGAAAATGTCCAGGCATCATGACAGTCAAAATCTTTCTCTCACAGGGCCTTAGTGGAGCCCTCAAAGGTAAACTTGAAGCTTTGGAAAATAATCACGGTAGTAATTCTTTGCTCAGAATATGTTTGCCAAATGTATTCTAACCTGAAAGCAGGTAAGAACCCCAGCTTCACTTCTCACTAACTCTGTGGACTTGGTGGAGTGATTCACCCTTCCTGAGCCCAGTCTTTTCATCTGCTGAGTGGTGATAAGAACACCTACCGTGTGGTATTGGCATGAGCATCTGGTATCATATGCAAAGTACAGTAGCTCATAAAATGACATCTGCCACTATTGTTATTATCACCATTATTGTTAGTATTCATGTTTACTTAAAATCATTCTCTTTCCTTTCCTAATTTGATTCCTAGAAGAATCTATCAGAAGCCCGTTTTTAAAAAGGTGTGTTCAAAATGAGTGAATAACTCCAGAAATAATTCCAGATATAGGATCTAGAAAACAGGATATCTAAAAAAAAAAAAGAGGCAAAAGGATCAATGGCAGAGAAACCCAGGATTCTAAAGGGGGTAAAGACTACCAGATAGGTTACAATGAGATACCACCTCACACATGTCAGAATGACTAAAATCAACAACACAAGAAGCGTTAGGGAGGATGTGGAGAAAAGGAACCCTTATGCACTGTCGGTAGGAATGCAAACTAATGCAGCCATTGTGGAAAACAGTATGAACAATCCTCAAAAAATTAAAAATAGAATTACCCCACGATCCAGTAATTCCACTACTAGGTATGTACCCAAAGAATACAGAACGCTACTTCAAACAGATATACACATCTTTATGTTTATTGCAACATTATTTACAAAAACCTAATTATGGGAGCAGCCCAAGTGGCCATGTATATATGTATATATATGTATACATATACATATACACAATGGAATATTATTCAGCCATAAAAAAGAATGAAATCTTGCCATTTACCACATCATGGATATTGCTAGAGGGTATTATGCTAAGTGAAATAAGTCGGTCAGAGAAAGACAAATGCCATATGATTTCATTCATATGTGAAATTTAAGAAACAAAACAAATTAAGACAACAACAAAGGAGAAAAAAGAGAGAGACAAACCAAGAAACAGACTCTTAACTATAGAGAATAAACTGACGGTTATCAGACGGGAGGTAGGCGAGGGGATGGGTGAAATAGGTGATGGGGATTAAGAGTACACTTATGATGATGAGCACTGAATGATGTGTAGAATTGTTGAATCATTATATTGTACACCAGAAACTAAGATAATACTGTATGTTAACTATCTTGGAATTAAAACAAAACACTTAACAAAAATTTTTAAAAAGGAAATACACATTTGAGATGTAAGGGATATCACATACATAGACACACACAGACACAGACTGATAAGCCCAAGTGTATGAAAATCTACATGACTTAATCTTTGTGATATCTCATGAGCCAAAAATAAAGAAGTAAATAAGATATCTAACAACACAAACTAGGATTTGGCAGTTTGGATGAAGAGCAAGGTGAAAGCAAGCAGAAAACCTTAATAAAAGGAAGACTTGGCCCCTGTATTCAAGGAACTCGTGATTTGGTTGAGAAAAGAGAACAATCTTAAAGGAGAGGGAGAACAGGAACCTAAAAATCCTTTTTAGAGAAAAAAGGAACAGAAACATTGTATGGGCCTTCCTACCTATGTCTCCTAGAGGTTTCCTATGAGCTATTTTTCAAGATTCAGAAGAAAAAAACTTGCGTGTGTTTAGCTGACAAAATTAGCTGCACGCATTCCATAGAAAAAGGAGAATCATGTTTTTCAGTTAGAAGATACCACATAGATAGACCAACTCTGATCGTACAGATGAGGCAACTAAACTTAAAAGAAGCCATATGTTTTTCTCAAACACACACCCCCTATGTGGGACCAGAGCTAGTCTTCTAATATCACTTGTGTGTTCTGGTGAATGCCCAATACTAAATTAGCAAGATGGTACTAAAGTTGCTTGAGATGAGAATATCATAATTAATTTTCAATGTTCCATCAATGAATGGGGATAATAAAGTAATATTAACCATCAACTACTTGTATAGTGCTTTCAAAAGTGTCCTTATCTTATTTAATCCTACTAATGTTGTGCTGATGAGAAAATTCAATTCAGAGACGTTTACTGAATTGTCAAGGGCAAATAACCAGTGAATAGCAAATCAGATAATTAGGCTTAAGTGTCCTGACTCCTTTCTTAATGTTGGAATTTTTCTTTTTCATTATGACTTAAAATTTTTTGTAGAGCATTTTGGTGAAATGATTTTGTTTAAAATATACTTTCAAATATTTTAAATTACATATCTAATATCTTCGCAGTGGTCAATATTAATACAATTAGCAAATTAGTTATTTCAGTTTTCAATGAAAATCCTGCTGAAGGGAGAGTAACAGGAATATTCAAAATTACCATGGTGAAGACAAAATCTGGGATAAGGATAAGGCCATGCATATCTAATTAGGGCTACACAACCTTTAAGGCAGTGATTCCTCTTCAAAGCTTGTCAATGAATCAATATTACTTCTCCAAAATTTTGAACTAAACATTGATTTTGTCACAACAATTCTTGAAAATTCTAGGCAAAAAAAAAAGTTTCAATAGTCAAGGATTGTTGAAAATAAATATAAATAGCTTTTCCTCTAAAAATGGCTTTCAAAGGATCTTCTAAGGGAGAAGATTCCAAACCACCGATTCATGAAAATCCACTTGCAATTTTATACACATCTCATACTGCTATCCAATTCATGTACACACATCCAGAATGGAGGCTGGTTTGGTATGAAAGAGTGGCTTCCAACAGACAAATACTTTAGTGTTTTAAGATCTCATTTCCATCTTCCTCAATAAGGCTAGAAAAATGCAAAGATAAATGTCATTAGTTGCTCCAGACTTTTCCCTGTGGAGAAATACAAGCTATAAACATCAATAGAGCATTTTACTAATAGCTTAAAGTGTTGGCTTAAAGCATCATTAATTTTACATTTGTAACAAGATCTGTGAGTGTATGCCTTGCATTTTCACTGAAAAGATTCAATCATTAAGGTCATCCTTGCTGCTTTGGTTCTAAGTTGCAAGGCAAAGGTGTAGTACATGCAGAAGTGTAAATATGTATGCATCCACACACACATGTAACGTAATAACATAAAGTTACATAATAGAAAATAACAGAAAGGTATATTCTAACCATTTAGCTCATTTGTGTATAGCATATTGTACTTTTCAGGTGGAGTAAATCCTTTTATTGACTTTTAAATAGCTTCATTTTAAATCTTTCTGGCTGGGTCAGCACAAAGGAAAACAGAAGCAAGATCTTTGTTGTAAGGCAAATGCATCACTGAATGAATTACTCGTAATTAAAAAAATAATAATAATCCCTTTACTTTCAACCTGGTTTTGGTGAGTAGTCTATGCTGCCCCTCTTCTGGTCAGGATTGTGTTCTTTTCTTTTACCGATGTGATGGCAATATTTTAAAATGATTGCAGCTCCTCTTTTAGTAATTCTATCCCTGATTATGTTGTTTCACTATTACGGGCATATAATGAGATGTCAGGCAATTTTGGCATTCACAGGGAAGTAATTATACTGACTTAGCTCCAGTTTTAGATTTTAGCTTTCTAACCAAACATGGAAAGTCATGAGGTTCCTTGAATCATAAAGACTCTCTCACAGTGAGAATTCCTAACCTGTGTCCATAAATTTCTAAGATGTCCACAGACAGAATTCAGGAGGGCTGTACAGTCTCCGACACAATGTAAAAATTCTCTGTGCTTTTTGTGAGGAGGGGATCCATTCCTTTCATCTTATTATCAGAGGGGCCTCTGATCCCAAAGTGGTTAAAAGCCAGTGTTCTATCAGCTATGTTCTATTTAAATCTTATTTTTAAAGGCTCCAATCGGTGGTAATGGTTTCAGAATTCTGTTCCTCCAAAGTTCTTTTCGAAATAAAATTGAAAAAATCTTATATATTATATTCAAAGCCTTCTTTCCAATATTGTGTAAGAATATTAGACATAAACAGTGATTATCCACAGACCTCCCTTACTTGGCCTCAGAAATTTCCAGTAGACTAGTGAGTACTCTTGTTCTAATTTTTTTTTTTTTTTGCTCAGATTTGGACTTTAAGATTTTCAACCTCCCATTCCATACAAACCAAAGGGTTAAGTGTTAGTCATAGAGAGTATGACCTGAACTTTGTCTTCAAAATGTGTGGTAATAGCTCTATGATTGGGGTACTACAGACTGGCATGAACTCAGAAAAAACACAGGCCAACAAAGAGACATTTGCCCAGAGTTGGACTGCTTTTTGATAAAAATAATTTTTCAGATTAAATAAAGCTGCTACGGCTCTGTACACAGACCAAATATGCAAAAATCCCATAAAAGACAGAGTTTGGTAAATTAGTTCTTCCTTACCAAGGCAAGTGTCTGGAAGTGTGAACTTAAGAGGAATTATCACAGACTTTCAAAGGTCTTGGGAGAAATGGACTCATTCTCTTTAGATAGCCCTTTGAGAGACATATAACCCCAGGGCCTCTTATCAAGAGCAAAATAAGGATTGGAGGCATCAATAGAAAGATGATACTTTCTAAGAAATTGTACCTCCTTATTTGTGAATAGGTTTATGCGATTATGGAAGTGGATCAGGGCCCATGGTGATCCAGGCATTGTTGTAGTGGTAGCACCACATTTTTGTGCAGTCAGACACAAACTGGCATTCTAGTGCCTGTCACTTTGGGAAATGCCCGAACAATGCCTTTCAGATCCAAGATCCCACAGATGGCCTTGTCCTGCAAACCCTCAGATCCATAGCCATGTGTCTCAATGGTCATGGCCCTTGCCCTAAAGCAGAGGTTCTCATCTGGGAGCAATTAGTATATTTGGCAATATCTGATTTCTGATTGTCACAGCTAGAAAAGTATTACTAGTATCTAGTGGGTAGAGGGCAGGGATACTGCTAAACACCCTGCAATGCACAAGACAGCCCCCAAAACAAAGAATTATTTGGTCCAATGTGCTGAGAGGCTGAGGTGGAGAAATCCTGTTATAAGCTCATGCCACTTTTGCCCATTCTGAGAGGAAGTTATAGACTTATGCTCTATTTAGACCTATACTACTCATGGGGCCACTAGAATTTAGTTAGTTTGAATGCTTTGGAAATTGCAATTTGGGGCAAAATGCCCTCCCCTTCCCAACTAACATCAACTCCTTTCTCCAAGACACAGGTTAAATGTCATCTCCTACAGGAAATGATTTCCTATTTTAGCATCACCTCCCTCTTATGCTTACTCTAATAGCAGCTCTGATCAAATTATTTCCTATTTCTCTACTATATTATAAACTCATTGATAGCTGATTTTTCAGAAAAAAATCCTTGTGTCTTAACACCTACCAGAATTCTTGGCACATAACTGGTACAACAACAAACATGTGTTGAAGGAAGGAATAAGCCCAGAGGACTGGCTTGGATTCTGAGTACCCAACCTCCAAACTGGGTTTATTCAAAACTGTTATGGTGAACACAACAACCTCCAAGGATATCTAAGGATGTCTGACCCCATGTCTGACTGGGCAATGACTCATTTTATGGCATGAGGTTCTACATTTTGATGGTTTAATTTCTGGTGGTTAATTCCTTGATTAACAGAAGGTAACAGAGTAAAGACTATAGAGACCATAAGACCTGGTTGCAAGCCTAGGACCCCCTGGGAGAAATCATGGACAGAGCTCTCCCTAAATACCTTTCCTAAGAGGAAGGAAGGCAAATCTGATGCGCTACTTTTATGAGTTTGGCTTAACAGCCTATATTCCACAGAACATCTCCCTTCACTCAAGAAGGATGAGGTGATTGACCTGAATTAGCACATAGCACAGGGGGAGCCCAACATTTGTTTCTACCAATAATCAGCTGACACCAATACCCAGGTACAAATCTATCAAAGGGTCTGACTACAAAGACAATTCTTTGGTTGGCTATGTGTAGATTACACTAGAATACACACAAAAAGGGGATGAACTAAATTGAGAACAATTTATAAATATGCTTTTGTATTAAAGACAAAAAATCTGGGATTATAACATGAATGGATATCATATTGAAAGTGGGAAAAGAGCACCTCAGATCTACAGTAAATCAATGATACTCTGTACTGTACATGATTATGGAATATAAAACAAAATGGTATAATCATCCAGTTAGCATAATGCTGTTGCATATTACATTGTGCTTTTATTTGACAAAGCACATCAAATAGGATTTCAGAAAAACACTTAGCACAATTATAAATAAAATATTCCTGACATGAGTTGGCATCAGGAAAAAAAGACAGGAACATTTCAGAATATTCAACTTTATTTTTCATTGACAAACACAACATAAAAAACATACATTTATTAAATACACAGACTATGACTTGAATGCCATCAAAACTTTGATGTAGTTTTCATAGTCTCTTTTACTCTCCACAATACTGAATACCAGCCTTTAAAATATACTGGAAGATATGTTTAACTATACTTAGGTATCTCCAAAAAAACTTTACACAGAGATGACAAAAGTATATGTTCCCACTTAACCAAGTGTGTAGGGATAGGATGCTGAGTAGGACAGATGGAGAAACATATGCTTTCTATACTGAGCTTCCCATTATGATTAAAAGTGCCAATGATTTCAGTTCTTACTTAAATATACCACATAAGTAGTACTTACACTCATTTATTGTAAACAGATGAAGATAATCAGTGTCTATTTTTAATTTGTTTGTGTAAAGAAATGTTCAACTTTATCTGTACATGAACATTTGGTAAAAGAGGGAGAAAATAAAATATTTCATATATTTATATGAATAAATATGTATAAATATATTTCATATATATATATATATATATATATATATATATATATATATACATGAAAGGAAGAGAATTTAGCTGTCAGTGATGACTTAAGTGAACTGCACACCTGCTCTCACAGAAAAGAACACTGGCCGTCTTTGCTTTGTCTCACTGACACTCAACTGTATGAAGATAAATGCAGTCCCTTCCTTTCTTTGATTGTGAGGAATGGACTAAAAGAATGAAGGATTTTAACAAGTTGGAAATGTATGTTTCCTCCATGTCTTTCCTTACGTTCTCTACCCCACCTCCATCCTTCCCTACTCCACATAAGTACCTTTTCAGTAGTCAAAAGAACACTGGAGTATAAGTCATGTGCATTTTTCTCTGCCTAACATTGCAGCTTTTATTTCTACACAAACTGAAAACATATCAAGAAACTATTTTTAAATAACTATTAAAGTTTGGTGATTGGCTGCCTTTTGTCTAGATATCTGATTCACTTTAATTAAAAGGCCAACATACTTTGTTTCTAAAGCAATTGACAAAGGAATTTAAGAGCTGCACTTACGAAAATAACTTTAGAGGTGGAATCATCTCCCAAATGTTCAAAAAGCTTGAAAAATCTGATTTTGTTCCTCATGATGATCTCTTTCCTTCCTACCTTTACTCCCATAATAACATTTTTCCATCAAAACAGACTTAGTAAAAAAGAAACTCAGATCCATTTCATGTATTAGGGCAGAAGCATACTAAAAGTACACACCTGTTCTCTGTCCTCTTAAAAACAATCCCAGTTTTACCAACAGTAAATATCTGTTACATTCCTTCTGCTGAGAAAATGAATAAACTGGAGGCAAGGCTTAGGGTGACAGTCTCATTCTTAATGAAAAAAATATATAATCCAGTAAATATTTGGGTTGTTGAGAATATGCAACTGATTGATTTAAAACTTCTGAAAATCAAATAATTTTCATTCTCAATGAAGAAAATGAGAGACATATAAATGAATATGGTTTGTATCTGATTGAATTGTTTTTCTAGAGAATCAAAATATACTCAGCTTATGGTATCATAATGTAATGGTTTACAATTCACCTTGTATGAATTATAAACCTTTAAACAGAATCTTTGTTTAAGGAATTATAAAATAGAGAATATATAAAGTAAAAATGCTGTTTTCTTTCATTCCTTAAAAGAGTAGAGAACAGAGACAGTGAGAAAGGACGTGTTAAGTAGTGTGGAGTGAAGATATCTTTCCATCTGACTTTAAAATGAATTGTTGATCTCCTTGTGAGACAAAAATTCTTTGATTCTAGACTTGTTCAAGTCTTTCAGAGATAGGCATAGTCTCAGTTTTCTCTTTTTTCACTTTGAGAGTAAGGCCACCCTGCACTATTCTTTTTACTTTCTTCAGTTTTATTCAAGGTGGACTCAATCCAAAAGAGGCATTCAGGGAGGACATGTGAAAGGTTTTACTTGATCACTGTAGATACGAATTCCTTGTAACATTGAAACTGAAACTTTTTGGGTAGGAGTAATTCAGCTGAATATGAACTTTCTCATGAAATTAGTATCCATGTAAATGACAATATAATGGAGTTTTAATTTTACAATTTCCCCTAATTCTCTGTTTCATGCTTCAGTAATCACTGCCCATTCGTTAGAATAGAATACTGAGCTGATACAGTTTTTAACAAATGTGCATGTGAGCTTTAGGCTGATTCTCAAAGTTTGTAAATTGGATCTATCAAAACCTATGTTAGGAAACATCACAGCTATGTACCACCTCTTATGAGAATTTTATTGCAACTCAGAAAACAGTCCTCTGGACGTAGCCACAGTATTAAAGAGTCTTCATTTTTTAAAATGATATAATCTCATTCATTGAACAATTCTGCACTTTTATTTAAACCTCAATTTTAGCAGACTTTGAGAAATATGCAAGCACAAAACCAGCAAGAAACAGCATCACTGCATATTTGGCATGATTGATCATCTAAACGTTTCACATGGGTAAATCGTAGAAATTTTAGTTTTTCCACATTAAACTTTTATATGTTCGTACGAATAATTACTCTGTAGTCTTTCTGTGTCACTCATCTTCTGGTATCCTGTTTATCTCAAGAAAAGCTTTCAAGGTTAAAGGATTAAAAAATAAACAGGCAATATATATGCCTACAATTTCAAAGATCAAAATGTTTCTACTTTCTGTCTCTGGTTTAATCCCAATCCCAATCTGGTTTATTAAGTGATTGTTGACATGGGGAGATTGAAAGTTAATCACAAATTAGGAGTCAAAAACAACAAAAATATAAAAAGTATCAATAAATAAAAGGTCTAATTCACTTGAAAATCTATTATTAGAATATTGCCACAGATTGACCACCTTTTAAAAATAGTGATTTGTCAGAGTTTCTAGTCAGTCCATTACTCAACATCAGCATGGCCCCGGGGTCTCTTTCAGCTAACTTTTACATGAGCTTACTCAATTCTATTCTATAACGTGGTCAAGAGATCTTTTATGCAATAAAGAAGTGTTAAGTAGAAATATATGTTCACTTTTTGATTCATAGCCATTTAAATCTGTCACAATTAAACACAGTTACTTAGAATATCTGGAGATACAGCATTATGTAAATTTCATAAATATTAACACATTTTGTTTCCTCCATTTAAATAGTTTTAAGATATCCACCACACTAATTTTATCTGAAAAGTAAAATGTTCTTACCGGATAGCATGCCATCATTTTCTTCTACAACACAGCATACTGTATAAACTCATCGTTTAGAAAATCAGCACTGCTTTGTAAAATCTACAATAGACAATTTTACATATATTTCTACATTGCACTCAGTCACTTCTTCCCATGTGGTTTCCTAGACCTCTATTATTTTTAACCAATATCGTCAAGTTAGGAATTGTCACAATTTATGCACACATTTTCTTTTCCTGCTCAGATATATATATAGATGAATTAAGTATATGAGAATGAATTTAAAGGTCAATAAACTTAAATTTGGAAACAAAGGTTTTTCTACAGTGACTTTAGATGCCTGCTTCCTAACCACATCTAGGGCCTTTGCACAACATCTCTGAAATCTAATCTCAACTACCATCCAAAGGCTGAAATCATTTGGGACTTACATTTCTTATCTGGTTTTCTCTGGATGAACAAATGGTTGCCTAGATAACAAAAACACACCATTTATGTAATTTTTCCTTCTCTACTTCCTTTTCAACATTGTTCAAAAGCTGCTATTTGTCCACTCCTACCATGTATCGCTGGGAAGATATTTATTTTGTCATTAAGGATAAGTTTGAGGCTGTTTTGTCTTTATGTATTTCTGTGCTTTGAAGAAAAGTGATACTTCTTTGACAGTAATCTCCATTACCATTTGGAAGTATCGGTCTCTTAAATTATTAACACAAATAAAGCACTTTGTTGTACAGCAATATGATACTACACATTTGAAGATAAATTCATATTTCTGTAATTAAATAGGCAGAGATCATTCACTTTATCAGTTTTATGGACTGTAATGGCATGAAGCACTTCAATCATATGGTAGGTGCCTCACTGATATGCACTGAGTTTTGGCAGACATTAATTCATTCACTGAATACATTCTGAACGCTTTCTATGTTTCAAGTGTTGGACTAGGTGCTGGAAGGAATAACCCAATGACACTCATACCAGTTAAATTCATTCTGTGTGTGTGTGCGTGTGTGTGTGTGTGTGTGTGTGTGTGTGTGTGTGTATCTGATTATAACCCAGGACCAGAGGACCATTCAAGAGGTAAAGCTTCTTTACTTTAAGGTCATTTAAGTGCACTTTTTTTTTTCTTGAAAAAGGAGGTAGTTTTGTCTAATTCTTCATGAGGTGACCTGTGGGAAACCCAATTCTATAGCACAGAGAGATTTTACAATGGGGCTTTAGTATTAGGTTATTTATCATCATTTTTTCTAAAACATAGGCAGTACAACCGCCATGAATTACATAGGCACTCTCAGCAGATCTTGTTTCTCACTCAGCTTAACACTTTGCTTTAAATTGATTATTCCTGATTGACCTGGGATGGTTTACATATTAACCTAATGCATATATTGTACCTGTTGAAATCAATTCTTCCTCAAATGCCTACTAAACACAGGGGAAAAAGTAGTACTATAAAGAAGTATAAAATAAATCTTAATTTTTTTTTTAACTAGGAATACAATAAGGTAAGCTGTAAATTAAGATCTTCATGAGAAAATGTTAATGAGTTTGCAAAATGAATGCTCCAAAGAAAACAAAGAGCATTTTGTGCGGGTTCAAATTAAAAGATTATTGTGTTTGTTGGGGAGATTCTTTTTTTTTTAAGTGCAACTCTCAAAACTTAACATAATGATCTACTTGTGCCCAAAATATATCAACCTTAGCCATCAAGGTTTGTACACATGTAGACTATAAGAAAAATATATTAATAATAAATATTTAGATAAAGAGGGAACAGAGAAAGTGCTGTGAGGGGTCAACCTTATTAATTTTCTTATTCTATAAATAGGCCAAATTCTTTATGGAACCTTCAAAATATTTATCGGTCTTAGAATCAGAGTTAGTATTTAGATATTCCAAAAGACTAGAGAATACTTTTGGTGGAAAAATCAAGGAAGATAATTAAGCACAGTACCTATATTTAGTTCTCCAATCAGTTCTTAAATAGCATTTTGAAAAACCACTACATTGACTCTCAAGATCAGATTCATGAATCTTATCCAGGCTTGTAGGAATTAAAAATGTATTAAAAAAGAAGAACATTTAGTATTTGGATAGTCACAAATCCCACCATATTTGAAATAAATGGAATTGGCTGTCATTTAGATAATGAGTAAACCTAATTACCAATACAACCAAAACTTAAACTTTATACGTTCAGCAGATAATTTATAGATTGAGCAATATTTACATCAGTACCACCAAATATTGTATACATTATATGTTTTTATCCTAATGCAACTTTTTAAAAAAATATACGGGGAAAAGAGTGACATGGAGAGAAAGAAAGAGAATACAGAAGACCAAGGTCTTTGAACAATAGCAAATCTTTGCCTATCTTTGATGATCTATGCATTCAATCCCCCAAGTACTCAGTATACTGGAATATTAACTTTTCCTATCCCATCCCCACCACAGACCAAGATCATTTATAAAAAATGTGTTCATCTCATAAATAATCACATATTCAGCTACAAATGGCAGAGACCCAAAAACATTAGACTGTCACTAATATATTTTCCTTTGTTTGTATTTCAATACTTTTGGCACACAGGGGATTATCTATGCTTCTGAGACCATACCCTTATATCAAAATTCTCCTTCAATGCATAAATGGTGGCATGCCAGAGATGCCTAAATTCACAGTAAGGTTTAGGGCTATTTGTTGCCAAAAGCTGTGAACATGCAAGTTGATTACGTGTTCTCTTTCATGCTCCTGTCTGTATTATTTCATTGGATAATGAGATAGGCTGCCCTTTCTGTCCATCATTAGAGCAGCTGGAGACAGCATTTGCTACCTGGCAAAACTTTCGAAGAAGGATCTTTCTTAGCAGCAGATAAACCCAGGGATCCAAGATCTGGTTCAGTGAAGCCAGGCGAACAGCTATTAAGAAGAAGTTGCATTCTTTCAGCTTTTCAGTGTGTGTCTTGCAGTGCTCAACAGATGTCTGATTGAAGATCATTTTCAACATCATTATCTAAGAAAGAGGGACAAATAATTGTTCCAAAGATTAACAAAGTCACATGTATCTCCTCTGCACAATACTTTGCACATAGCTTACATCAAATTGGTTGTTGGACTGAAATGATTAATTCAGGAAAAATTTATATTCACAGGACACAGCCCTGAATGAATACAAGACATTCCTACAGATTTTCCCTCATTTTTGGCATTTGACCTAATGCAGCCTTTTAAAAAGTACATGTTCTCAGGATCTTGGTCCTTGGTATTTAAGAAGCTTGAAATCTCAAAAACACATCTCAAAATTAGCCAAAGTCATCTGTCTTGATGCAGAAAGTACCAATGGGTACTTTGACACCCTAACGAAAGCGAACACTTCAACAAACCAAAAACAAATTTACTCTTAAACTTCAGTAGTCCTAACTGAAGCAAATTACAGAAAAAAAAGTAGAAGCAAGAAAAGAGGAAATAATACTTATTCTTAGCATTTTCCGAATCCATACAATTTGCCAGGACTCCATCAAGTTCTTTATATGCATTTAATAAAAAATTAAGAGAGATAGCATTACAGTTTCCTTTTTACAGTTGCTGCCAAGGTTTAATGATGTAAAATGGCTGAGCCAGACTTCAACGAGGTTTCCTAATACCACTTGACCTATAGGGCTTTGTTTTTTTTATCTCTCCCTTCTCACCATATACACACACTGGAATGTAAACTTCCGGAGGGCAGGATTTGGGACTATTGTTTTCCCCACTAATATATTGCCAGTACCTAAACCAATACTTAATAAACAGTGCTCAATAAATATTTGTGAATAAATAGGTAATATGACATATATATAAATATAATATTATATGACATATATCATATAAATATATTTATATATGAATGAATAGATATTTGTGATTTCCACAGAAGAGAAAAGAATGAAGGTTCATATACCTCTGAAAAGATATTCAAGCTCATTAATAATCAGAAAAGTGCAAATTATGAGAAAATAAGAACCATTTTACACCCACTAGTTTGACAAAAATGAAAAAATGAGACTTTCCCAAATGTTAGTATAGATGTGGAGAAATGAGGACACTTTTACACACCATTATCTGCAAAAGTGAACTGGAACACCCACTGTGGAAAATAAAGGCACTGAAGAGGATGAGACAAATGAAAGATTTGAAGAATCTTGTTTCTTGAAGAAACAAGCACTATTTCCTCTGCTACCTGCAAGCAATCCTACTCCTAGGGATATACCATCCTGAATTCCTGCCCCGGGAGTTGTGCATAGGACTGTTCATTACAGTGTTATTCACAACAGCAAAAAACAAACAAACAAACGAACAAACAAAACACAGAAACAACCCAAACACAGGTTCACATTAGCAGACAAAGAAAGGTGCTGACTTTATAACTGGCTCCTAAATTCATCTTTCTAATTGTGCTGCACGACTCTTAAGCACTTGAAATGTGGCCAGGACAAACTGAGATGTTGGAATATGTAATGATTTTATAATGAAATGATAACATTTTGATATACTGTGTCAAATAAGATGTATTATTAAGATCAACATTACTTTTTTTTTTTTACTTTTTAAAAATGTCACTACTAGAAAATTTAAAATTATATATGAGGCTTTCATTTGTCGCTCACAGTCCATTCTATTGGACCCAAGGTTTCTTGTGAAGCCCACACTTATTTGGATGTCTGTCCTTAGGTCATATATCTCAAATTGAGGTCAACATCTCTGAACATCTAAAACACTCTGGACCACAAACCCACAATCCCAGCAATGGCACTTGCTCCCTTATACAGTCATGTCAATTTTCTTCAAATCTTTCCTTTGTCTCGTCCTCTTCAGTGCCTTTTGCTCTTGTTCCAATCTCATCCTACTTCAGCTCCTTCTGTCATCTGAACTATGGTAACAATAGACACCCAGATGGTGCATACAAATGTCAGCATATGACAGATTCATCATCTTAACTAAATTCTAGCTCCGATCAAACCCGCACCAGCTATAAAAACTTCAACATGGTCTAATTGGACAAATTTGACCCACAGATTCTTAAACCAATCACTGGCAAAAGAGACAGAAACTTCCAGGTTTTGTTTAGGACAAATTCATCCCCTGGGGCTTAAATCATGGTCCTTGACCACATTACCACCTAATACCTGAGCAAATTATGGTGATATAAGCAAATAAGAACAGGGGAATGGGTAGACAACCCACAGATAGTCATATATTCTTACTTTGTAACTTCTTTCAAAGCAATTGTTTCCAAGGGATTTATACAATAAAAGCAAAGACAGATGTATAAATAAGTCAATATTTAGCGAAGCATTATCTATATTAGTAAGAAACTAAACACATAAATTTCTAACATCAGGAGTAAAGTTTAATAAAATATTGCTTATTTGTATACTAGTATATGTAAGAATTAGGTGAAAACAGAATATAAAGTAGATTATGTATATAAAGCTATATTGTTATTAGAATTAAATTCTGTGAAATACATAGACTTGTGGAAGGCAATGGAATTATTACTATTAAGCAATAATTTACCATTAAATAATTATTAAATTATTTTAAAAGTTGTATGTACATAAAAACATTTCAAACAATTTATGAAATTCTTTGAAAGGAAGTTGATGATAACTGCCTTCATTAATAAGCACAAATTATTATAACCAGTTTTTTTTTTTAAATAAGTAAATCTATGTCAATGTCTTCTGATGCTGGCTCATAGTCTTGTGAACTGAACACTACCTCTCACTGCATACACAGATGGCCCCCAAAGATATCTATGTCCCAGTTCCTAGAACCTGCAAATATGTTTTCACACATGACAAAAGGACTTTGCAGATGTGATTCATGATAAGGGTCTTGAGATGGGGAGATTCTCCGGGATTACCTGGGTGTGTTCAGTGTAATCACACGGTCCTTAAAATCTGAGAATTTTACCCAGCTGTGGGGAGAGGGAAATGTGTGTACAGAGAATTGTCAGTGAGATACAACATTGCCAGTTTTGAACATAGAGGAAGGGAGCCATGAGGTGAGTTAAGGAATGGGGATGGCTTCTAGAAACTGAAAAAGGTAAGGACATAATTCTCCGAGCTCCTTCAGAGCTTCTAGAAAGGAATGGAGCCCAATGGACACCTTGAGAGTAACCCAGTAAGACTCATGTCAGAGTTCTAACATACAGAATTGTAAGAGAAGTCGGTCTTGTTTTAAGCCCCTAAGTTTATATTAATTTGTTAGAGTACTGCAGTAGAAAACTAATACACCCACAGAGTGAACTCTCAAAAGAGGTGGAGAAGGGATGGGGAGGAAGTTGCTTGAAAATGATTTACTGTCTCTGATAGATAAAACATCTCAGCAAGCTTGTTTACTTTGTTCACTTTTATTAGGAAACTTTTTTTTAACATAAAGTAAAAGTAAACTTCATCCTAACTCTTATTTAAATTACCTCAATTTCTAAGTCTGTAACATGTAAAAATGAATCCTTGTTATTCTATCAGTTAGATTTCAATGTGTTTGATTAAAAGGGATAAAATTTTATTTTCAATTAGGTTGCTTTTAAGAAAAACATACATCTATTATTTCTTTTTTCTCCCTTTATAAAATACTGGAAAGGTTATATCTAGCTCTTTTAACCCCTCACCTCATCCAATAATTAAATATATTTGACCACCTACCATCTTTCAGGAAGTTCTCTGGGCCTGATCTAGAATGATCTAAAAACTCACTTCAATTACATTTTCATTTTCTCAAATATAAAATAAAATAGAAATTGTCCAACTTCTTATAATCAGGAAAATTTACAGAATTACTAATTAAAGTGAGATTTCAGTCATTTTACACAGCCCTCCTTGATTATTTTAAGTTTTTACGGGGCTTAAAAATATAAATTATTATTAGACTATTATAGGTTTCATATGCCTTACATTGGTTAGTCCCCTGTAATTTCCCATAATTTACTACGGACAATTCAGTGATTATGAAATTATGAAACCAAGCTCTGTAAGCAATAGCCGGCGCATGGGGAGAGACACTCCAGCTTTTCCCAGAAATCATGAGATGTGCAATATGACAATAACTACAATTAGGGACAGAAAGCATGATACTGTCATTTCCAAATGGCAGCAGGGATGGAAGTAGGACTCCCAAATCCATCTTATTTTGAACACAAATGCAAATTAGCATCCATCTGTTGATTTCCCTGTATTTCAGGAGATAAACAGTGATTACAATTTTTGCAAATATTTTTCAGACACTCAGACTTTGGAAGAAAACCTTTGGCATGAATATGCAGATTTCTAGTAGAATTCATTTTTCCTATTAGTCCAATTCAATTCCTTACAAGGAAAAAGGGACAAATAAAAACCAGGGTGCTCAGACAGCACAGAGTCTACTTTTTTGGCAAATGCATGGATAATCTGCAAGATTGCTCTGTCTGAACAGCCTCTTGTAATGATCTGGTCAAGGGAGCGGTTAAGACTAATTCTGGGGCCCTGAGAGCAGCTTTTCTGCCAGCATCTTCCCCAGGCTCCACGTGACCCTCCCAGACCTCTTGCATCTCCCCGTTTATCAGCAGGAATAGAGAGCTCTTTTTGTGCCCGCGATAACCAGAAACCAACTATATCAGCATCCCCTAATTTCTCCATCCCTGCCTAGGGTCAAGGGCAACTGCTTTGCTCCATCTAAACAAAAAAAGTCTCTTTCCCAGTGATAATGACCTTTTCAATGTGTAAAGCACTAACCAAGGAGACGGTTTTTAATATGCTGCATTTGGATTTTGTTTTATTGAAGCAGGATTTATAACTACACGTTTAAAAATCTTTGGTACTTCACTGCTTGATTCAAAAATGCCTTGGGTTATAGGTCATAAATATCTATTGAAGATGATAAATGAGTAAACCCAGAAAAATTAACTTGTAGGGGAGGGAATAAAATTGTGTGAGAGAACTTTCCTCACAGCCAATTTTTATCTATGATGTTTTGTTTTCCACAATCCTTTGTTGTTAGGCTATGGAGGATAACCTGCTCTACTGGAAATTCCCTCTATCGTTTAATAAATGTACTACGTTATAATACAGTGAAACCTGTCTGGGCCCTTTAAATCACTTAATTACATAATTTGAAGGATTATCATGGGAAGAAGCTTCACTGGAGACTTAAGAAATAATTGCAGACTTTCCAGTCTGGTTACAACTCTGTTCTCCAGTTGCCAAATCACCTCAGCATTCTAGACTCTACTGTTTCAGAAGCTTCTCCTGCCTTATCTAATCTGAAAACTGAAAACAAACAGCTCATAAATGTTTAAAAAGTTACTAGAAGTCATGTTATTGCATCTTTACCATTATGTAATTTTATAAAATTCTTCAAAATAATGACAAATGAAGAATCAGAAGAAATAAATTCTACTGCTGGCCTGGCCACCGTGTGTGGTTTTAGGCAAGCCATTTACTCTCTATGCTTTAATAAACTCACTAGGAAACCAAAGGGCTGGCCTGGAAGGCATCTTCCATATACCTCCATGGTTAAGTTTTTTCTTAGCAGTTCTGCGGCAGAGCTGGAACATGAATAAGGAGTTAATGTGAAGAAGAAAAGAAGCCAAAAGGTAAAATATGTAAACAAAAGATAAAATTACTCTTCAGGAAAACCCCAAATGTGTCTTTTGGAAAACAGCGGAGAGAGGAAAATTACAAAGTTAGAAAATGGACAACTGAATAGTACAAGGAACTAGATTCATAAAGCTTTAGGGGAAGATTTTTTTAGAAGTAACTGACTTTGTCAAACACTGACCAAGAGTTAGAGACCCGCCATGAATCTGACTCAGTTCTGTGTCTAGGTTGGGGACCAGTTAACTAACTTTGGATCTTAAGTTCTCCCTTCTCTAAAACATGATTAATACATGCTTGCTGAATATCTTCTCCATCTAGTAGTGCAGTTGCAAAAATTAAAATGAGATGAGAATAATTAAGGTCTTTGATTTACAATGAATACCTCTTCCCAAGCCCCACGCTATTGCACTATTGCATATGCTTCCAGAAGAGAATCCTCTGATGATCAGGGATAGAAGAAGAGTGGATGCTTGAGGAATACTAGGAAATGAATGCATTATCTGTATGTCTGCTTTCCTTACATTTCTACCTGAGTGGTTTGTTTTTGTTTTTGTTTTGTTTTTTTTTTTTTTTTTTTTGAAAGAAAACAATTTGAACTTCAAAGGTGTTTGGTAATGCAGAACCATTAACAAATCACTGCACAGGAAGACCTCCAAATCTTAAAGAAGCCTGCATTCTGTCACCACTTTATTTGGTACCTAAGAATTACCATTTCCTGTCAAGTTGCATGAATTGTAAATTCTGTGTGATTTGGGTCAGTATAGCCCATTGCATATGTTATGTCTAGATAAATACCTTTCTATTAGAACAGTAAAAAACATGTCGGTAACTAAGTATTCAAATTCTGGCTGAAAAGGGAAAAGCAAAATCTGCACTAAAAGTATGTATTCCTTAGATTATGGGTGATAAATTAACTTTGTGATACACATGTCAGAAGAGCTACCTTCATTACTTTTCAAACCTTTACATCTCAGTTGTCAAGAGAAAAGTCTAGAAAATATGTCTTTGTCAAGGTTTTAAAAACATTCATCCTTGCAAATATTTACATGTGAAACAGTTTCCTTTTTTCTGCCAAAATACAGTTGCATTTAAACCCAGAATTGCTGAGTCCTATTACCCACTCAGAGAACCACAGTATTAATGACAATTATAGTGGTGTATGGTGACAGTACCTATACTTGTAGTGAGCACAGCATAACATATAAACTTGTCTAATCACTATGGTATACATCTGAAACTAATGCAACATTGTGTGTCAACCCTACTAAAATTTTTTTCACAGCAGTCAACTGATTAAAGAAGGAATCAGAGACGTGGACTAAATTTTGTGTGCAGGGATATTTACCTCAAAAGAAAATTAGGAAAACTTAAAAGGCCAACAGTAAGGCACAATTTAAAGTCTGTGATATCCACTGATTTGCATACTATATATGAGATATGCATAATACATATGTATTTCAATGCTGCCATTTAAAATGATGTTTTTGAAAAAAATTTAATAATGAGGAAATATTCAGGATGTTAAAAGTAAAAACAAATGTTTATTACATAGTATAATCGAATTTTCAAAACATCTCCAAGTGGTGGGGTGCCTGGGTGGCTCAGTCGGTTAAGCATCCAACTTTGGCTCAGGTCATGAGCTTATGGTCCATGAGTTCGAGCCCCATGTCGGACTCTGACAGCTCAGAGCCTGGATTCTGCTTCAGATTCTGTGTCTCCCTCTCTCTCTGCCCCTCCCTCACTTAGGCTCTGTCTCTCAAAAATGAATAAATGTTTAACAAAAAATAAAAATAAAACAAAAACATCTCCAGGTGGGAATTAGGGAGATTTATATTTTCTTCTCTATTTTTTTCTTTGTTTTCCAAATTCTCTGCAATAAATGTGTTATTTGCACACTCGCAAAAGCATTGAATTTAGAGTAGTTGGTAGCTTCTGTATAAATAATAACGTATTAAATAATTTATTGATAAGATATTAGTGTCACAATCCATCCTGGAACCACCACATGGTCATTTCAGTTTGAATTCTGAGGTAGTCGATATGTGCATAATTTAACGACCAATAGGTAAACAGTGTGACACTCTATAATTGATCAAAACATTTAACTTAATCATCAAATTCATTACGGCTTATTAGAGAGAATGTGATGTTTAGTGGTCAATTACTGGCTTCTGTGATTCATGGACAGTACATTGAAACATATCCCTCCTTGTGCCACAGCCTGTATGCAAAGCAGGCTGACTGTGGTTCTAACCTAATATGATAAATTCTCATTTAACTTTATTTCATGTCAAAATGACACTGTCTTCTCGATCTATGCTGTGAGAGCACTTCATCTCACAGGGTATCCACAGAGACACATCTTGTATGTGGGATGGACACTGGGTGAATATGGACATATTGGGGTCTCTGAATTCATGGTCCCCAACTTATTTCACTCCCTAGTCACCTCTCTCTCTCTCTCTCTCTCATTCTCCACAGTGAATGAGAATAATTCTGTGATACAGAATCATTCACACATCTTCCACTGTCCTTCACCTCACAGAGGAAACAGCTCTTTGGGGGCCTTTCGCCTTCTTGCCATCAAGTTCAGCATCTTTTGCTAACCATTCCTCCTTTCCTCTTGTTCAAAGAGAAGAGGTGTTCCATCTCCTACCTAAGACTAACGTTCTATCTGTGCCCCGGATCTTATCCATCATGAATGTCAAAGACCTTACTTTTTCAATTATCTCTTTCTTCTTTACCTTTAACTTTTGGCTTTTTCCCAGTATCGTATTAACATATCTAAATTTCTCCTACCTTGAGAAAATAAAACCTTCTGCAGAATTCTCACATCCCTGCACATACTGCTGCAGAAGTTACAGTTGAACTTCTCAAAAGAGTGTCTATCTTCCTTACGTTTATTCTTAAACCTATAATAGCCTGGCCTTAGTGCCCACAAATACTCAAGAAGCACTGTTCCCAAGGCCACCACCAAGGCTTCAAAATCCACCAGATACTTACAAGTCTATCTTGAAACACTCTCTTCTCTAAGATTCAGGTTCCCAAATGTACTGGTTGGCATTTCCCAAATATGCCCAAATATTCAAGTTGCCATTTGATTTGATTTGATTTTCTTACTAATTTTCCTGCTACCTCTCTGGGTGATCCTTTGCAGTCTCTTTTATGGCTCCCGTTTCCCTACCCATCCTGAAAATGTTAGCATTTTGGGGTCTTATCTTTTTTTTTTTTAATTTTTTTTCAACGTTTATTTATTTTTGGGACAGAGAGAGACAGAGCATGAACGGGGGAGGGGCAGAGAGAGAGGGAGACACAGAATCGGAAACAGGCTCCAGGCTCTGAGCCATCAGCCCAGAGCCCGACGCGGGGCTCGAACTCACGGACCGCGAGATCGTGACCTGGCTGAAGTCGGACGCTTAACCGACTGCGCCACCCAGGCGCCCCAGGTCTTATCTTAAATAATGGGAGGCTGCCTCCTCTTCTTGCTGTGCATAAACTCAGTGGGTGACCTCTTCTACCCCGATGACTTCAGAATCCATCTATGCGCTATCGGCTATACCTCTTCTCTGAGCTCCAGACCGATTAATTTATCTGCCTATAGCACAGCTCTGCCTAGACGTCTTACATCAAACTCAACAGGCTCAAAAGTAATATTATTATCTTCTTCAAAGCTGCTTCTCCACCAATCTTCCTTATTTCAGTGAACCCAATTCCCTAAAACAGAAACCTAAGAGTTATCCGTGATTCATCTTGATTCATTCCTCTCTGCTTCTCCCTCCATTCCACCTCATTATCCATATTCCTTACATCCAATCACAAAGTCTCCCATTAACTTCCTAATATTTGTTTAATCTTTCACTTCTTTCATCTTCATTCCTATTGACCCTAAACCCAGACCATCACCATCTCCTGTCTGAACTACCACAATAGTCTATTACAGGATTTGTTAGCTTCCATTCTGAGCCCCTCCATCCTGCTTACACAGGATGCTCCTAAAATGGGAATGTTACTGCTATTTCCCTTTGAAAAGTTCTGCAATAGCAAAGTCTGAAGTCTTTAAATGAACATGCAAGGCCCATCACCACTCAGCCCCTGTTGAGCTCACATCACCACTCTTTACCCTCACATTTATATTCCAATCATCTTGAACCTCTTTGAGTTCTTTAAAAGTGCCAGTCCCTCTTGCTTCTGCACTTTTACAATATGGACCCTCAGGTCCTTCAACTGCCATTCCCATCTTTACTTGACCAGTCCCAATTTATTCTTTTGTGTAGGCTTGAAATGTCAATTTATTTGGTGTCTCCCTTGACAAAAGCCCAGCAGGTAAGTTTTAATATGGACTCCCCAAATTCTCTACTTCCTTTATCACCACTAAACATTTCGTATTGTTGCTTGTCTTTAATTATCAGTCTCTCTTAATACATTAACATTATTACAAGAGCAGGGATTATTTCTGTCCTTTTAGGTTTACCTGAGGAAGCAGCTAACACAGAATACATTACAGTGTATATTCATAAATAATTTTGAATTAACCAATGAATGAATGGTAGGACGAGTACCCCCTACCCATATGGAGGTACAGGATTCTAGAGTTTTTATCTAATATACAAATCCACCAATATCTATCCCTATTCAAGACTCTGGTCTTGTTTTTGTTGTTATTGTTGTTGTTGTTGTTGTTGTTGTTGTTGTGTTTCTGCTATTATAATTACTCAGAATAACAGCTTCAATTTAGGTACTAAAGGACTTTAGGTACATACATCTTCTCATCACTCATGATTTTAAGTAGAATGTTCACAGCTACAGTAGTAACCTGGAAGAAACTGGAAAGCTGGGCTGGAGAATCAATAGGAGAAGCAAATATTTAAAGTAAAACATGTTGAATCAATAAGAAAGAAATAATTCTTGTTATGTATTTAATAACATTTTTTTCCCCAGAAATATAGCTCAAGACAAAACCCACAATAAGACGTGCATAACAACACGGTCTTTAAGAAGGATATTTACTATCAAATTTATAATTTATAGTAAGTCAAAAGTTCTTTCATTGTTAAAAAAAATGTTATATAGGACTCTAGTGTTCCTTGCTTAAACAATTCTTGCCCACAAATATGAAACGATATCTTATACCTATATTATATTAAGTATTTAAAATACCCGTCAGAGTATAACAGATAACACATAAATAATAGTTTAATTTATTTGTAAAATTCTCTGTCAATGTTAGGCTTCTAGTCAGCGTTAGCATAGGAACTTCCTAACATTTCACGTAATTCATTTTCTTTTTCCCAATACAAAACACATCCTCGTAAAATTCACCAGCTTTTTCTATAGTTAACTCTTGTTGTGTGGACTGTAAATAGGGGCTAAGTAATTGTGCAGTGCCAGACCCACAATGGGAGGGGCTTAAGGTGTCTTGCGTTGGTGTCACTTTTTTTTTTGACATTAAAAAGAACATTCTGTGATTTCCCAATCATGACAGGATGGTCAGTCTCCAATGCCTCAACCTTTCTGAAGAGAACTGTGTTCACTAAGTGAAACCTGCATTTTTGCTGCTTGTGTGAGAAAGCCGCAATTAAACACTTCTGCTGACTCTTTCACCTTTTGGGTCTACCAAGTAGCCGCACTGAAGACATTGATTCCTGCATCCCACTCAGCTCACTGTGCTGTTTTAACAGGTACAAAAGTTTATAGTAAACAGTAAAATAGACTTATATAAATATTATTTGTTTTTATTTTTGTTCTTCTTCAGATGTTAAGTATAACAAAAGGTAGCATAAAAGATCCTCTCAATGGGGCACCTGGGTGGCTCAGTTAGCTGAGCGTCCAACTCTTGGTCATGGTCAGCACAGGTCATGATCTCACGGTTCCTGAGATCCAGCCCTGCAACTGGTTCTGCACTGACAGCATGGAGCCTGCTTGGGATTCTCTTTCTCTCTCTCTCTCTCTCTTTTTCCCTTTCTCTCTGCTCCTCCCCCCACTTGTGTGTGTACATGCTGTCTCTCTCTCTAAATAAATAAACTTTTAAAAAAAGTCATTATATATTTAAAAAAAGATCCCCTCACTGTTGCCTCCTCAGCACACAGATTCTAATAGACTGTGGCTATGACTTACCACAGAATTATAACTTGCTATGTCCTTAGAGACACAGGTCCCTTTGTAACCCCATTATCCCTTAAAATTTATGTAGCAGCTTTGTAAAATGCCTTCACAATCATGCCTTCCCTTCATGTACCACCTATGCAGCAGGTGAAAACTATCGAGTGCCTTGTGTTATTTACATTGCAAATGATAAACTTTAGTTTTCAAAATGCTCTTCTGAAAAGATTGTGCTTTTCATTTTCAGAAAATCAGACTTTACAAAACCACTTAAATTACAGTTAGCAGTTACAATTTTGTACCAGGTTTGGAGAAAGTTTAAACAAGATCGAATTCACACAACATGGGATGTAGGAAAATGGAAACTTGTAACCTTCTATGTTTCCCCCTTTAGGCTGCTTTTGTCTCATCTGTTGGTTTAGTTGGATTCATACCATTTGGTCCAACAGCAGATTAACTAATAGGAGCCAGAAGAAAGCAAACATGAGGAAGAAACCAATTCTTCCCATGACTCAGAAGCCAAACTCCTATAAAGACTATAGGCTCCTAAGAGAAGATAGTCAAATCCCAACAACTGAATCCATTAGCTCCCTCTCTCCTTAAGGTGTGAGTTCTCTGAAGGCATTTTTACTGCACTATATGGCTTCCCAAGGAGGACCTTAAGTGAGTAATTTACAAAATGATTCCTATTACCATCTTAGAGAATGTTATTGATTTCATTTTAAAATCTATATTTAATGTTAGCATTTTCATAAATGTTTTTGCAGGAATTGGTGAATAGATGTCATTAGGATTTGTAAATATTCAGTTCCCTACCTCACTGGGCCAAAACACTTCTGTTTTTGTCCATTTCTCTAAAAATATTTATTGAAATAGTTTCTCCAGTTAAAACGATTTGAAAGTCATTGGTTTAATGCAGCTCTGTCCAAAAGAAATATAATTCAAGCCATTATATATATATAATATTATATATCAATATAGAGATTGAGATATTTTACATTATTTTTTTACATAATGCCCAAAATCTGCTGAGTATTTTACACTCATATATGTATTTTACACTCTTAATTTGGAATTATCACCTTTCAAATGCCCAGTAACCACATGTGGCTAGTGGCTACCACACCGGACAAAGGTCTCGGGCTTTACACTTTTTGAGGGCCTATCACATATATTTCCTCAATTAAACTGCACAGGTATCATCACTATAGTGTCAACTGTTGGTTGCCTACCCAACACCCATTCTTCCATCTCCCCTTCTCATCCATACATCTATTTTCATGGGAGTCTAAGTACCCCAGAGCTGATCATCCCCAAATACTAGAACGTGTCTGGATCAGGGGTGATGATGTGATCCCATATGAAGCAACAAGATCTCATATGAAGCAACAAGAGGAAGTTCCCTTCCCTGGATATCTGGCAGAGAGTTTCCCTCCCTCCTCTGGAGGGAACCAGAGAAAAACACAGCTTCTTACTCCTGCTAGACGTGAACTAGGAAGCATGTATACTAGTCTCCAATAATAAATAAGGGGTACATTCCAAGACACCCAGTGAATATCTGAAACCACAGATAGTACCAAACCCCACATATACTATCTTTTTTCTTATGTCTACATACCTATGATAAAATTTAACTTGTAAATTAGGCACAGTAAGAGATTAACAATAACTAATAATGAAATGGAACAATTATCCCAACATATTATAATAAAAGTAATGTGAATGTGGTCTCTCTCTCAAAATATCTACTACACCTTACTCACCCTTCTTGTGATGATGTGAGGTGATAAAGCGCCTACATGACGAGATGAAGTGAGGTAAATGATGTAAGCATGGTGACAGGCTACTATGGACCTTCTGACAATACATCAGAAGGAGGATCATCTGCTTCTGGACCACGGTTGACCACCAAGTAACTGAAACTGTGGAAAGTGAATCTGTGGATGGAGGTCAGGGAAAGGTTTCTGTACTACCAACCATCCCAAACCTGAGGGGAACAAGCCATTGATAGGATGAGGCCAACACAGTAGACTGCAAAAGATAGGACAAGTTTTGGTCCTTGATGACAATGCTAAACTTGGGGATTAACCAGCCCTGAAGGCTGTCCTAACTCTGGATTTGCAGTTATGTGTTTTTTTCTTTTACTCTGAAGCCAATATACTATATCATCTCTAATAACAACTGAGGGAAACATAATTATACTGAAACTTTTGAGCATCTTTTGAAGCACTGTTTTTCTCTTTGTTATTTTTACTGTTTCCCTATTGTTGCTAAAATCCCTCATTTTTTAATTGTTATCCCCAGGGCACCTTCCTAAACATCTTGTTTGTTTGTTTCTTTGAACACCAGGCATTGGAGTAGCTGTTTTCTAGTGTTTCCACCCTCTGCTTCCAATTAACTTTTCTCTTCCATTACAGAAACAATGTTGTGTCTCCCATTCTTGTCTACACTAAAAGTATTTTTTAATCTTTCTGAGAATTTTTATTACTAACAACAACACGGAAACAATAAAAGTAACAAAGGAAAAGAAATGTTTTTAAAAATGCTCACAAGTTTGACTGCATACATAGTACACAGTATTCATTAGACACAAGCTGTATTGGTGGCTTTGGCATCAAAAACATTTGGGTTTGGGGCGTCTGGGGGGCCCAGTTGGTTAAGTGTCCAATTTCAGCTCAGGTGATGATCTTGTGGTTCTTGAGTCCGGGCCCCATGTCGGGCTCTGTACTGACAGCTCAGAGCCTGGAGCCTGCTTCAGATTCTATGCCTCCCTCCCTCTCTGCCCCTCCCCTGCTAGCACTCTGTCTGTCTCTCTTTCTCTCTCTCTCTCAAAAATAAACATTAAAAAAAAAAAAAAACATTTGGGTTTGATTTGCTCAATATCATTTACAAACTCTGAACCTTAAAGCAAGTTGCTTACCCAGCAAATGAAAAAGTAAAGTAAAATAAAAGATATAGATATCATCCACCTCCAACATTTATGTGAAGATTAAAAACCATGTAATATATGTAAAACTCTTAAGGCCAGGATTTATACATCAATTTTCTGATTCCAAATCTAGTTTCTTTTTCACTTTATTATAACATTTTTTCTTTTTTTTTTTTCATTCGTCCCATAGTCACTTAGTGAGTGGCTGCTATGGGCCAGGAAAACTCATAGACTAATAAGGCAAAGTCTCTGTTCTTAAGCAGTTTACAGTGCACAGTGAATCAGACAAACAAATGAATATTAACCAGAGGGAGGCCATACAGTTTAACCATTTATCACATAGGCCATAAAATCAGACAAATCTGGATTTGAAAGTCAGCTCTGCTTTGTGTTAGCTTTGTGATTTGGGAAAGCTACTTAACATACCAAAACTAATTTCCTCAGCTGAAAAAGGAGATAGCAGTATCCTTTCAGAGTGTTGTTGACAGAATGAAATGAGATTATGTCTGTGAAATGCTTAGCATAGTGCCTACTATAAAGTAAGCATTTGTCTACTGTGGACCATCGTCCTCATTGCCATATTAAATATTATGACAACTGTAAATACAACTGTGCATAATTAAGTGATCAGGGTATACACAGGCACTGTGGAGTATAAGGGAGGGCTTTTAAATCTGTCTCCAGGATCAGGAAAGCATGGCCCCCTAAACAGCGGATGTTTCTGGAAAGTTTTGGAAGACAAAGAGTTCCTATTGCTGAGTGGGAAATTGTGTGAGTCATCCTAGGAGCTACAAATTGATCTTTATGACAGAAGGTAAGGATGCTGGGGGAGGGATGGAAAATGAGTAGGACATGTGGCCAAATCCAAGATCTTAAGAATTAAACTAAGGAATCTGAAGCCTGGGTGAGAGGGTGCTAGATAGTAACATGCCTGAATTCTTTGTGAGAGAGTCACTGTCAGCACACTGAGGTTTGTTCACTACAGCTCTTTCTCTACAGTTATAAGAAAAAAAGATGAAAGCAGGTCTGCAAGAATCCCAATCGTACTATATCATGCTGCAAGTTTTAAAACTGTCAAAACAAATTTTCTAATTTTGACTGTAGTCAAACACTTTCCCACTAGGCAAAGAGAACTCAATAAACAGTTTTATTTGTTTTATAAATAGTTCAGTGAAAAGAATAATATTTGTGAATTGTACTAGCTGGAAAATGTTTGCCTAATAAAACTTTTTACCACTGTATGTGAGTGTTCTATGCCTGAAAAGACAGACAACTGGATGAAATGGAGGTCCCACCTTTACAGAAAATACCTCCTAAATTGTAGGTATCATGTTGAATGGAATCCTTTAACGGTTTATTGTAGGACAAGTGAAAATTCTTGTCACCTTCTACAGGGATTTACATGACATATTCTCTATAAACCCAAGGTCCTAATAAGGCCAGTCATTGAATGGATCAACGAGATCCTGCAGGAAATCTTCTTTAACCCATGTGATTATCTGACCCAGCCAGTTTGTGTTATTTTTAGGTATTTTCACTCAATCTGTTCTTTTTTGTACATTTTCAATAAAGTAATATGACAGTGCTTTAGTAAACCAAGAAAAGTAGAGACAACCACTATAAAACTGAACGTTATGGCATAAAAAAGCTTCATGTATGCCACTTTCTAGGGGTGTGACTGGGGGAAGTTGTATAATTGTTTGAATCTTAGAATGTGGAACTGAAAAACAGGGATGAAAAGTACCAAACTGATAAACTGTTGTGAAGATTAAACTAGATGATCTATTAAAGGGCTTCACACAGCAATTCTCAAGTACACGCATGTAGTAGGCATTCAGGAAAGATGTCTTTTTGTTTTGTGCATCTCTTTAGCTTCCTCTCCTTGAGTCTCGTTTCCACTCCAACTCAATAAGGGATGTAAACGCATGCGCGTGCAGACACACACACACACACATTACTGTCGTAATGTTTCTAAAGCTGAATTTGGTGGTAACAATGAACTCCCACCTCTTATAACTATCACCTCGAGTTTGTAGAACTATTTCTTCATATTCTAGGTGGGAGAGAAATTCCAGCACTTATTTCCCACTATTACCCCCTACCTCAAAAATAAGATGCTGCAGGAGCACCTGGGTGGCTCAGTCATTAAGCATCTGACTTTGGCTCAGGTCATGATCTCATGGTTTATGGGTTTGAGTCTCACCTAGGGCTCTGCTCTGCCAGTGCAGAGACTGCTTTGCATCCTCTGTGTCCCTCTCTGTGTGCCCCTCCCTCTCTCTCCCTCTCTCAAAAATAAATAAACATTTAGGGGCGTCTGGGTGGCTCAGTCCATTGGGCGTCCTACTTCAGCTCAAGTCATGGTCTCGTGGCTCATGAGTTCAAGCTCTATGTTGGGCTCTGTGCTGGCATCTCGGAGCCTGGAGTCTGCTTTCGATTCTATGTCTCCATCTCTCTCTCTCTCAATCTCTCTCTCTCTGCCCATCCCCTGCTTGCAGTCTCTCTCTCTCTCTCTCTCTCTCTCTCTCTCTCTCACTCAAAAAAAAAAAAAATTAAAAATGAATAAACATTTAAAAATATAATAAGATGCTGCAGGAATAAGATCCTTCTTCTGGTGACCCCTTGATATAGCCAGGGGGTAAAAACCCCAAGCTAAAGTGGTCACATCTGCACCCAGGACTTTGAATCTTGAGAGAGTGACACAAAGAAGGGAGCTTTGAGATGGCAGTTTCATCTCAGTGACATGCAAACTGTCTTGCAGTGTGGCCTGACGCTCAGCTTTCAGAAGAGCCTGGGCCCTGTCTGTCTTCTAAACCTGGCCTGGTAGCTTCTTATGGACCCTGTGAACCACTGATATCCTTTTCATATATGCCCTATAGGCTTGGAGTCAGATTCTGTTGTTTGTGACCAAGAACCAAGTTTAGGGAGGAGATTAGAGCTCTGAAGTCAGAAGATATTCCTATACTTCCTGAAACTGATCTACAGCATAACTTAATTAGAAATAAATGCTAGAGAACAAGGATTTTTTTTTTTTTTAATGTTCCCTAATGTCTTTTATAGAACAAAAGCTACTTTTTAGAAATTTACTTTTGGGGCACCTGGGTGGCTCAGTCAGTTAAACATCCGACTTCTGCTGAGGTCATGATCTCACAGTTTGTGAGTTCAAGCCCCAAATTGGGCTTTGTGCTGATAGCTCAGGGCCTGAAGCCTGCTTCGGATTCTGTGTCTCACTCTCTCTCAGCCCCTCCCTTGCTCATGCGCGCTCTCTCTCTCTCTCTCTCTCTCTCTCTCTCAAAAATAAATAAACATTAAAAAAATTAAAAAAGAACGAAAGAGGGAGGGTTGGAGGAAGGAAGGAAGGAAGGAAGGAAGGAAGGAAGAAAGAAAGAAAGAAAGAAAGAAAGAAAGAAAGAAAGAAAGAAAGAAAGAAAGAAAGAAAAATTTACTTAATTTACTTCTGGACCCAGGCAAATCCGCAGTCTATTCTTGGAGGAAATTACTACCATTAATAAATTCAAAAATCTGCTACCCAGCATGTTGGCTGTTAGCACATCCACTGATTTATACAGAGAAAATTGTCAGATTAACATCAAACCCAGACTACAACTCGCCCTTTATGGAGTTTTCTTCTCTGGTCATCTCACTATGGTGTTAATAGTATTTGTGAGCTTACAGAGCCTCATATGGCTACCTCTGTTCCATTGTAAACCTTACATCACACTCTTAACTCACTTCTGGACAATTCTCTGACCCTAAATCTTTAATTGGGGCTTAACAAAATTCACATTAGTCGTTGAAAATGAAATGGGGTCCTCGGAGTTAATGTCGTGTATAACGGTTTCTTGTATTCACAGAACAAAAAAATTATAATAAAGAAGAAAGAAAGATGTGGAAACTGCTTCAAGATGACATCATCACTGAAATATTGTATTGTTATAAGAGCAAAATTAAAACCCCATTGTAAATATAAACCTATTAACCAAAAGCTTTGGGAAACAACAACAACAACAACAACAACAACAACAACAACAACAACACCATAGGATCTGGCCAATGAGCTGCAAAGCTATGTCATAAACTGATTGCTTAGAAGCAGAGCCTGAACTGACATATGGCAAGAAATCAAAGTGAGAGATACAGAAAGAGAGAGTCCTGGCTTTAGTCTTCCAGAGGGCCACCTCCAACCTTGACACTCCTGCAATTTACGTAAATCAAGCAAACCCCCCCCTCCCCTCTACTTTTAAGCTTAGCCTGGTCTGGATCTTCTCCTGGGCATCATGATTCTTAGGACATCCTATTATTTCATAAACAAACTTGCTTACTTCTCTTTCTCTAGGTGACTGTCTCAGAGAAAAAAATAGCACCCATTAGATAGAACTTAATCCTGGCTCTGCCCATTATTAGCTGTGTAAGCTTGCAGCAGTCAGTTCCTTGTTAAGGAACCAAGGGAATGCCTTTGGTGGACAGCTAGCCACCTTACTACCAGAGGCCCAGAGAGGGAGGACCCTATATCTTGTCATAATCACAGGGCAGGGATTAGAGAAATTTCAGAATGTCTTATGAACTCGGTCTTCAAATCTCTTTGTATAAATACATCCACTTTTCCACCCTAATACCAGCCGTCATTGTCTCTCACCTGGAAAACTTCAGCACCTTCTATCTGTTCTCCCTGCACCTAGTCTTGCCTTTCTGCAATCCAGGATCTTTTAAAAACATAAATCCAATAATGTTACTCCCCTGATTCAAACCTTCCAGTGTTCTCTTAAAACAACATTGAAACTCCTTAGTATGGCCTTATACAAATACAATCTGGCCCGCAGCACTGTCTCTGACCTCACTTCACAGCACTCCACTCTTTCCTTCTCACTTCACTTCAGCCACACAAGCCTTCTCTCTCTCTCCCTTGAACACACTTGGTGAGCCCTTTGCTGTTCCCTCTGCCTAGAATGCCATTCCTATAGATTATCCATACCTGGTTCTTTCCTTCACTCAGGTCTCAACTTAAATGTTGAGAGGTCTCAACACCTCTCTGAGGCGTTTTTCCCTGACAACTCAATCTACAAAAGTTTCTGAGGCTTCCTCTATCACATCACACTGCTTTATTTTCTTAACAGTGTTCATGACAATCTGATTTGTACGCTATCTTCTTCTACTAGAATGCATGTTCCCCGAGAACAGGAAACTAGTCTATGTCATTACTATATTTCCAGCATCTGGAACTGTGCCTGATGGATAGTAGATACTCAATAACCAACCACTGAAAGCATGAATGGGTGAATAAATTCTAAATGGCCCTCAGGTGTGATCCTATGTTCAGTACTGACAATGGAAAATAATATTGTTTTTTTTTTAGTCACAACCTCAAGTCTCTCCAGGGAATCACTCACTACATATCACGTTCCTTGAGGAAAAGGCCATGTCATCATTCTGTCAGGTTGTAATAGTGCCTAGCGTACAACTGATATTCAATGAAGTGTCACTTAAATGAGTTGATACATCATGACTCCTGCCCCTCACATTGTCAAGATAACTGCATGTAATTTTGTTGTTCATAAATTTAGTGGAAGTTCTTGATACTTTATACAGAAGTATAGTATCATAAAACTTAAAAAAACTGTCTCTAGTTAAATTAAGTATTGTTCCACATAAACCAAGGATGAGCATTATCAACCAACATAAGAGAACTGAAATTTTTATATTAGAAACACCAACTCAAGATGAATTGGGTGACTCAGAGGCACTGCGGCTTAGAGAAAAGAGCTTGTCCTTTGACTCCCAGCTTGGCCTCTTACTAGCTCTGTTACCTTAAATGAATCAGTCAACTTCTTTCAACTTTAGTTTCTTCATTATCTATAAATTGGAGCCAATAATGCCTTCCTCTTAGGGTTATTTTAGTAAATTAAAACACACACACACACACACACACACAACTAATTGTAAGATAGAGGCCAACACAGTACTTGGCTCTAAGAGAATTCTTTGTGCCCCATGAAAAGCAACAAATTTCCTGTAAGTAAGCTTAAACAATCTCACCAAGAATATTCTAAAAAGATAACAAACACTAAATGGGTTGTTTTACTAAATGACCCTCAGAAGCGAAGAGATTTTATAATGTGAACTGTCTTATTTTACAAATATAGAACAGGAGTGTAGAAAAGCAATAGAACTTGCCCAAGATAAAATGCAAATTCTTATTTCTAATCTTCAAGGCAATCTACCAATGCACTCCGCACCCTTTCCCTCATCCTTCAATCCCTATTTGACTCATAACATTGCTCAGCATTCTCAAACATACTTCAACAGAAACAGATTTGCACGCCATTCCCAGCACACCTGCTTCAATTTTTTCCTCTGTGTGTCTGCACACACTCCCTCCCCGCACGAATTCTGTGCCAAACTATGTCTCTCCCTTCTCTTCAAGCAATACATAGGGGGAAAATTTTTTTTTCACTAACAACTCTACAACTCCATCAGACCTCAGCATTCACAGACTCTGATGTCCCACCTCTCTAATTCAGGAAGCAACAACCTTCACAATCTTCTTCATACATAAAGCAGATCAACTCACGGTGCCCTCACACACTGCTTTTAGTTGCTTTCCATCATACTTAAGATAAAAATATAAACTCCCAAACAAAAACAACAGGGTTCTGCACAGTTGGCCCCGCCCACATCCTTGGCCTCACCTTGAAGGTGCTCTCCTTCCTACTCACTCCGGTCTGTCCACTGGCCTTCTGTCAGTTACTCTGATGCTTCTGCTCTTTCCCACATTGATGGCTTCACATGCTGATTTCTTCCTCAAAGTATCATCCCTCAAGATTCATCATTAAGTGACATTTTCTGAGCAGACACTCCTTAACACCCCACACCTCACCATGGAATCAGGAGGGGGTACTCTTTGACATCTCTCAAAGCATTTTTATCTTGCCTTCATAACATGCTCATTGCTTTAGTGATGTATGTAATGGGGTGCAGGAGCCACCCCCCTTCTCTACTCAGGTGGACAGAGCAAGCCACATTGGAGCAGACGTCACGGAATAATAAGAAGCAATGACTTTGGTAAATGTAGAATGAGTAGGTTTACATAGTGGAAATCGGTGTTGTATCGTAAGAAAATTCACACAACACTCCTGGTACATGCCACTGATCACTTCGGAAGAGGTAGACCATCAAGCTTTCTGGGGGAAAAAGGGGGGTGGCTGAGAAACCTAACCTCTTCTCCCAAGATTTAAAGCTAACAAACTTGGAGAAGAGTCACTCTGGCTACATTCAGTAGAGGGAGAAGACATGGAAAGTCTTAGAAGAAAATTCATTGGAAGAGAAAGGCAAACTTGTCAGGAGGTGATGTGAGTACAACATAGAGACTAAGGGCCCAGGAAGGCTGATTCCAGACAGTATGTGACCTGAGGCCAGCTGCCCTCTGTGTCCATAAACTGTAGCACAGTGGTTGTCCTCTGGGTTATTACTGCTGAGTTCTATGGCTAGAGTTATGGGTATGAATTAATGTGCTCTCTAATGATGGTGCCCAAGTACAGACCTACTATAGCCTGGACAGGGACACGCTACCGCAGGGCCTCACAGCAGCAGTAGACGAGCAGCACTGCCCTTCTGCCCAGACAAGGTCCATCTGCAGCAGGCACCATGTGCCAGTGAGAGCAACCATGGTAATCACCCGTCAGACTGGTGACATTTGTTTATCGGAATGAGTGTTCACTGACTGTGTGCTACCTCGGTAGGTTGAAAGCTTCATGAAAGAAGACTGTAGAGCACAGATTGCACACTGCTCAACAAAAAGTGTCATTCACATAGAATATAATGTGAACAGTGCGCCCCCTAGAATGAGCCCATGACTGCCCAACACGTGCAATCATGAGTCAGCGCTCATCACCACTGCACCACCAGGGTGAGCGGAGTAGTGGGTACATAGCAAGCCCTCAAACGATATTTATAGATGATTGTATAAAAGAATGTGTGGTCTACTTGGTCCATTTGCATACATTTCTATGCCCCTTTTGAGGAAGTCTTTGGGTGTTTTCCCTCATGCATCTAGTATAGTACGTCCACCAGGGACGATTTTATCTATTTCAAGCTACAGGAAGTCGGAACTGAAAGGAGGCTTAGAGGTGATAATTGTTTTATTTTGTTGACGAGGAAAGGAAAACCATAAAGATAAAGTGACTTCTATCACGTGGTGGCAGAGCCTCGATGAGAATCCCCGTCTTTCGCTTCCCAGTGCCTTATTTTCTCTGTGGCCCTCACTTCCTTCTCCAGTCAATTTCTTTTGTTCTCATGGAGCAGAGATGAGTGCTCACAAGTCAGGGGTCACTTCATCACTAACTGCCACTCTTACCTTAGGACAGCTGAGGCACAGGAATGCAGATGTGCATGTTCTCCCAACCCCACACAAGGTGGTTGGTAGTGAGACATTATCCGGGTAATTGCAGACATCAAGACCGTGGTGAAAGCTCCACCCTATTGTCTGGTGAATTCCTCCAAATGCATCTTATGTTTTACAATCTTTCTTTTTCTTTTCCTTCTTTTTTTTTCCTTTCAGCATTTTCAACATTAACAACATATTTCTTTTTCTAAATTTGCATGAATCACACCAACAGCAGCATATTCTCAACCACAGAAAGCGACACTTATAAAATATTCAGAAAGTGGGACAGAAAGATCAAATCTACTTTCAGGAATCAAATACTTTTCAGAAATATCAAAAGATTGGAGAAAAGTATATATTTTTTAAGTTACACCTGATTTCCTGGAGGGTCAATAATTGCTTAAAACAAGGAGGATTCCAGCTCTAATTTGACCTCCTGTTTTTGTGTTTTCAAGATTTTTAAAAATAGTAATGCTATTTGTACTTCTGTTACATAACTTTTACTTAAATTAGTAGCTAATCTCCTTCTTTTTAGCAGAATTAAGGTGCAAAAAATCAAGCCTCCCCTTCATCTCTGCCACTATATTTCATTTTTAGATCTATGGTTCTTCAAATGCCTATCATAAAAATCAGTACTTATAAAAGTAATACCGTATATACATTTTAATAAGTGCCAAGATCACCCGATGAAATGTCTTCCTTGTGAATGTTGCCCAGGAGACTGCCTAGGAGGGTCACTGGATGGGAAAATCACACTCTGTGTTATCTGTAGACTACAAATAATATTAATGTTCTGTCAGGAGCTGGCCAAATTGTGAGGCGATTTACAACTCTGTGATTCTCACTCTTGGGCCTCATCTAAGGATAACATAAGTTCAGTTTTAGGCTTTGAGTCAGTGGTAGAAATTCTATTCAGCCTCAACATTGGTGATCCCCTGTTCTGATGAGGACAACTGAGTAATGAGCTCCACCCTTAAGAAGTCTGACCAATGACAATAACTAGATGCAAAATTAATTTGACTTACACATTTATGTGAGGACAGGTCTGAGTACACAATGAAGCCCCTGACTGGAGAAACAGGCAACGCATTCTCTACCTGTGGCAGTGGTCTTCAGAAGATGAGGTTATGCTTACTCCTCCAGGTTTAGGGAAAGGGAAATGAGACCCAGCAGGTTTTAGATTTAGAGAGTTAATTCACTGGCAGCCATGAGGCAGAAAGGATTCCAGAGCTGACAGAGTGCAGAAGAGAGATGGTGGCAGGGGGGAGGGATGAATTATAACACCTTGTAAAAATTTATGCACTTGAGATTTATAATTTTTAATGTTTTATTTTTTTCTGAAAAGTTTCACTCTCCACCACACATTTTGGCCCCCAGTAAACTATAACTAATCAAGCTGTGAAATATCACTTGTGTCTTTTCTTCAGTTTCCTAAGGAAAAGGTCTATCTGAACACTAAGAAGTCAACATTATCATCCAGTAAAACATCCTAGTAGTGTTCCTACTATTGAAGGATATTCCCAATTATTCCCACATAGATTTATGTTGGTTTTCATTACTATGCTGTGAAATGGGTTGGGTAGGTGTTTTTATTCCTACTTTACAAAAGAAAAGCAAATAGTTCACAAGGATATCAAGTGAATTGTCTAAAGTCACACAATTAATTGCTTATGTAATGGGGACCAGATAGTGTCTTCTGATTTGGGTGCTTAGATACTCAAACAAGAACCATGTATTGGGTATACCTTATATGGCATGAAATCATGACCATTCCTTGGAAAAGAACAATGCACAAGACAGACACTGTACCTGGCCTCAGGAGGTCAATTAAGCAATATGTCCAATGAAGTGTGACTCAGACTATGACTGGGAAATGCAAGGTAGGTGCTATGGAACCAAAGGGCCAGAGCATGCAATCTGGCCTAGAGAGAGAGAATCAAGGAAGTCTTCTCAAATAAAGTGACTTCTAACTTGAGACCTGAGGCAATCCAGGAGGGGTGATTGCTCTGTAGCTATTGTTGAGTGACTGAGGGTGAAGTGGCAAATGAAAAAATGGAGAGACAAACGTTCTCAATAAAGAGCAGAGATAATTTCTTCCACTCCATAGTGCTATTCCTCAGTTTGTGTGTGTGTCCTTCTTGCTAAAGAAGTCACACATTGTCCACCTGTCATTTCTGATACCATGCTTACTGTAAAATATTGACATATACTTAGGGGTCAGGATAGAAGGAGAACCCCGAGGACAACCAGGCTTCTTCTTTGGTTATCTTCTTTAACCTATGAGAGTTGGAATTTTCTAAGGAAAAGGGGTACTTGAGAGGCCATCTAATAGTCTTCAAGAAGTATGGTGGGAGTTGAAATACAAATTTCCTACTTCTGTCTATGATTAAGAATTGAGGAAAATGGGGGATTCAAAATTTGACATGTTACAGTTGTAGACCTCTGGATCTTAAGGCATGAATGAGATAACTGCAGAACACTGGTGAATTATAAAAAATACTACACAAATATAACGAGTTTTAGGGAGGACTTCCCTCCCAGCTTCCTTGCAATGCAAGGCCAGAACTGGAAACTGACACATGACCCAGAATCCCTCACTACCACCCTTCAGCACCCTCAGATGAATCACATCTAGTACAAATGTGTGCAGCATATACTCCTGAATGTTATTCCCAGAAAACTGAACCCGTGGAAACTTTCATAATTGAATTCTTGACCTTTACACCTTTTTCAAAAGAGAAAGGCCAATGAGTCACAATTATTCTACAATTCTAGACCATCTGAACTTCTTTAAATAGAACAGTTTAAGAACTGTTTAATTCTTGGCTCTCTCTGTTAAACCCAAAATAAAAAAAATCTGCATTCTTTTAGCCTTGATTTATCTCATTAATCTTCAAGTTATATTGGCTTCTGAATATATCATTTAGATAATCCACCATCACCATATGTACTCTGTCCAAAAGCCCCAGTCACTCAGGAGCCTTGTTGTTGAAAAAAAAAAAAAAAAAAAATTCAGCCACACAGTCTCCTTTCCAAATTTCCTGAACCCGTGGAAACTTTCACGGTTGAAATCATCATTGAACCATCATTCTCACCAATAAGAGAACCTGAGAATAACATAAATTGGAAAAAAAAAGCCCTTAAATGTCTAGTAGTCCTACCTCCATACTTTACAGATAAGAGGATATATAACTTGCCCAAGGCCCATTATTAGAGCGATAATTCCTGGCCTATATTTAAGCAAAATAAACAAATCAACAACAACAACAACAACAACAAAACTGAAAATAAATGTGGTCACACACCCTGAATTATAAATCTGGTTCTAATAGTCTTTACACTTGAGTTCTTTGTCTGAATGATGTAGAAAATAGTGGCAAATTTACAGGATGCAATTAAATGAGATAACAGATGTGAAAATATTTACATGGTGAAGAGGATAGAGTAGAGGCACAAGAAATGTTGTTAAGCCATCACCCTTAAATCAACCATTTCTAATAACTTCATTTCTTTATCACCTTTCTTCCTTGACTCAACTCTTCCCACTGTCTTACCCTAAAGCCCTAAATGACTCATGAAAGTAAGTCATAACCAATCTCACTTTCCCATTTTCTAGCCCAAATCTATCTGCAAACCACAGCCTTGTCAATCTTTTAAAAACCCTCCCCCTATTCTAAAACTCAAAATAGAGATCTGTAGTCTACTGGCAAAGAACATGGTCCTTATCCCACGTTCATCCTAACAACCTCAATCTGATTCCATACACCTTTTCAAAGAATTTTCCCATGGTTCTAGTGTACACGCTCTGTTCTAGTTCCTGGACACGCTCATGCTCAGCCACAAGGTCAAGCTATGCCATCCCACCTCTTCCCTGAAGTCCACTCTGGTAAAGTCAGGTGGATGTTCTTCCCAGAGCCCAAGGCAATACTAATTATATCAAATCTGGTATTGTTCTCCAATTGTTTCACTCATAAATGTGGGGCTCCACTGAGCAGATTATAATTCTTTGACCAGCTTTTTTTTTTTTTTTAATTTTTTTAAATGTTTTATTTATTTTTGAGACAGAGACAGAGCATGAACGGGGAAGGGGCAGAGAGAGAGGGAGACACAGAATCAGAAGCAGGCTTCAGACTCTGAGCCATCAGCCCAGAGCCCGACGTGGGGCTCAACTCACGGACCGCAAGATGGTGACCTGAGCTGAAGTCGGACGCTTAACCGACTGAGCCACCCAGGAGCCTCTTTGACCAGCTTTTAAGAAGTCTACTTAATATCCCTTCCACACTGCCTAAACAAATAAAGTAATAAACAAAAAAAGTAAAGAATTCCAAGTAATCTCAATTCTCATAAAAATAAATTACGGAAGGTTTTTATATAATCATTTTCCTTGGAGCAACATCCTAAATAAGGCAGAGAAGATCTGCAATTGCCTAATACTTTTTTATACCGTGAAACAGGATTACCTCTGTAAAACAGTCTATTGCATATTTTTACCACATGTAGTGTACTTAAGGCAAGTTTCATTTGTCAAGATATATCAGGGATTCCTTAGATTTAAATAAAGTCACATCCACATTGTGAAATATCTTCTTGTTATAATTTTTTTTACATTTATTTATTTTTGAGAGATAGAGTGAGACAGAGCACAAGTGGAGGAGGGGCAGAGAAAGAAGGAGACACAGAATCTGAAGTAGGCTCCAGGCTCTGAGCTGTCAGCACAGAGCCCGATGTGGGGCCCGAACTCACAAACCATGAGATCATGACCCGAGCTGAAATCGGATGCTTAACTGACTGAGCCACCCAGGTGCCCCGGGAAATATCTTCTTGAATTGAAGCATCTCTATTTGCATTTGTGGATATTGAGCAGAATTTGCTGGTTCAAGATTAAAGGCAAAAGTTTCTAAGGCTGCTTTTATCCAAGTCGGAAGTTGTAGATGAGGAATTCTGTTCCTCAGACCTTACTTTTCACAATGTTAGCCTTATAGTTACTATTTTTAAGATAGCTACAATGTTAGCCACATTCCACCTGTCTGGGGAGTGTAAGGTTTACAAAAATACAAAAGGTACTCATGGCTTTTTGTGAACAACAGCCTAAGGTTATTCCTATTTCTGGAAACTTGGCTATCATGTACAATAACTGGATGATTCGGTGAATTTGGTTCATAAAAAATGAAATAATAATAAAAAGTGTAACAGATTTGCATTGCTGAGTCAACTGGTGGATTCCAATAGGATTTGATGCCTCATAAACCTACAGTGACTACAAATTGTAGATCGTCTATCACGGTGACATCACTTCCCACTGTATTCTCAATTTCACATCTCATATCATATTTTTTTAAGTTTATTTTTACTTGTTTTTGAGAGAGAGAGAGAGAGAGAGAGAGAGAGAGAGAGAGAGAGAGAGAAAGCGCAAGTGGGGGAGGGGCAGAGAGAGAAGGAAACAGAAAGAATCCCAAGCAGGCTCCACCCTGTCAGCTCAGAACATGATGCAGGGCTCGAAACCACGAACTGTGAGATCATGACCAGAGCTGAGGTCAGACGCTTAACCAACTGAGCCACCCAGGCACCCCTCACATTGCGTTTTGTAAAGTTTCTGGGAAAAAGAAAATGTAAAGAAGGTTTTGTTTTGCACCATAGATAAACCTGTAAGTATTTTGTAGCAGGAACTTGTTGCCAGTCATTTTCTTACTATGGTATCTCTGCTAAATTTTCTGGCAGCAACAACTGAATATTATTATAATTGTGATAGTCTCCAAAATAAGATACACTCAGGGTCCTTTTAAGTAAGGAGTTTGAATAATTACATTGGTATCCTATGCCCAACTCAAGAAAGGCTAATAGGGAATCCATATTTTACCTGTAGTTAGAAAACAGGTGTAAAAAGATTCTCTCACTTCAACATTAATACACTGAAAATTCAAGTCACTAAGTTCTAGTGTCTTTATTCTTACAGTTCCCTAACTTATTAAAAGAGCTGTTTTGCCAGTTTCTTTGAGATAATTCCAACTTTTTACTGCAGATCTTTCTGAAGATATCTGAAGATTTAACTTCGATGGTGCACAAAACAGAAGACAGGAGCACTTCTTTATCAAGTTTATCAAGTACCTACTTTGGAAACCGTGAATCTCTCCTCTTTGATATGACCATGTGTTAAATTTACTTCATTTTAAATGCAATATTTTTATAAGAACTGAATCAACAGAGTGTCCGATAAAATGATGCAAACCAGTTAATATTTTTTGAATGCAGGAACTAAATAAGACTAGTTCCAAATATGTCTTTCTTAAGAGAGTGAGTTTGACCATCCTAGCTTACAATTTTCAAAACTGATCTCAATTCTTAAGGCTACCAGGCCTGTCACATTAGAATCAAAGTTTTGAAATAAAAACACTACACAGTTTCTCTTCATCCGGTTAACTGTATAGGTAAGCATTTTATTCATACGATTTAACTGCATTTCTTTTAGGACATAAAGTGTGTGGTAAGAGCAGACTCAAAGATGTGGGTCTTAAATGTCAACTGTGAAAAATTCAGATATTCTGTTTGCCTTTAAAGTTATGTTAATTACCACACTTTAATAAAGTGTTTATTTTTTTAGAACTCTTTTCCCCTTCTGCTTGGCCACCTGTATACCTCATTCGTCAGCCACAGGAGTAAAGGTGTCTAAAATTGATGCTGGGTTTGATAAGCTACGGTGATGACATTAGCCTGAGTTGTAGTTCCTGGAACAGAGATCTGTGACCACACGGCCACTTATGGGCAGCTAAGTCCCAGCATAACTCCTTGTGCCCACATGTCACTGATTTGGAGCCAAGACCTGTGCTCTAAATATACTGTACCAGTTAAACACAGGTATTCTAGGCTATCTGCTTTGTCAAATGCAGGGGAGTGTGGGAAGGGGAAAGGCACCAAGGTTCTGTTTTTAAATTTTTTTTTTTTTTAATTTTTTTTTCCAACGTTTTTATTTATTTTTGGGACAGAGAGAGACAGAGCATGAACGGGGGAGGGGCAGAGAGAGAGGGAGACACAGAATCGGAAGCAGGCTCCAGGCTCTGAGCCATCAGCCCAGAGCCCGACGCGGGGCTCGAACTCACCGACCGCGAGATCGTGACCTGGCTGAAGTCGGACGCTCAACCGACTGCGCCACCCAGGCGCCCCTAGGTTCTGTTTTTAAATACAAGGGATTTAAAAGTAAACATGGTGCACAGCAATGGCAATATACTTAACACCACTGAACTGCACACTTAAAAATGGTAAATTTCATGTGATGTACAACATAAAAAAACTAAAAGAAAAACCATGTGGGAGTGGGTTCTGAAAACTGTGTTCACGGATTTCAGAAGTTTTCCACGAGAGTCTGTTAAATTTCCAAGTCCAATATATAATCTGCTATAACTCTGCCAGTGACCAGGTCACGCTTGCTGCAATGCTTCCTATTAAGCCAGGCTGCTTGGAACCTAAATGAACATCCACTCATCAGGTACTCATAAACAACACTTACTCATAGAAATCTCCAGCTAAAAGTACCACAGAGGAAAATCTGGAAAAAACCAGGTAAGTGTGTGGTGCCACACAAGGAGCATGGGTAAACATCACCTGCTCCCAGGCTGTGCCCCTCTGCGAGGAGCTAGGCAGTGCAGCAACTCCTATCTTCCTATCTCAGGACTGGTCTTGCTCCAGCCCAAAGGCCGGTCAGAGTTCCCAGGCCTTGAGGTCCCATTGACTGAATGTGGGTTCAAGCACTCCCTAGAGGGTACAGCACCGTTGCAAAGGGCTGAGGCAGGCTGCAGAGGCAAAAGGGGTCTTCCTTCACTCTCTTGCTTCCATCAAGAGTGAACCTGCAAGGAAGGTTAGCCCGGCTGTGCTGGGAGGGCACGCAGTGTGTCAGAAGCTGCAAGAGGGCTGTGCCCACCTGCTGTTGCAGGTAGAATATTTCTGCAGACTGAAAATCATCTCAACATGCAAGAGATACTTGAAATAAGGAGAAAACGCACAGCAGCAGGCTACAGTTGTCACACAGCCATTCTGCCCCTAGTGCACCCATAAGAAATCTGTGTCTCTGTACACACACTGGAATGGCACCTGGGCATCCTCCTACTCTCTCCAATTAGGATGGGAGCAGCCCCGTGGCCTCCACGCTTGCATAAACAAAGCCTAACGCGATGCCTGGCACTTGGAAGGTGCTCGGCAAGTAAAGGAGGAGCTCAACTCTGAAGCCACAACCAAGATAGCGGGCCACAGGCCTCTCCAGTCCTCTGTGGTTGCCAACACACCCCTGCAAGTGCTGCCGCCATCAAGAGGCTTCCTTGGCCCGCCGGCGCGCCCGCCCGCCCAGACCTCCGCACACACGCAGGAACTACGTACCAGTAAGGGCGACCAGCAGACAGACAGCACGCACATGATCCCCATGAGTTGGATGGCCGTCTCGGTGGTGATCCGACCCCACTGGGCGCCGGACTGTGATGCCGTGGCCTTGGCCCGGCAGCGGGACACCAGGGCCTTGATGGTGGCCAGGTTGCAGGCGAAAGTGACGGCCAGCGCTGAGAGCCCCAGGAAGGCAAAGGTGGAGGCGAAGAAGAGGTTGCCCCAGTTGTGCGAAGAGCTAGTCCCGTTGCCCCCTCCCCCGGTGCTAATGAAGCACCACGTCCCGGGCCACTGGATAGTGTACTGGCCTACGCCCAGCACCGGCAGCAGGGCGAAGGCGAGCACCGCGAGCCACACGCCGAGCAGCACGGCGCGGGTGGCGCGCGTCTTCATGTGGCTCGCGTACCAGTGCGGCGCCCGGATGGCCAGCGCCCGCTCGACGGCCATGGCGCTGGCGATGAAGAGCGAGGAGAGCCCAAAGACAGTCATGGTCAGACCGAAGAAGGTGCACAGCCTCCCCGACGGGTCGAGCTGCTCCCAGCGCTGCTTGGACAGGTACACGAAGATGACCACCGGGCTGGTGAGCAGTTGCCCGACCAGGTCTGTGAGCGCCAGCCAGCCGATGCACAGCAGGAACGACTTCTTGCGCTTGCTCTCCCGGCGCCGGTAGCTCCGCGACACGAGCAGCATGGCCAGCGCGTTGCCCACGAAGCCCGTGATGAGCATGGTGATCGGGAAGGCTACGGACACCGAGCCGCAGTCCTCGCCGGGCTCGCGGGGACGCGTGAGGTTGCCCCGCGCCGCGGCGGAGCGCTCGGGCGCCCACATGCCCGGGTACGAGTGGTTGAGGCGGGTGCAGAAAGGGGCGCTCCCGTCGCCCCGGGTCTCCTTCATGTTGGCTTCGAGGTGAGGAGAGGACGGCGCCCGGAGAGCAGCAGCGGGAGCTGGCGGAAGGGGCGCGGGCGGCGGCGAAGGTCGGTGTCCACCCGGACTGAGGCTGGGGCCGGGCTGCCCTCCATGATGCGGGGCGTAGCCGCCGCCTCACTTCTCTCCTCTGGCCACGGCGCCTGGGCTTTCAGGCAGCCGCGCCGTCGGCTCTGGGAAGCCTGCAGCTCCGAGGCGCGCGAGGTGCCGGCCCCTTCTATAAGGCCGCGGAGGGCGGGGCGCCCGGGGGTGTGGGCCGAAGCGCGCCGGGGCGGGGGCGGGGGGCTGGAGGAGCAACTGCGCGCGTCCCTCGGGTGCTGCGTGACCGCTGCCCTGGCCGCCAGGGCTGGAAACTCTCAGGAGGACTCCTCTTTCCCCGACTCCTGGCCAGACGGGACGCCCAGCCAGTCCGCCCTTCGCTGCGCCGCGCCTCCTCCTCTCCTCTGCCAGAGGAGCGTGGGCGGCCCGGGCTAAAATGTCTCCCCGTGCTTCCCGACCACAGGCAAGTCGCCAAGGCAGACCCGAACGTCCGCCCCGCTCCTTACCCATCCGCCAACGCTTATTGCAGGGGCCGGATCCTCCTCCCGGAGCTCTTCTGTAACCCTGGCAAGTGTAACTCACCTGTTTCTAAGCAATCCGGGCCAACCACACTCCTTTGCAAAGCTGAATGTGAACTTTTCTCCCTTTTTATACTTTGGGACCAAGCAGCTCTGTTCCCGGGGGTCACCCTGGTAATATAATACTCATAGTGCCTCATAGAGACTTAAGGGAATACGTATAAAGGAAACAAAGTAAAATCAGAGTGCCGAATTCGAAGATGAAATCTCAACTACCGCTCTCCACCTAAATTCTATCCCTCTCCCCGTAAAAAAAAAAAAAAAAAAGAAAGAAAAGAAAAGAAAAAAAGCTACGGCTGAAGTGGCTAGAGGCAGGTGGCAGCCGCTTGCATATCTGAGATAATGAAAAACTGCCGCCAGCCTATTCTCAATTAGGACTAGAAACTGTAGTTAGATGTTAGGAAGGTCTTACATTTAGTGAAAATGGGCATAATTGCCTAATATCTTTTACTAAGCGAATATTTAGTGTTTTTTCACAGTTTCCCGTTTTATCAGATCCTCCAAGGTCTTGTTCCTATTATTACTCCCCTTTGACGGTCCTTGAAGTTAAAGGATGTGCCCAAGGTCTTCCAGCAATTCTGCGGTCTGCATCTTTAGTCTTGTTTGCGTCCATACCATAATTACTCTTAGCAGTTGAGAAACAACAGTAACTTTGTTCCCACATTTTGGAAGGGTCTGGCTTTTCTGCCTCTTCACATTGTCCAGGAAATGAAAAGATTTTGGAAATAATTTGTAGACTTCGTTTTTTCCCCTCATTTAAGAAATTAAACCTGATCACATAGCAGTATGAATACCATTACTCAGGCTTCAGATTCACTTCAGGAGGAAGTCCTGTACTTAGTTTCTTTACCTTTCCTAGCTTAGTTGGTATCTTTTGGGGGTGTAAATGAGTGGTAGGAGATGATCCCACATTCTTTCTGTGCTGTTGTATTAACTCTCTGTATGAGAGCTTGAAAAAAAAAATGCTTATAAGCCTTATATAGTTTTTAAAGGAGAAAGAGCAAAAATGTAATTTCAACTCCATTTTAACAACATGCATTAATGACATTATTTTGTTTTGCAGTCATTAAAATTTTTTTACACTTTTGAATTTTCTTTTAAAATGTCATGTTTCTAATGAGAATGACAGCTAGGAAGGAATACTCAAGTGGTTTACCTTTTAAATCTTCTCCAAACTTTTGTCTTATTAATTTGAATTAATCTGAAACCCATACTTATGAAAGTTTTTTCTAAAATCTCATTTAAAAGATAATATTTAATATTATCATATATATATACTTTAATGCATATTGGATGAAAGTATTTATCAAATTAAATTTTTCAGTAATGAGACTCTAATGTAATTATGTATTTTATTTAAAAACTTAATTTGTCATGATTCATACAGCAAACATCAAAGCTGAATGTCTCTCCAGTTATATCAAAAATTATTCTCATTTTTATGAATATTTGACTTCTTTGAAATTTTACTTCCCCCATTGCAGTGTATGCTGTAGCTAACTTGACTTCGTAACAGTAACAGAGTTAATGTTAGACTCTTTACTCACCTCTATACCAGTGCATTAAATATGTTGCATTTCAGATCTTTTGTGTAACATTTTCCTCTTCTAAGTTGTCAGCTTTTTAGTTACTTACCTTGTAAACAAGTGATTTAGGGAATCTGAGGAGCCATGGAATAGGATGCTGCCAGATGGATTCTGGCTGGCACTTTTTAGTGTCAAGGCAGAAATAGCCTGAATTGTGTTGGTCTGAAACACCAGCACCCTCTAGTGACCAACCTAATAACATGCTGTACAGTATATTAAAGAGAATTTCTAAATGACAAATGTTTTGCTTAAGGAACCTCTGATATCTTTCTTAGGGGTGTACTAATTAATACATAACTATGGTCATTTTGTTTTCCTTGGAGTGCACAAACTATCATGTCTAACCAACAGACCAGTGGAGTATTAGAGTCAGATCATTGAAAAGACCACATATTCAAATGTTTTTTAAAAATTTTAAAGTATATAATCACCCATTATCTATTTAATTAAAAAAATTTAATGTTTATTCATTTTTGGCAGACACAGAGAAACCAAGTGTGAGCGGGGGAAGGGCAGAGAGAGAGGGAGACACAGAATCCGAAGCAGGCTCCAGGCTCTGAGCTGTCAGTGCAGAGCCCAATGCGGGGCTCGAACCCACAAACCCACAAACCATGATTATGACCTGAGAGAAAGTCAGAGGCTTAACTGACTGAGCCACCTAGGTGCCCCTCACCCATTATGTATTCTTAAACTATTCTCTAAAAATAATTTACATTTTAATATGTAAATATCTTACCTTTTAAAATTCAAAACATATATCAATATTTAGCTAGCATTGATGAATATATTCTGCCACTTCTACTGAACTTGCATTAAGAAATCTTAAAATAGACTTGGTTACAAAACAAGATCAGTAACTATTTTGCATTACTTCATTATGGATGGAAAATATCTATAATTCTTATTCCATTGATCCAATTGCTAATTTTAGCATATTTTTAAAAATGTTTGTTTTTGAGAGAGAGAGAGTGCAAGAGGGGGAGGGACAGAGAGAGGGAGGCACAGAATCCAAAGCAGGCTCCAGGCTTTGAGCTGTCAGAGCCCGATGTAGGGCTCGAACTCACAAACCACAAGATCATGACCTGAGAGGAGCCACCCAGGTGCCCCCAGCATATTTCTTAGTCATCCATCCACTCATTCAAAAAATATTTATTGAGCATCTATTCTGTCAGATACTGTGCTAGTTGTTAGAGATATAAAAGAAACACACAGATATCCCTACATTTATGGAGCTTATGTTTTAGTGCAAAATTCTTGATTTTTAAAATCTGAAATAACAGAAGAAAGGAATGCTAATTTCAGTGGCTTTTGTGATTTGCCATGGAGGTAGTTCTTATATAAAATCCAATTTAAAAATTCATGAACAATTTTCATGAAAAATGGAAAAATATGTAGTTTTATCAAATGGGATTTATTTCAGGAATCCAAAGTAGATTTAAACACCCAAACATCAACCAATATAATTACTATTTCAACAAAATAAAGGAGATGCTTGAAGTTTTTGCTAAATCAAACATCTGGGTATACTGAATCCCTTTGTATTGATTGCATTTTCTTCAAACTTTTCTTCCTGTTTCTTTGCATGCCTGATAGTCTTTAGTTGAAAACTGGACTAAGTAGTTAATATACTGTAGTGACTATGGTTTCTATTGTTTTCCATGAGGATTATTGATTTGGCCTAGGGCCAGGTGGGGGCTGGGGGTGCAGGTGATGTGGTCATCCACCAGGTAGTTAACTTGCCTGGATTCAGACTGCCAACATTTCCTTTCGTGGTATACAGCTGCTTTTCTATCTCTGCTCTGTTGTCATGATTTCTCATGGCTGCTCTGTGGATTGATCTACCCTATACTGCATAATTTGTTGGTCAGTGATGGGGACCACCATGTCTGTGGTTTTCTTCTGCAGATTCTCCTCTAATTTGAAGCTGCTCTGCCAGCTTTGGGTTGTGCCCTACATTTCAAGCTTGTGAAATTTCAACTATTTGCCACCTAAGGTGCTCAGGGTGGAGAATAAACTCGTTTAAGGAAAGCATCAAAGTCATGGACATAGGTCTTGAGTAGTTTTATCTTCTAAGACTAGGTTCCACTCTGGTCTCTGCTTGCTTTTTCACCAGGCTTCAGGGAGATTCTCTTTCACGCACGGTTTAGCTGTCAAACATATATTTGGGCAGAAATTCTATCTCATTCTTTTTAAGGTTCTTATCACCTGGATTTCCTATTTAAATATGCAGCGGTCTTTTCAGCCTTGAACTCCAATCAATCTCTGGCACTTTTTGTCAGTGAGACTGATTTTTCCCATCACTGATTCCCACAGATATAGTCATGAGGGTTGGGCATCTCTCTCAGTCCAAAAGGCCAGTAACCCTTAATTCTTACCCTTTTAGTTGTAGAGTTTTGAGATTAAACTCTTCGCCAATTTCTGTATGCTTTTGAATGCTTTCCAGTGAGTTTTAGTTTTTTTTTTTTAATTTTAAACCAGATTTTCATTGTTATCTGTAGGGCAGTGTGATAACAGCATAAAGAAAGACATATCTGTTCAATGGAACAGAATACTATATCTACTTATATCTAAATAGGTAGATATTTATGGCTATACACACACACAGCGGGGGAGGGAAAAGGGTTACAGATATACAGATAAAAGATAGGTATACACACACATCCGTCCATACATGTTCAATTAATTTTCAGCAAGTGTTAAGATAATAAAGTCTTTTCAACAAAGGCACTGAAAAAAATGGATACCTGTATGAAAATAGACATAAACCTTATCTCATACCACACAAAATGGACTGTAGATTACATGTAATTATGCTTAATCTTCTAAATTAAAATGGGAGAAAAATTAATGATTTCTTTAGTCTCCCATCCTTACTGGAAGTACTCTCCAACTTGTCTTTTAACATTTAACATGATTCTCTGTCAGTATGCGTACAAATTCTCCATTCTTCTTAAATACCATGAATAATCCAAATTCTTTCTCTTTGGACTATTTGTAATTTTTGCTATCAGAAGCAATGGTGCAACGAATATTCTTGTGTATATTGGTGTGCATACTTGTAGGACTTATTTTACATGACAGATCCTCAGAAGTGAACTGCTGTACACTGATGACCCCAAATTTACATCTGCAGTCTACGTCTTTTTTGAACTCGTTTCATATACCGAATTGACTGTTTGTCATGCCATTTAGATAGAACTTCATCCCATTTAAATGGAACTTCAAATTTTCTTCCCCACTCCTTGTTCTACTGGTCTTCCCCATCTCAGAATACAATATACCATCCACTTACTGAAGCCAGAATTCCAATGACCATCCTTGAGTCTTCCTTCTCTACCATGTTTTCCAGCACATCATCCAATAATATTCTAATTCAAAATATATTTCATCTACATTCACTTGTCTGTCTCCATCTCCACATCTACCACCTGGTTCAGATCACTACCACCTTTTACTTAATCTACCACAATAGTTTTTAAATTGCCTTGATTTTGTAATTAAAAACTTTATTGTAACAAACTGAGCTAAAACGACAAGCTTAAAGCATTTAATTATATTTTAAGATGCTAATAGTATCTTCACTTCTCCTTTCACTCCCAAAACCCTTATTAACAGATTGAGGTATATTTTTTCCAATTTTTTTCTATGCTCACACAAAGATATTTCCAAAGTACATGAATTTCTGCTTCTACATTTGCCAGCCCTGAACTAGTAGTGCTGTTTAGAATATTTACAATCTGATGGGTAAAATATATTTTGTTAAATTGGATTTCCATAAATACTAGTGAACTTAAATCCAACTTCATTAAGGAAGTTAAATCTATTTCCATGTGTATTAACTTCTTTAATTGCTTTTACATTTTCTATTGGATTAACTTCCTCTTTGCTTTGTACATTTTTTATTGGATTGTCATGCTATTAATTTGTAGGAGCTCTTTGTACTGTTAGAGATACAGATTTCTCATTTTCCTACCTTGTCATTTGCCTTTTTTACTTTTTGTGTCTGGATTATCTTATGTAAACCATTTATTCAGAAAAAATAAACTTTTCCTTGTTGGTTTTGGGAATTCTTAAGAAACTTAAGGTCTCCCCTTGATTCATACACCCAAGTTACATTCTGAAATATGTATTATCTTTAAAATACTTTTTTACTTCTTAGCAGATGGTAACGAGGTTGAAGTTTAACTTACTTTTTGATGGGCTATCATATGGGGTAGATTTGCTGTAATTTTGTTTCTATGCTTGGGGTTCTTAAGAGCTTCTTGGACTCGTCGCAGTCTCCTTTCAGACATATGCTGACCATGACTCACCTGAAGACTTGGAGGACCAACCAAGGATCTCCACATGCATGCACCTCTCCTGTTACTTGCCATATCTTAGTGGCCTTGTCCTTCCTACTCCATCTCAACTCAGGGAAAATTGCAAATCTCCACCTAGGGAACTCCTGTGATGTATCTCAGAAATCTTCTCAAGGGAGTAAGTTGGCATTCAATAGGGTTAGCCTTGTTTCCCTTTATCAGATTATCAGTCTTCCTAGTTCAGTGTACTGAAAAACCCTGTTTTAATATATTGTGTGGTTTTGGGTGGAAGGATAAATCTTGTCATGAAGCAAAAGTTCTCTTAGTTTTGTTTTCTCACTTTCTACTTTATGTTTGATCTGTTTTTTTACATTCTTGACATGGAAACGTAGATATTGGTGTAGCTTCTTTCCTAATACATGGTTTCAAAATTACACATTTCCCTCTAAGTAGTGCTTTAGCGGAATCTCGAGGATATTTTCATTACCATTCAGAATATCTTAAATTTCCATCACTTGTTCCTTGCCATATGGGGATGTTAAATCCTAATTATTTTTTAGTTTTGCTATTGAGTCTGTTTAATTCCACTGGTCAATGAATGTATTTTGTACTATAAATCCTTTGAGAACTGTTGTATGGCTCAATAGCCTACGTGTAAATATTCTATGTGCAGTTGTTAGATGTAATGTTTTACAATTACCAAGTAGGTCTACTTGATCATGTTTATTCATAATACCTTTTTCTTCATAGAGAAAGGTATTGATTTTCAAATACACAGATCTATTCACCCTGTCAGTCCTAACATTTTGAAGCTATTAGACGTTGATATGGAATGCTTTAAGAGAAGCCAGGGCTGAAGTGCACTTCCAAGTTTATGACATTAGTGTTAAATGGACTCTTATCACTATACAGTTCCTGTTCTAATACTCACTAGCTTAGTCTGTTGTGTTTGTATTAATATTGCCACATACTGGTATTTGCTTGGTAACTTTTTTCCACCTTATTTTCAACCTGTGTTCCTACTCTGAATGCATAACTTATAGCTATAATGGGGTTTTTGTGAATTTTAATCCAGTGTGACAACATATAATTGGGGTGTATAATCCATTTTCACTTAACTACAGGTAGTTTAGCTAGCCTACTGTTGTATTTCATGTTTTTCTCTTTAAGAAAACCTCTTTTAGAATTATTAAAGTTTTATTATCCTGTTATTAACTTCTTGTACCTTTCGGGGTTATTGTGGAAATTGAAATGTTTTCTTGACTGTGAAAGTTTACCTTAAATTAGTACTTTTACTATTTCTTGAGGAATGAATCTTTTAATGGTTTAAATCACTTACCTTCATGGGGGCACCTGGATGGTTCAGTTAAGCATCCCACTTTTGATTTTAGCTCGAGATCAAAACGCAGATTAAGCTCCCCACTGATAGCACAGGGCCTGCTTAGGATTCCCTCCCTTTCCTTCTGCCCCTCCTCTACTCATGTGCATGCACAGTCTAATATAAAAAATAAATAAATCACTTACCGTCTTCCTTTTGTGTTAATGTTGTAATCTTACTTCCATGTTCTAAGCCCAATACATTACTCACATAACTCCAAATTTAGGACTACACTGATTACACAAATGCTGTAATCTGCTTAAACAAGTCTTCTATTCTTTTCCCATAAAGTAGGTCTTTCTAATCCGTTCTCCAAGAAGTAGCCAAATTTGCTTAAAGCTAACTAGGACTATTACAAACCTTTCAGTATTTCCCAACTGTTTGTAGAATCTATTTAAATTATTTTCTATGGCCTAGCGGCTTTGCATGGTAAGAGTGTCTACCTCTACCACTTCAGTTTTTTACTCATTATGCCTTACACCAGCCTTAAGGTTATCATCTTAGCATAGACTTAGCAACTCTGGTATAGATCTTTCAGGAATTATTCTCCCAATTCTCTCTGACCTTTAGGTCTTCTACCTACCACTCATTTACTTCATGGTACTCATCAAAATTTGTAATTATTCTGTTTTCTTAGTTTTGATAGATTCACTAGAATACCTTGCTGTTTTACCATCTAGTCATTAACTAGTTAGTTCACTGTCAGGCATGCAGCAGACTCAATCAACATATGTAAATAATTGAATAACACAATTCTTTGGTTATATTCTAAATATTGATACTGACAAATTACCCTCTAAAAGGTCTGTGCTAACTCATCCAATGATGAAAAAAAATTAGGGATCTTAAAATGAAGAGATCATATTGATTCAAAAAGTCCCAGCAAATGCAATCAAAATGGCACTAATGACAAAAGTCCAATGGTGTGCCTAAAATTTTCAATGTGTTAAATATCAGTCTTTGTAATCCTTGAACAAGATTTTTTACATGTAAATTCCTTATAAATCCTGACATTTCCTTTTCTTTCCACTTTTGCTCATATAAGACATCAAATCTTTCAAATGCAGAGGAAACAGTTTGCTACTTATTTGCTACCTAATTGGCTTACCAGACTCACAAATGCCAGTATTCGCTGTGTACTCATGTACCAGGCACAATGAATATTCCCAGGGTGATACAGCTACCATAAAGTAAAAATTCAAATCAGGAAGTTTCACTCCAGAAGATAAACACCAAATCTCATTGTCAATTCTACCCCTGGATCACACCCATTCAACTTTACTTCCTATTACATCCAGGTGGGAGATACCCAGCCTTTGTGATGAGGTTGATAACAGGCTATGACTGTTTCATCTTTGGGGGTAAATACAAAATCCTTGCTCTCAGTACATCACTGTAACTCACTGTTTTCAGTCAATGTTCAATGTGGTCCAGTTTAATCCTGACAGATCAAGAGGTTCCTTCTCTCCAAGGTTTCTCACAGCCATGGTTACTTTTGGTCCTCTAAAAACATGATCAAAACTTGAGCCTTCACCATTTAGCTCACATTCATCTACAAACCATCTCCTTCCTTCAGGACTACTGAAGTCAATTCCTGTAAAGCATTTTGCTTTCATCCAGACAAGACTAATTCTTCCCATTTTTATCAGACTTTATTTCTACCATAAAATATTTTATAAGTACTCCCCCACTAAATTAAGGTAATGGGAAAAGGGCTGTCCTATATCCTTTTAGCTTCAAACCCAGGTATTTTTACATCCTTAAATACTATGTAGCTTTCCTCATAAGCTTCCTAGATATATTTTAATCATTCAAGTACTTAGGAATTTACCTGGTTATTGTAAATATTTTTCTTACACTAGTACCTTTTATTTTCCTAAATACATACATTTAAGAACTATTACTTATTATAAATGTTTTTTACAAATGTGTGCAAATGTTATGAAAAGAAACCATACTGTTTACTAGTCACTCTCAATGACTACAAATTTGCCTTAATGCTACCTGGATCCATCCCTCCTGATACTGTAATTGTCAAAACTCTTTTTTAAGGTCAAGTCCTCCCACCCTCACCCCACCATGATGGATCTAGATCCCATCCCCTCACCTATTTGATGATACCTTTGCAACACTTCTTCCCTCCCTCCTCCATCATTTACTTTCTGTTCTATTGGAGAATGGAAGCATAACAACAAAAACCCAGTCTCAAAGAACTTCCCAGGCCAAAGCTTCGAACGATTTGAGCAATAAAATAACATAGCATTAGCCTATGACCTAAAGTAGAAAAGAAATATGCATGAATCCATACAAATATAAATGAGGTTTTTTTTTTACAAACAAATTCCAAGTGAGAGGACAGCCCTCCCCAACAGGATGTGGAGTTCAGTTCCCTGATCCCTACTCTGAAGGTGGGCTGTACCTGGTAACTTGCTTCCAAAGGATGGAGTAGGTAAGGGAAAAATACTAACTACAATGATGAATTTGGGCAAATTTGGATATTATGTACCAGATATTTGATGAGAAAGTAACTTTCCCTGATATTCTTTCCAACTCCCCCATTCTAATCACAAGAAAAAAACCAGACTAATTTAGAATAGGGGAATATTCGCCAGGACATCCAGCCAATACTCCTCAAGACTGTCAAGTTAGAATGAAAAGCTGTCAAACCACAGGTGACTGCAGAGATAGGACAACTAAGTGCACTGTGGTATCCTGGACTGAATCCTAAACAGAGTAATGGAAAATGTTGAAATTCACATGAAATCTGGATTGTAATTAATAGTAATAATTCAATATTGGTTTCTTAGTTTTGTCAAAAGTGTGTGGTAATGTGTTAATGATGGTGAAAACTGGGTGGGGGTATACTGGAACTGTACAATTTCTGCAGCTTTTCTGTAAATCTAGTTATAAAATTGGTGTCTATCTGATCTGCCTACCTACAAATAATGACTGAAATTAATACCATCTTACCACATCACTAGATTAAAAAACATCTGACCATTTTGGCTTTGGTTATGAGAGAGAATACTGAAATTTGCCATCAGACTTGAAAGTAAATTCCTATTTAGCAACTTCTGCGGTTCCCATGGGCAAGTTTTAAATGTCCTTAAGTTGTAACCTTCCTTTTTGTAAAATACAAGATACACAACCATGTCTAAAAGTGGCAGGAAGAATCATATAATGCCTGTACATTTATTACATACCCTAAACTGTCTTAACTGAAACCATCCACTCTATTTTCCAGAAATAATAAAATTTCCAGTTCAGGAATGCTAAAAGGTAATGTGAAAACATCTCAGGACTGTATCAAAAAACAGGGCTGAGTGGAGAAATTCCCTGCCTTCTTATCAATATCTACAACAATGGCTGTGGATGCCAGAATACAAAAGATGAGATGTGAAACAAAGACTTTTTTACCTTTATAATTGCACCGAGAGATGGTTTTTCTTACATTTTAGAGCTTGCCCTGAACTTAAACATTACCAGATACCATGCACATATTATTTAAATGAAAGGATTCTAAATGAGAACTTAAGAAAACTTACTAATTAAAAGTTACTGAGTGTTATAAAGTCACAGTTTTACAAAGAATTCAAGAAGCACACTATGGAGTGCTATTTTACCACATGAAGTATGGGATGTTGTTGATAGGAAACATTCAATTTGGGTATTCTCAATTAAAAAAAGTCACAAGAATTTCGAGTATCCATGGCTATAACTGATCATAGCTTTGGAATGTTTTAAACCAAGAACTCCTAAATATAACGTGATGTTACAGAAAGATAAGTGAATATAAGGAATTTACAATGCATAATCAAATGTAACAAGACTGATTTGCTTAAAAATAAACATTAACTCAGAGCTTAAAAATTCTAATTTATTTCTCACAAATGCCACTTGATGCTTGATTCACAGCTTTATTTACATTTGTCTACAGCATCATTTCTTCATGAAATGAACTAGTACAGCTTAGTTAAACCAAATGAAATCATAATCATCTGAATTGTCTGTAAACTATCAGCTAAATTTATAACCTTGCATTTGCTTAGTACAGCCAAAGTTTCAAATACAGAAAGCACAAGAATAAACCAATGGTAACATGTAGACTCTAGAAGATCATCTGGGCAAATTTAGAAGGTGGACTTTCAAGAAGTCTGAGGCACAATACAAGAGAGTAAAAGTTCTTGTGCAACCTACAGTAAACGCAGCAAAGAAAATTAAGACATAAAAAAACAAGGGGAAGTTCATTGTAAAAATATTATCAAAATACTTCTACATAAGATATTTTGCTTTCATCTTTAGATCAGCTGAAGAGAAAAATCACTCATTTTAAAGTAAAAAACAAATAATTTTGTTTGGTCTGTCTACTAGATAACCTTAAAACTTTAAAATTTTTAATTGCAGTAGACAATAATTTAAAATTAAGGAAAACAAAAACAAAATGTGGGTACTGATCCCCATGACAAAAAGTCCCCAAGCACAGTTTGTCGATTTCCCTTAACATACTTACCTTGCATTGTCACTGAAGATACTGTTAAGAGAAGAAACCTTTTTGTTTTTAAACCAGAGGACAAAATGTAGCTCAAGTGACCAGATTTTGAGAAATAAAATGAACTCTGTATTTTAAGCCATAAGTAATTTCAAGTGAATAGGAACAATAAGTATTTCTGCATGTTATGCAGAAATAAGCATTCATTTGTTACTCAGAAGAAAATTTTATGCAGTGTTTGAACATCTCAAGGCAAATAAATGTTCATTTAAATTCACAATCTCTCTGATCTTTCACCCAAAGAAATACACTTCAATTTGTTCCTCATTAACTACGACTTAACTTTATCGATACTACCATATGTGATAACCGGGTTTTTAAAAGATATCACATGAAGCTTCTTAAAATATTAAGATATAAAAACATTTTGAAACGGATGTTTTTCTCATCAATATCAGTAAAGAGAGGAACCTGACATTTTTGCTCAAAATTATTGTCAGGAAAGGGAAAATGATTAACACCCCTTTCCTTCTGCAATTCACAAGATTTTTTTTCATTAAATGTGGTGGTACAAAAAAGTAAAACTGGATAAAAGAGAGACAAAGATTCTAAGGCACCCTCAGCATAGGGAATTTCAAAATGAGAAAGTTTCCAGTTGGCTGTGTTCAACTAGTTTTACTTTTTGTGATAGGAATCCCTTTGACATAGATTCATAGGAACAGATTGACTCCTTTTCCCAATTAACATAAACAGATTGTTTCCAACTACTTTACCACAGTCTTGCCTCCATGCCCAAAGTTCAGGCAAGCCTAGGTTATCCTGTCTTCAGTCAATAGTTCATATTCCGAAATGAAAAAACAGGAGTTCAAATTAGGAAACAAAGTACTCTGTCACAGCTGAAATGGTTTTAAATGAAATAGTTGTAAATAATGAATGATAAATAGAGTATCTAATTTAGGACATTATGGCTTAAAATACTATTTACTTTTAATTTCACAAATAAACACAGCTGTATTGTTGTGAAAAGCAATGAAAGGCATGCACCTCTACTAGCAGTTTTAGCACTTCTGACCAAGTAAGACACCAACTCCTTAAAAAATATGCTTCATGCACTGTACTGTTTTTTTTTTTTTTTTTTAGATGTAAATTTTAATACATTATTTCTTTTTTGAACTTGAACGGGAACCAGAATGGGATGATCCAGAAGATGACCTGTGGTGCCTGTAAGACATAATGGAGAAAGCAGATAATCTAGTAAGCTAGAGCTGTTATCAGCATTCATTCATAAGACTGTGAGAATATAAAAAATAAAACCTCATTATGCTGACAGAAAGAATAATTAAAATATAAGATACAAACTTATACACATAAAATTAACTAGTGTTCAGACGTTGGATGTGAGCCCAGTAATAGCATAACCATAAATTAAAATTCTCTATATTTTACAAGTATCTTCTCCTTTCAAGATATAGCCACCTCTCAATTATTTAAGATAATGAAGGAAAGCCTTGCAAAAATGTGTAAAATTACAGATAATATATAACAAAGGCATATAAACTTGGTAATGGAAGTGTGACTAAAATCAATCCCTGTGATACACTATATAGTGTGGTAAGTCTATATGTAAAACAAATACAGCAAGGCTTCTGTGTATGAGACTATATATTCATAAATAATTACGTTTTGGAAATCTAGGTCACACAAGATGATTGTACAATTAGTTATAGGGTTATATTCATGCAGCTAATATGAATAAGTCAATATATCAACCTGGGTAAAGTAGTGGTGTTCCGAGGGGTTGGCCCTGGGCTCAGGGTTGTTTAGTGTTTTCACCAATCACCTGGCTTATGGAATAGAGAACATGTTCATTAAGTTTAGATGACAACAAACTAGGGGGATTATATGTGGCTAAGATAAAAATTTGCAGAGTGGTAAGAAAGCAACAGAATGAGTTTCACTCAAGTACAGAGTAATTGTCTTACAAAAGAACAAACGCACATAAACAACACTAGTTGTGTGTAACCTTAATATCTAAACTTCAAAATGTGGAGAATTAATAATTCTGTACAAGAAGGAATCATGAGGTAATCCTACCGCTGAACCCAGCAATAATGAGACTACTTAATCCTTATTTTCACAAGTTGAAAGGATATGGAAAATTGGCAAAGATTACAAAAAGAAATCATTAAAAGTGCCTACATAATTAGATACTGAGAATGTAGAGAAAGTTAAAAACTGAGTAATTAGCCTGTTGCAAAAATGGCGGACAGATGACATCTGCACTGTACAAATTTTAAAGATGTCAATACCAATAAAGTGATCTAGTAAAGGTCTTTCTCTTAAAAAAGGGTAGAAAAGATTTGGACTGCCAAGATGAAAAATGTATTAGCTACAAGAACAACTTCCTTATATCTTTATAAAGGGCATAAAACAATAATTTGCCGTGGAAACGCATTTATACATATTTGAGAATAGATTTCCAATGATCTGAAAAGGTTAATTTTTTTACTAGAGGCCCCAGATTTCTATTTAATGGAAAATCAAAATCACAAATACGTTTAAAAGTTAACTTCTATATTACTTCAACATACAGCCTCTGAATTATAATCTTAAAAGACAGAAATAACCGAGAGTTGGCTATAATAATCATATGCAAAAATAAAAATTTAAACAATAAAATGATCAGATAGTGGAAGAGTGGTTTGATCTACAACTTTTCTAAGCAACCTGATCAAAGCACACACGATAAACAAAGTAATAAATGTTTTGAAGTTCAAAGTTGAAAAGTGTAATTTAAAATTGGAACAAAGGAGATAATGAAAATCTAATCCTTGACTAGAAAGTTTAATCTATTAAACACACTTAAGAACACCCATTCTTATTTCTACAGAAACCCAAACCTTTCGGGTGACCGTGATCTTGTTCGTCTTTTTTTGCGATCACCAGGTGAAGAAGATCTAGAACGACTTCTCTTTCTGTTCCTCTCAGGAGAAGATGATGAACTTGAATAAGATCTTTTTCGTGGGGAAGAAGAGCCCCTGTGGGACCTGGAGCTGGATCTTCATTGATTGAGAAACAAATCAAACATTTCATTAAAAGAAGAAATGAGGCAGATCGTTCAGCTAACAGCTCCAAAAATAAACAAATAGGATTTATAACTGAAAATTTTATAAGAAGGAATACTTACTGCATACTCAACAGAAGACTTCTGGTTCAATCACGAAAACAATTCTACTTAAGTACAATTACTTTAACATCATTTTTTTTAATATTCTAAGTGTTTATCACTTGTAACTAAAGCAGAATTTTTTTAACTTGAGGCTATCATTTTAAAGTATACATAAATAGCAAAACCAAAAGGTAATTGCATTTGCATGACTTTATGACTAGAAAACACATTCTCCCATTTGGGAAAAAAATATGTAGGTTATATACAAATTCCCGAGGAAAATAAACATTACAATTCCTTGTGGAATTACGCAACTTATTAAGTTGCTCTAGAAAAGGCAAGGATAGGGGACAGAAATGAGAAAACAGTATTCAATTGCCAAATAATCAAAAAAATAAAATAAAATGAGTAACTTTAAAACTTTGATTTATATTAACAATATTTTTATGAAGAAATACTATTCATGAAGTATGAAGTGTTGACATTCACATGTTTCAGGTAGAAGTAAATGTGCAAATGTTTAAATGCAAATTTTTTTCTTCGTTTACATATTTTGGTTGAAGGAATTTAGCTCAAACTTCCCAAAAAATTCACCTTTGGGCTTAAAATAAAATCAGAAAGCCCAAAAGGAGAATTCTTTGGAAAGTTATAAGCAATGAAAAAAATGTTTGGGAAGAACATGAAGGCTGTTCTGTAAACCTTAATTCTAGTACTTCCCAAATGGAACTAGGACTTAAAGATCTTCACCTAAGAAGCACTCAAATAAAAGTACTAACACAATGATAATACACAATAACAATAAACTCATTTGCTCTGCATTTTGTACTGGCTTAATACAAGTTTGCATATCATTCTTCCTTTAATGTTAAATTGCAGTTGTGCTCTAATGCTACAGATTTGGCTCTATTAAATAGCATTTTTACCAAAAGAACTACCATTATGATTCAGGGCAAATTTCCACAGAAGTGGAATTTTAGTCATTTTCTTATTCTTGTTAGATGCTTTAAATAATAAATCAAAACTTAAAAAAAAAGGCAGCATATTTTTACTAAGTCTAAAAAAACACTTTTAAGGAAGTAGACTAGTGTCTCATTTGCTTCTTCACAAACTGCTCCCCTCTACCGGTCAAACTAAATGCAACCTGAAGTTAACAGTAACGATTACCTAAGACCACATCCTACCTGACTAACCAACCATACTTCCTTATTTAGTCTGTAGAATTCAAGAGGAGTGCTTGTTCTAGACATAGTGTTTGTGTAAAATTTTATATTTATAATTTTTATAATAGTGTTAATATTACAAAAAAATAGAAATGGGTACAAGACATTCCAGAAACTTTATCTGATATAAATGACAAAATAGTTTCTGCAAATATTGAAACAACTGCCCTACAAAACAATCTGTTTTGAGGCAAGGTTAATTTTCTTCCTTTCAAAAACACGGTGAACTTTTTCTCTGCATATCTGTAATTTTATTTGAATTACTACAAACAACTTTACTAGAGATCTGGTGATAAGACTCTGCTCCATCTTCCTATTTCATCACATTTTAGCTAGTACAAAAATAACAAACCTTGCATAATGCAAAATAGCAGCCTTAATTCAATCATGGGAATGTCTTGGCACACTGCTGGCAATGGAAACATCTCATGGTGAGAAAATTAAGCCGAGGCAAGTGCATTAGTTTCTAATGCTAAAATAAAATTGACAAGTAGAAGCAAAATAAGAGGAAAAAAAGCAGCAACGCCTTCTGCAGCCTTAAATATTTTTTCTCTCTGCTTTACAGAGAGATGCTACCTCATTCACCTTGATTTCGACCCACGAGATCTCGAACGTTCTCTGGAACTGGAACGAGATCTTGACTGCGAACTGGAAGAGCTTCTTGAACGGGACCTGGAACAACATGGAAGGATTTTTTTTTCCAGGACCACTTAAATGAACTTTGTGATATGAACACTGAAAGAAAAATGTATATTAGAGTTCATTTTCATATAAAAAGACAACTATTTGAGATACACATTTTCAGAACAAAATATTTTAAGGTAATATTACTTAAATACTTATGCCAAAACTTAAGCTAACATTTAAGAAGAAAACCAACTATCACTTCCCAAGTTTGACTAAATTGCTCTAAAAATCACTCAAAATTGTACAAATAAAAACACTAAGCATTATCTCACTTCATTAACATTGAATACTTTCTATTCACAATTTTTAAAGCAACCTAGGACTTACACATCCAGGAATTTTGAATGCTGCTGTTTATAATTTAACTTCTCTGATACATCTCTATCAATTTCCCTTAGAAAATTCCTTGTTTCCTCAGTCTCTAGCTAGTATGATACTATAAGTATGATGACATGTATATGTTTAACTGTTTTTCTATCTACTCAAAGGTTAAAGAATTAAAGAGAAAATACATTAACAATCCTGTCTTAGGTAATTATATTACCTTTAATTTACCCCTTAAAATAATACTTTGTAGAAAAAGATTACTATTGATATCTTAAAATTACTATCTTTATAATTACTTTTGTAAGCTTTCAGGCTTTATAGTGCTCAAATAAAAAATTATCTAATTTTTCTTTTCTAGAGAATGGGTATGCATGTGCACTCAAGCGGGGGATGGTGCAGGATGGGGGCGGGGGGGGGGGCAGGGAGATGGGGGGAGGGGGAGATAAGGGAGGGGGAGGGGGAGATAAGGGAGGAGGGAGGGGGAGAGAGAGAGAATGAATGAATGAATGAGAATGAGAATATCTTAAGCAGGCTCTAAGCTAAGTGTAGAGCCCAATGCCGGGCTCGATCCCACAACCCTGGGATTATGACCTGAGCCAAAATCAAGAGTCAGACATTCAGCAGACTAAGACACCCAGGTGTCCCCCAAATTATCTGTTAAGTGCTCAATTAGCTAATATTTTGACCCTTAAAAACCATTAAAATCCACTGCCCATGATTTCACTGGATCATGAACAGGAATTGTTCATGGGAACATTGTTTACACAAGGATACTGCTTTTGCTCACTTGAATTTTCATTGTTGACTACACAACCAGGTAATATTAAAATTTTACGTTACTAACAAAATAATATTCAAGTACAACACCAACTAAGTCTTCTTTTTCCTGGACATCTCAAGATAATGAGCATTAAGCCAATATAACTAATATGGCTGAATCGGCTCCTTCATTCGGAATACCTCTATTAAATATTGTATAGCAAGCAATGATTTAATTAGGGTCTAGAAAATTTCTACACTAGCCTTTAACATCATTAGTAAAAATATAAATCTTAAATTTACTTACAAATTTCTAAATGTAAACTACCTATTTAATCAAGTAGCACTATATATAATAATTTAAATGAATTTTTTAAAATCTATTTTAATAAAAAGCATGGTGATAAAAATGGACCAAGGGAAGTTTCATATTAAAACTCTGCATTTCTGAAAATATTGGACAATAACTTCATGGCACTAAGAAAAAATTATTTTATAAAAGTTGACTTGAATGAAATCTCAAATAAAAAGGAAAGCTTATTCAGTCAAGAAAAACAAAATTTATAAATAAAAAAGTTAGATACTGACATTTTGACTGGTGTTACCCTTGACCTGTACCCGTTTACCTGGACCTAGACCTTGAACTTGAGGGGGAGGATGAGCGTGATGAAGATCGTGAATGTGAAGATCGAGACTTTGAGCGACTTCGTCTGTTAGATTTCTTTTTATTACTATCTTCTTCTTCACTGGCATCAAGATTATACTTTGAGAGATCAGCATCATCTTCATCCTCATCCTAACAAAAATTCAGTCAATTATTTAGACATTTGGATATTAATGCTATCTACGAGGAATGATAAACAGTCCTGTGTATTGGACACCTCCATATGGATATGTGATGTCATCAACATCTCAGCAAATCCTCAATCCTAAAAATCTGCCTACTATATTCCTCATCTCAACTAAACAGACTGGTTATTTCAGACATTCCAAAGAAGTAATCCTAGAAATCACACTTATTTCCTCTTTTTCTGTCACAATGTATTACCAGGTAAGCAGTCGAAAATTTTCAATTTTAACCCCTTTACTATGTATTACAGTATAACCTTTAGGTGGTCTTCCTAACTCTAGAAATCCATTCTGCCTCCCCTACATCTCAACATACCGACAGTCACCCCCCTGAACCAGGTCAGATAAACATACCTCATTTGTTTCTTACAAGCTTTAACAATTGTTCCACGCTGATTTGTTTAGTTGCATTTGAGGGCCTCTTATGATCAGACCTCAAAGTGTGTACCCTCAATCTGGATCTATACATAAGGCCATAAAACTTTACACTTTGGACTCAGAGAATAAATACCACCTGATGGTGGTGCCCCTTACCATTCTCCCCTCTGCTCTAACCACACTGGCTTATGTATGATTTTTTTTAACATTGCTGGTTTGTTTCCTATTAAGTGACCTCTATTTACGTTCTCTGCCTGAAAGTGTTCTGACCACAGCTCTTGTAGCCAGCAACTAATATCATTCTATCATTCAAATCTCAGCTCAAATTTCACCTCCTCAAAAATCCCCCATCCACTGAAACCAAAGTAGCTCTTCTCATGATCCGTTACCATGTGTCTTTATAACATAATTGCTTTCTAAATTATCTTGTTCATTTATGTCTTTCCCCTCTAGAATTTAAGTTCCACTAAAAGAAGGGTTGCTCTTAATTATTACTCTATCTCCAGAGCTAGAATAGTGCTTGGCAGAGTGGACGCTCAAAACCCTTGTGAGAACTAATGAATACACAGAACATAATCTTCACTATGGGACAAAGATCGTCAAAAGGATTCATGTTATAGCTCCAAAAAGACTAAGAACAAATAAGACAAGGAAATCATTTACCTCATCTAATTTATATTTAGAAAGATCTTCATCCTCATCCTCTTCTTCTCCCTCAGATTCTTTATCTTCAACTTCCTTTAAAATAGATGCAGGACCAACTGCCTTCCCCCTGTATTTTTTCTTTTTACGTCCAAACTAGAGAAAAAAATTTCATGATATTGCTGTCAGCTGAAAATATTTAAAATCACTATTTTTTCCTAAGAAATTACTTTTATATGTTTCGGTCAATATGTATCTTTTTAAGTTAATTTTAACAACAATTATATATTTAAGTCAATTATGACTTAAAAAATGGTAAGCTGCTTTAGAAGATTCAAAGTACACTTATAAAAAATAAGATACATTTAGTATTATTCCTTCTCAGTTAAAATATTTTTGAACAGGTTTTCTAATTTGTATTCAACCTGCACACTAATGTATAGCTTACCTCATCATATTCACCATCAGATTCTTCTCTTTCTATATATTCAACATTTTCTCTTTCATTAAAACCACCACCATAACCTAAAAGGGGAGGGGGCATAAACTATTATCCTAGGACAATTCATTAAAATAACGAAAAAATATATATCCAACAACATCACCTCCAAGCAACAGAGAAAAAGAAAAATCTCATCAATGACATTTACCTATCTAATAAATTACTAGTTTAAAAAAAAGCATACTAAAAAAACATCACTACAGAAAACAGTGTCAAAGTTAGATACCTTAGTTGAAAAAGCCCTATTGCTACACTTCTAGTTCTTCTCATTCTCAATTTCAAAATGCCCTGTGTTACTTAGCTTATGCATGGAATACATGGGTGGAAAACATCTATTCATATCTCTGCCATAACCAAGTTTCATAATGACTTTCTTCTGTAGTTCATCATAATTCTTCCGGGAAGAGTGTGCTAAGAACACAGACTCAAAATTTCACAGATTACCAGTTGCAGACAGTCTGAAATCTTTTGATGTATTGAAATTTTGCTGGGCTAAAATGTAGCTAGGGCTTGGAATATTCCTAATTATACAAATACAATGACATAATAAAGGACATCCAAATTGGTTTTAATACAATTGTTTTTAATGTATTGTTAAAAGTCACTCAGGTTCTCTGAATTAACCAGTAAACTTTTATTTTTAAAATTTTTTTTAATGTTTATTTTTGAGACAGAGAGAGACAGAACATAAACGGGGGAGGGTCAGAGAGAGAGGGAGACACAGAATCTGAAACAGGCTCCAGGCTCTGAGCAGTCAGCACAGAGCCCAACGCAGGGCTTGAACTCACAGACTGCGAGATCATGACCTGAGCCAAAGTCGGACGCTTAACCGACTGAGCCACCCAGGCGCCCCAACCAGTAAACTTTTAAAGTGAAAATATTCTATTAAAAAATAATCAAGTTCAGCAAACCACTATTCTTTCATGTCACAACCAACATCTACAATTAGGTGAGATTTTTCACATAAGCTTAAGAGAAGGTGAAGTTAATTTTAGAGAAAGTGAGGGAATTTTGAACTAAATCTCCCACTGAAAAAATAGAGAGGTATGTGGGCAAAAGCAACATAATCTAACTATTGCACATACTGCAGAGCAGTACCAGCACATAAAGTCAGTGTTTCTGGGATTTAAGGGTTTCATGAACCAGCAAAATGCTAAATACATTTATAAACAAAAAAGTATTCTTAAAGAATTTAGGATGTATGACTTTAAATTTACTAATCACAGGCATTTAAAAAATGATCACTTACCCTATCATCTTTTTCTGACAGTCACAAATAGAAAGTACATTAACTGTCTGAACAAAATAATATAATAAATTTAACTTTAAAAAAACATCACATTAATCTTGTTTTCACTATACTTTGTACCAGCGAAAACTGCAATGTGTCGGTATTTATCTCTCAAATAATTGCAATATGACTCCTTGCCTCCTCCTCCTACCTTATTTCAGAGACCATATGGATTTTAATTGTAATATATAAGAATTTTCTTTTGTTTCTGTAAGGATGACATACGAATGAGAAATGTATTAAATACAGTTACAACTTCCTTTAGTAAAATCTTGGCTCCAGTTTTTCAGAAATCAAATATAAAAAACCAAAAACAAGTACAAGTGGGTATACGCTGAACCTCAAGAAAACAGCTCACACATTTAACGCTAATTATAGATTACAAACTCTGTGGAAAGTTATTACATCAACATGTCCTGAGATTAAGATATGAATACTCTGATAAACAACAAATTTTAAGAGATAACTAATGATAAAGATCTAATAAACATCAAAATACTTAAAAGTAGGAGAAAAAAAAAATCCACAGGATCTAGATGGAAAATAATTCACATAGGGAAAAAAAAAAGCAAAGTGAACAAATATAATGCAACAGCATGATTGTCCTTAGGCCAGTAGTACAGAAAAATGCCTGAATAAACTAGACTGTTAACATGTGGAACATGTGAAAATATTAAAACAACCCTACTTAACACCAACAGACTTTTAAGAGTTCTCTGTTCACATTTAGTAATCTATACTTGAAAAATGATACAGCAAATAAATTATGGCAAGATTTAGACGTTAACTGTTACACATAATTTTGCATAGGTACGTAAGGACAATTACTTTAAAATAAATATCATAGCAAATATAAAGCTATTCTCATCTCATACGGGCTACAGAAAAAAAAAAACCTAGTAATTTAACAAGGACGTTGCTAACATATAACTATTCAAAAACTAGGAGAATAGGTGCGCTTGGGTGGCTCAGTTGGTTAAGTGTCCAATTCCTGATTTCGGCTCAAGTCAGGATCTCACGGTTCAGTTCATGGGTTTGAGCCCTGCCTGGAGCTCCACGCTCACAGAATGGAGCCTGCTTAGGATTCTCTTTCCCTCTCTCTCTGCCCCTCCCCCACTTGTGCACATGATCTCTCTCAAAATAAACATTAAAAAAAAAAGAATTGTACAAAATTATTTGTACAATTATTTAATGTGATAATGCAAAGTCAGCAATCTTTCAGTAGTGCATCAAGTTTTCTTTTATTCACAAACTATCCCACGCTTAGGAAATGTTCTCCAGAACCCTGGACTTCCTTACTAAAAACAGTAGAGACACTAGAGAGCAATGCTATAGGTTATTTCACAACTTCAACAGCGACCCCCAAAGACAACTGGTTATAGCCAGGGAAGTGGGAATGGCTCAAGACAACAGAATCACAGAAAGAAAAAAAAAAAAAAAAAAAAGAATGAGTAAAGAAAAAGTGAGAAGGTATCAAACTTTGAGGACTTTAGTTGTTACACTACTGCTCTTACAATAGTGCAACTTTAAAGGAGAAATCACAAAATAGGTCAGAGAATATGAGTAGATAAAAGGCTTTTTGGAAATACAATTTAAAAAACTTAGGGGCGGGGCGCCTGGGTGGCGCAGTCGGTTAAGCGTCCGACTTCAGCCAGGTCACGATCTCGCGGTCCGTGAGTTCGAGCCCCGCGTCGGGCTCTGGGCTGATGGCTCAGAGCCTGGAGCCTGTTTCCGATTCTGTGTCTCCCTCTCTCTCTGCCCCTCCCCCGTTCATGCTCTGTCTCTCTCTGTCCCAAAAATAAATAAACGTTGAAAAAAAAAAAAATTAAAATAAATAAATAAATAAATAAATAAATAAAAAACTTAGGGGCGCCTGGGTGGCTCAGTCGGTTAAGCGTCCGACTTCGGCTCAGGTCATGATCTCACAGTTCGTGGGTTCGAGCCCCGCATCGGGCTCTGTGCTGACAGCTCAGAGCCTGGAGCCTGCTTCACATTCTGTGTCTCCCTCTCTCTCTGCCCCTTCCCTGCTCATGCTGTGTCTCTCTGTCTCAAAAATAAACATTAAAAAAAAAAAATTTAAAAAACTTAAAGATTCTGGACTTTATCCTAAAAACAAAAGTTTTATTTATTTTTATTTTAGAGAGTGAGCAAGCAAGCAGGGGAGAAGGGCAGAGGGAGAGACAGACTATCTTAAGCAGGGCCCACGCTCAGCATAGAGCCTGATGTGGGGCCAGATGCCAGGACCCTGGGATCATTACCTAAAATGAAATTAAGAGCTGAACACTCAACCGACTAAGCCTCCCAAGCACCCGAAAACTGTTTTAAACATATGGAGCTTTTAGTTTGGAAAACAAAATAAAATATCTCTGGCTGCAACTGGGCAGGAGGGGAGTATGTACAGACAGAAACTAGACAAGATATAGTGGTATCCTTATCTAGGGTAGTCATGGAAAAGAATTTTGAGGGGAGTAGAGGAGAGATAAGGAGTTACTAAGAAGGACATTTAGGTTTCTGTCTTATGCAACAAGCATATGGTGCGTGGTACTAATCATGAGAAAGAGATCACTAGAAGAGGGCCAGGTCCTGGGGGAGACTCATGAGTTTGGTTTGGATATAATAAGTTTGACATTTACTTGGTGATGTTGAATAGACAGCTGGATATATGGGTCAAAGAAGTCTCAGCTGAAGACACACATTTGGGTATCATGGTGTGCTGAAGTCACTTAAACTTAGGACTTAGAAAGAAAACTGAGGGACTGGGTCTTGAAGAACCCCAACATTCTGTGGTCAGGTAGAAAGGGATGGCCCTAAAAAGGACACAAAATAAACTATCAGAAAAAAGATGAAAAAAACATAAGATATATACCTTAAGAGGTGAATGAAAGAAAGGAAACTCTTATCAGAAGGCCTCAATCTGTCCAATAAGTACAAAGGCTTAGAATGAGAAGAGTAGGGTAGGATTTGAGGATTACAAAAGGAAAAATATCTAGGACATTAGGTTATAATGTTCTCACATGTGACAGTATCACAAAAAATTAAAATTAAAAAAAGAACGAGGGGAAGAAAACAAGAATTTGCTAAAGTCTAGAAGGGCCAAGTCCAGATGATTCTTAAAGGGCTAGTGAGTCTTCCCTCTGCCCTTATTAATGTTCACTATTTGTTAGCACAGAGCTCTCTAATGCTATACTATGTAAACTGTGATACTGTTAAACAGAAAATGACTTTGTGTATAAGGGCAGAACAGACAGAATCCTCAACTACTGTACTCTTATAAGAAGGTAACAGAACTGCTAATTCAAATTTTATTTCTTTTAAGATCACTTAGGGGCACCTGGGTAGCTCAGTGTGTTAAGCATCTGACTCTTGATTTGGCACAGGTTATGATCTCCTGGTTCATGAGACTGAGTACCAGATTGGGCTCTGTGCTGGCAGCATGGAGACTGCTTGGGATTCTTTCTTTCTCAAAATAAATAAACATTAAAAAAATTAAAGTCACTTCGTTAGAATGTGATTGAATTTTACCTGTTCTTTCTTCTAACTTAGCATACTTTGGAGTATTACACATGTTACACTCTGATCTTCTGGCCCAATTCACGTTACTGCACCTTTGGAAGGAAAAAATACCAAATTAGTAGACTATAACATAAGAAAGAGTTAATTTCTAGACAGTTTAGAATTTTAAAATAAAAACTAGGATAAAACCACTACCATAAAGAAATATTTATTAAAGATAATGTAAACAAAGAAAATGTACTAGTGCACATTTTCTAAGAGAAAATATGGATTCCAACAAAAGACAACTATTTAAGCAGAAGCAAAAGCTAAACAGTATGAAGAGTGCCTTTGTCATTTTTTGAAAAATAGGAGACAAATTATATATACACAGATTTTGATGTCTTAGAGGGAAAAATCACCTTTTAAATTAAAGGTTTTACTAATTTCTCAGTCTCCAAATTTACCTCAAAAGACAGCAAAGTTATACCTTCTAAATAACATAAAAAAAAATTTCTTTTGAGGAATCAGTTCAAGCACTAAATTTCACAGCATACCAAATCCAGTGACCTAATCTGTTGACAAAAAATTTTCCAGTACAATTTTAATCCATATAGGATCAGAAATTTATGTATGGCCCTCTTCTGATTCAGTCCTTTTTTATATATTTGATTCATCTGCACAACAGAAAAGATGGAAGTTGGAAAAAATATCTATACAGAACTTGAAAATCAAACATATTAAGAATGCCTAATTACAGATATTTATGACACACAACTTATGATTCTAAAATTACTCTGTAAACAGGCAAAATGAATTTTAAGTGTATTTCACATCAATGATAGAAGCTAAAAGTTTTCATATTTTTTAATAGAAAGAAGTAGGCTTTGATGATTTTAAATAGCCCTTCATCCTTTTTTTGAAATGCAAGCTTACCTTAAGCATTCATTTACTGGTATACATAATCCATCATAGTATAAACTAATACTACCATTAAAAAAATAGAATTTTTAAAAGTTCTTTACGCTTCTATACAGACTAAACTTCTATGCTTCAGCTACAGACTAAACAGTACACAGATCTTTGACTTAGAAGGTTTCCTCAAGTTTTTCAATGTGACAAAGAATCGGAAATATTAACAAGTAGTGGCTAGATATGTTATTATGGAAGAAAAAGTGGATAATTTAAAACACATACGTTTTGCACTGCCAGTCATTAGCACTAAAAAGGCCCCGGCTCTTTTCTGCAAGTGTCTTTCCTATTTCAGTACCCCCAGCTTTCATCATCTTAGCCTCAGTTGTTTTCTCTGAAAATAGGAAAATGATACATGATTAATCTGGGGAAATTTTAAAAATGATCTGTATACAGTCTTAAAAGAAGCTTCCTTAAATGCTTACCCCGACCACATCTATTACAGCTGGTTCTTCTAGCAAAGTTTACATTTCCACATCTGAAAATAAAGTAAAAGATATTTAGAAAGATATTTAAAACTGAAGAATTTTTAAAATTCTTTATACACAACTTTTTAATGATTCCTTACTATACACCTACATCCAGAACTTCTCTGACACCATCTCAGTCATGTTAATGTCAATGTTAACTACGAAAAAAAAAATCATCACAATTTAGGTGGAAAAAATAAAAGATAAATATAAAATTTAAGTCAATGGTCCAGGATAAGAAACTCCAATCTTTCACTATCTAGTTACGTGATCCTAGTAAGTCACTTAAGATTTCTGTGTTTCAGTGTTCTATTAGCACATATGATCGATTACAACAAAATCCCCTTGGCAAAGCTGAAGTGAGATATCCACTTTAGCAATTACTGAGGAGGCACCAGAGAGTTAGAAACAAAACCAAAACAACTTCAAAGTAATTCCTAGTATAGAAAATAAGGAAATACATACAAAAATGTGTTAAGTATGATAAGAAATACATAATCCTAAGGATGGACCAGTGGGGAGAATATAGCTTCATGGGTCTTGATAAAATGCTCTTTTTACAAGCAGAAGATAGAATGGTAAGGAAAGATGATAGGTTATATGGACTAAAAACATACACAGGTTCAATAACTATAAGGCAATGGGAGTTGTGTAGGGGCATTTACCAAACCTCTGAAACCTAGTTGAAAAAAGTAACAACCACAACCAATAAACCCAACATATGGAGTAACACAGTGTCACTTTATGTTTATATTCAGCAAACTTAAGTAAACTAAAAACTTATCAAGTTCATTTACATGGTCTTGATAGTGCATCTGCATATTGGTAAAACCATGTTAAATGCTGAGTGATATACAAAGCTTAAATTTTAAAAAACTGATTACTTTTCTTTGAAAATACATATCTGAATATACACATTGTAGAAATATTCTATTCATCTTTGTAATTGAGTTGAATGCACTTAGACACCTACTTCAAATATTTATGTATGCTGTCATTAATGACACTGTCAAAGGTAAATCATTGTACAAGTAATCAATCAGTAACATTAAAATCAGAAGTTGTGCTATACCTTTTGAATGGTTTCAATAGTATTTACCACTGAGCAATGGTATTCATAGCATATGAATTGGTCCCATTCAATACTGTCAGATACACCTGATCCTTCAGATCATCCTAATCTTTATGCAAATAGGCAATCAATTTGTCATGAAATAAACACAGTATTTCATTTAAACTACTTACAAGGTGGTCAGAAGTCAAATACCGAGGAAATGTGGACTTAATCTCCGTTACGGACATTAGATGATTTAATTCTCTTAAACTAAAACCAATAGCTACCAATTAAGAGTATCTGCTGTATTTCATTGCTCTACACACTATGATATCCTATATTCATTGAAAGGGAGCTATTCTATATCATTTTTTTTTTAGTAGAGTTAAATAACCTACTTAAAGTTACATATCTGTAAGCAAGGGAACTGGAATTAAACCCACATTTGTTTGCTTCAAAGTTTCTCTGTGAATTTTTATCTTTGGCTAGCCTAAGGACAAGAAATCTGAGACTTTTATTTGAAAGTGAGTTGTGCGTTCAATTTTTGGACAACTACTTTCCATGTATTTCCAAACAGGTACATGTATTTGAGCACCCTCCAAAATAATCTAGCAATTTAATAGAGCACACAGACTTCAACAGCAATGTCAAAAGGCTGAGCCACTAAACACGTGCTTCTCTGCTGCAGGCATCTCCAGGCAAGCAGAAACACAGGCCTCCTGCCTTTCGGCTCTAAGCAGGCGAAACGTTCGATTCTCGTGGGGAAATTAAAGATTACTAGAGAAAAAAGTCAGAATCTCCTAAATCCAAGAAGGGTAGCGTTTAGGGGCAAGTGTAAACAGTACGGGAGAAAACGGAAATTAAAAAGCAAACAAACAAAAAAACAAAAAAAACACAACAGGGCGAATTATGAAAAAACAAAAAACGAGTTCGAGAAAGCAGCTTCCCGCGAACAAAAGTAAAGTTCTGCAGGAAAAAGTCACGTGGGGCAGATCCAATAGCAAGCTGGCCACGACTCTGTAGATTTCCTTATCGCTGAAACCTGGCCGAGGCGGGGGTGGGGTGTGGGGGCAAAAGGTAGGCCATCTCGCTCTCGAAAAAGAGGGGCTGTCTTGGAGAGTTAATGTCGAGGAAACTTGGGAGACATTCTCAAAACAAAGGCTCCCGAAATACCTCATCGAGAAGAGGCTGGAGCCTCCTTCCCGCCTGGGAGCCGGCGGTTCACCTTTTCAACCCGGCCTGAGGTACTGGAGACCATAAAAACGGAAAACGCCGAAACAACCCGAGAAAGCCTCCACCGTTAAACCCTGCCCCAATTCGGGACCCTTCATGAACTCACTTTTTGTCAGGGCAAATCCAGTCACCGTCACTGACTCGGAAATTCTTAGTCGACATCTTGGACGCCGCCACCACAGCCACCCGCAGCTACGTCTTCGCAGGAGGAAGCGGGCAGGGGACTTTCGGCACTCCGGGGCTGTCTCCAAGACGCCTGATTCTGACGCACCACTGCACCAGGCTTGATAATGAGGACACTCGGCCGGGATTGAGTTTGAACGTTATTGTCTAAAGTAAAATGCTTGTGCGACTGTTTCCTGGCCGAAGGAATTATTGTGCAAATGTATTCTCTGGAGCTAAACTAACAGGCGCCGCAGGGACAGCCAAAGCGGGAGGCCTTCGTGGCACTGGAAGCCTCGGAGAGCCCCCTACAGGCGGGAGGACCCGAAAAGAAAATACTTCCGCTCAGATGGGCGGAGCTAGGGAGTCGAGGTGGAAGTGGCTGTAATCAGGTTTGAGTTTGGGATGGCGGGCTGCTTAGGCTAGGTTTAGGGGGTGAGGTATGGTGGACTAGTGAAGTATTTGTAGAAGTTATTTTATTTTATTTATTTATTTTTTTAAATTTTTTTAACGTTTATTTATTTTTGAGACAGAGAGAGACAGAGCATGAACGGGGGAGGGTCAGAGAGAGGGAGACACAGAATCTGGAACAGGCTCCAGGCTCTGAGCTGTCAGCACAGAGCCCGAAGGGGGGCTCGAACTCACAGGCCGCGAAATCATGACCTGAGCTGAAGTCGGCCGCTTAACAGACTGAGCCACCCAGGCGCCCCTGTAGAAGTTATTTTAATAAAGGATTGGGAACTCTGTTCTTTAATTATGCACTTGGTACACGGGTGTCATTTAGAAACGTACTCTTTTTTGATACGTACTTAGATGTAACAAATAGGCAATGTACACGTGGGAAACCAGTAATTTTAGAAGTAGGGTACTGCCAATATTGTTAAAAAATTACCTGTGTCTTTTACCCCTTGCATTCTGGTTGTTAAGTAATTTGCAGCTTCCCCCCCCCCCCCCATTCAACAGTATACTTCCAAATTCGTTTTAGGGTGTCACATATATTTGCATGTAGCTGTAGTTCCCTAATTTCACTGCAATATACTGGTAATATTTCTATGTGTGACAGTTTATCCCTTTTATTTACCAGGTTTGTCATTACAAACGTCGGTATGAACCTTCTTAGAATGCACGGATTCAGTTACCAGAATGTAAGGATTTTTCAGAGTACAATATATATCTAGAAAGACCATTTTTCAACTACTTTCTAGTTATGATATCTGTCTTAAAGTCTTTAATAGTTATAACATCTTAGTCATCTAGGATTTGGCAGCTGGTGATTTTGTTTTTCCTTGAAAACTGGTTATATTTTCCCACTTCTTTGTATATTGTTATGTTGCATAGACTCTGGGTCCTATTCAAAGCCTTTGGGGTAAGTTGATCATTTTGTTTTGTTTCAGGAGTCAGTCAGTTTGATTCAGATCAGTTTGATTCAGATCCACAAGTTCAGTCTCACCTTCTGTGGGTGCTGGTCCCTATCAGTTCAGTTTTCAAAGGCTTTGTTATTCTGCTTTGAGTCTGTCCTGTACATACAACCCTCAGCGATTACTTTAGAACTTGGGCAGTACAGTAGTCCCCCTTATCTGAAGTTTTGCCTTGTTTCAGTTACCTGTGATCAACTGTGAGAAGCAGATGATCCTCCTTCTGACTTATCCTCAGAAGGTCAATAGCTTAACACTGTGTTATAAATGCCTGTCGTTCACCTCACTTCATCTCGTCCTGTGAGCATTTTACCATCTCACAACATCACAGTACAAAAATATATTTTGAGAGTGAGGGAGAGACCACATTAACAACATTTATTACAGTGTATTGTTGTAATTGTTCTATTTCACTATTAGGTCTTGTTGCCTAATTTATAAGTTAAGCTATAAATTATAGGAATGTATGTATAGGAAAAAAACAGTATATATTGGGTTTTATCTGTAGTCTCAGGCATCCACTGGGGGTCTTGGTCATATTTCCTATGGATAAGGGGAGACTACTGTAGTTTATTTTTTTTTAATTTTTTTTTTTTTAACGTTTATTTATTTTTGAGACAGAGAGAGACAGAGCATGAACGGGGGAGGGGTAGAGAGAGAGGGAGACACAGAACTGGAAGCAGGCTCCAGGCTCTGAGCCATCAGCCCAGAGCCTGACGCGGGGCTCGAACTCACGGACTGTGAGATCGTGACCTGAGCTGAAGTCGGACGCTTAACCGACTGAGCCACCCAGGCGCCCCGAGACTACTGTAGTTTAAATTGCAGTTCCGTTCACATGTCTTTTGCCATAGAGCTTGTGTCTTTGCTAAAGATGCTTAGTTCATGTGTGAGAACAGAATTTATGTGGGTTTCTGCATAGAATTAGGGGGATCCCCTTCTACATTCTCCCCTTGTGATATTCCATTCATGCTCTTTTTTGAAGGGTCCCCTTCTGCTAGAAATATGAGGTTTTTCTTAGGAGTTTTAGCTGCCTTCCATAGTTGCAATAGCTGACTAGGGCCCACACTGGGGCAAAGAGGTGAGAGAAAAAAATGTGGATTCCCTCTGTACTCTTCAGATCACAGAGGTCTCCTTTCTCAGCTCCCTTCTTTAGAAACATAGGTGTTCTCTTGGTCCAAGCCTAGGCCTCAACTCTCAGGTCAAAGCCCAGAGGAAGAAAAGGAGGGGAAAAAAAGCCAGGTATTCTCCCACAGAAGCTCCTTTTCTCCATTCATCTTGCTAGAAATATAGGATTTCTCTTCATTTTTAATGCCTTTGCTACCATTAGTTTTACTAGATGTCAGGCCTCATGTCAAAGCTGTGAGAGAAAATAGGAAAAACAAACAGGGCATTTCTCCAACTTTTGATTCTCACCAATCTGCCGTTTTTAATTTACTTTTCAGAGCCCTCAGGTAGTTGCTTTTTGAATTTTGTCCTGAGCTTTTAGTTGTAATCAGTAGGAAAGAGTAGTGTAATCATCTTGACTGGCAGTGCAAATCCAGGGAATGCAAATTACTACTACATATCCATCAGAATGATTAAAATGAAAAGTTCGGACAATTTCAAGTGTTGGACAGGGTGTGGTACAACAAATTCTTATATATTCTTATACATAGTGGAAGTGTCAATTGATGTATCTTCTTTGGAGAACATTTTGTCAGAGTCTATTAAATCTGAACACCTGCATACCTTATGATGCTGAAAATCCACTCCTGAACATACTCCCAACAGAAATGCACATATGTTCACCAAAGATGTATATAATAATGTTCATCGCTACACATTCCTAATGGCTCCAAACTAGAAATTCCCAATTGCTTATTTATGATAGCCTGGATAAATAAATTGTCATATATTCATACACTGGAATACCATCTATAGTAATGAAAATAAATTGCAACCACATTAAACAGTGTGGCTGTCACTCAAAAGTGTAATATTGAATTGAAAAAGCCAGATACAGGATGCCTGGGTGAGTCAGTTGCTTAAGCGTCTAACTCTTGATTTTGGCTCAGGTCATGATCTCACAGTTCATTAGATGGAGCCCCATGTTGGGCTCTGTACCAACAGCACAGAGCCTGCTTGGGATTCTCTTTCCCTCTTTCTCTCTGTTCCTTCTTAGCTTGCATGCTTGCTCTCTCTCTTTCTCTCTCTCTCTCAAAATAAATAAATAAACATTAAAAAAAAAAAAAGAAAAGAAAAGGCCAGACACAAACTAGTACATTTACATGAAGTTCAAAAGCAGGCATAACTAATCTAGGATAATAGTTACTTTAGGACATGGAGAGAAAATAGCAACATGGGGGTCTTTTGGGATCCTGGTAATATTCTTTGTCATGATTTGGGTTCTGGCTACATAGGCGATCTTCATTTTATAAAATTTCATTGAGCTGCACACTTATGATTTGGGCATTTCTTAAAAGAAGAAGTTTTAAAAATACTTATATTCATCCATCTCACCATATCCCACCTATCCCCTCATTCAATAGATGCTTGCTAAATATTATACCAACTTCAGGGACAAAGAGAGTGATCACAGACCTGCTTATGACATGGTGAGTATCACTAGTGAATACCTTGTGGACCTAATGGTGAATGAGCTTTCTTATAGTTGTGATATTGAGTCTACCATAACTCATATTAAGGCATATTACATGGCTATTAAGAAAAAAATCTTTTGTTGGTTCTAGAGTTAACTGAGAGTTTAAGGTGGCAATGATCCAGTCTCTGAGGTTTACATTTGTAGATTCAAGGAGAATTTTCTTAAAGTACAGATAAATCAAGCACATTTTGTTTTTGCATGTTCAGTCACATTCGGGGAAAAAAAAAGAAACCTCGCTACTCAAAAACAATGAAAAATAACTTTTTATAAAGTTCCAAATCATAAATTCACTGCAAGAGTCATCATTGAGATATAGTATTTTTTTTTTAGTTGATCAGAATTGTTTCCCTAATTATGGTACATAAATCCTTGTATTATAAAATATGTGAAATTGTGACTTAACAAGCAACCATAAAAAAGTTTGCTCTTGAAATAGTTTTAAACAAAAGAACAAGGAATTTAAATAAATAAATAAGGTAGTCAGTGAATTTAACACTCATGCCTAAGAAATTCCCTAGTTTTAATCTAGGAGCTTGTGGAAAGTAAAATTTACTTCTTAGGTCACGAGGACAGTAGTGACCTTAGGCAATGTTGTGGAGTCTGAATTTGTGGCAGTGCTTAGTGCAATATGTGCAGATATTCCAGGATGGAGGGTCAGGGTGGCGATAACCTCCAGAAAGGTACTCGGAATTTGGAAATGGTAATAAAATACCGTCATTTGAGGTTGGAAGGATTAGCATGCAATTAAGTAGATCAGCCATCTGAAAATAGAATTAACTCATGCTAACATCTGATTTGTAAGGTGCACAAAAATCTCCTATATCCAGTCTGTGTTTTTGAGGGAATTCTTGTAACAGGTAATAATAGCTACCATTTATTAATCACTATATATTCAGTAGTGTGCTAAGAGCTTTACATCCATTATCGCATTTAGAATCCCACCAATCTTTAGGAAAGATATTGTTAGCTTTGTTTACAGATAAGAAATCAAGGTTTAGAAAGTGTAAGTACCTTGTGAAATGCTATAAAATGTAACATACGGTGACTCTGGAGTCAGATTTCTTGGTTTCCAGTCCCAGTTCTATTGCCTATCAACTATGTGACCTCAGACAAATTACTTAATCTGTGTTTTGTTTTTTCATGGAGGAAATAAAGATGATGATAATAGTACCTGTACTTTAGAATTGCTCAAAGGATTAAGTGAAATAACTCACTTAGGGTGCTTGATAAACAGAAGTCAATAAATAATGGTTATTATTAAATTAGAGGCTCACAGTAATGGATGTTAGAGCTAGTGAATAATATCCAGTTAATGTACCAAATTCAATCAACTGTAGTTAGTAAAAATTTTCTGGGAGAATCATATGTCAGCAGAAAAATGGTTTGCTAACAGTGGACAAAACATAAGAATATATCTGGTAATGACCAAAAGAGAAGGCTATTTGAGTTCAAGGATTACAACTAATTTTCAAAGAGAAGTAGTTCTAAAATAGAAAAGGAATTTCTATCCAACTTGAAAGAAAACTCCCTTAAGACTACCCATTCTCTTTCTTCTAATTACACACTCACAAGACAACCTCTGACTGATCATTTTCTCTCCTGAGTACATTTAAACCACCACAGCAAAATACCCAGATTGAATTCTCCATACTCAGTATTCTTTTAGATTTAGCTGTCTTTGTAGATTGATAAATTGACATTCTGAGGTGCATTATCACTTTCGTATGGGTCCTCTTAACATGTTGATCCCCAAGAGGTTAATTAACACTGGTGGAAATGATAAAGTTGAGTCCCTGAACCTACAAAGCTAAGAATCTGGATTTGGATATTGTACTACAGCTCTTTATGCTTACAAGTAACAAAAATCACAATAAAATGTCTTAAACAGCAAGAAGGGGAGGGAGTTAATATTATAAAGAGAAGGCGTTTGATGGAATAGCAGGGCAAGAGTGCAAAGCAGATACAGGAGACTGAAAGAAGCGTGCTTGCACTCTTTCGGCAGTCTCTTGCCACTACCTCTCTGCTTACCCATCATTCTTTTCTATCTATAGACCGGCTTTCCCTGCCATAGGACATTCATAGGACAAACAGAAGTAGTACATACTGACTTTAGACCTGAGTAAGTGGGGCTTTCAATGAACCCTGTACCCCTGGGAGGCCCGCCCTTTGGAGAAACTTCTTCAAATGTTCTAGGTCCCCTCTGGTGCCCTGGAGCCGGAACCTAGTCCTGTGTGGATCTTGGCAATGGAAGCCCTGGAATGTTCTGTTGTTGCTGGCGGTGGGGTTTGGCCTGGTCAACAGGCCCTTCTGGGTGGGATGCTCTCTAAACCTGGACCTGGACCTTAATGGCCTCAGTCCCTGTTTCTCCCTTGCAGAGTCCTCTCGACAATAACCCACTCACACTGCCCGGGGTCCACCAGGTGCTGAGGACTGGGACTAACACCAGTGGGTATGGGCTCGGGTTGCATGGCCCTTTGCCTGTTGCTGGTGAGCCAAAGCTCCCACTGGCCAGGGCAGTATTTCTTTCATGAACTGCACCAAATTTAGCTGCCAGAACAGGGCTGATTCACTGATTTGGGGATGATTTTCAGTAACACCGACAGAGGACAAGTTGAGGACCGTGGCTACCCACTGTCCTCTTTGGGCTGCCTGTGTGAGCTGGTACATGGGCACTTTACCTGTCTGTGTTCAGATCCAGGAGCCTCCTCCTGAGGAGCTACTGAGAGAGGTACGGGTAACCCACGTGTCTTTTATACTGGGGTCCTCCCCGCCACCCCGGTGTTGGTGCCAGGGCAGTCACACCACCCTTTTGCAAGCTATGTGTTATATGTCAGGTAATTCTGGTCATGGCCATTCTTGTCCCCTCCCAGAACTTTCCAGACTGTAGTACTGCAAAGTCAATGTCCCCTTTCTGTCAGTCATTTTTTGCCTTTTATCAATGTGGTGACATTTTGCTGTCCTGGATTGGTCTCAAGCCCTGTGGGGCGTGTGATAGATATGGCTTACCTGAATGGGACTTCCCTTCTTGCTCTGCCTAGGGCCCCTCATCAATCCCCACTACTGGTAACTGGTATGTGGAAGGCAGGGTAGAGATCAACATTAAAAAGGTCATGTTCTAGCAGTGCAGTGATCAAGGCTTAGTTCAAGAGAAGACATGGTTGGAAGATGTGTTGTTCTATGTTAATGCTTTAAATTCCATAAATAAACACTATAAACTTCTAAATGATAAATTTAACATGACCATAAAACAGAATAATTGTTTTCATTTTCCTGCATCCTCTGGGTAAGATTTGCATTTGTGGTCATCATCAACAAAGCACATTAACAATATTTGAGAGTCATTGGAAACCATTATTCAAGGGCAGTACAATGGGTGTTGCCATGAGATGAGTGATGATGTATCAGAATTCATTAAATGACATTAGGAAAGTGCAGAGGCCAGAAGATCTATACTGTTTCAATTTTAAAAGGTTCCAAAGAGCCATAGCATGGTGAATAGTAATAGTGTTGGTACCTTTTCCTTGCAGTGGGATATATGAAATTAGCCAAGAATGGTATCTTTGACAATAAGTAACACAAAGAAGTGGATCCTGCAAACTAGGAAAAGTTTTCATGTGCATTGATTGGACAATAAACATCTGTGTTGGTACCTTTTTCTTGCCCTAAATTTTAATCAATAAACCACTATACCTCACATGAGCCCATGATTTTTGTAATTACTTTTATAATCAAATTGTTGCTATTGATGGCTTCTACCCTGCACACCCCCACATATTTTCCCAGGGCCTTGTATACCTTAGAGGGAGTACTGGACAGAAGATAGTGTTAAGAAAGCTTCTACCTTTGTATCTCTTTTCCATTCCAGAGATTCTCAACTGGAATCTCTTGGCCCCAACTTCAAATTTTCAGACAAAGGCTCTGGCTGTGCTAACTTGGTCCAATCAGCCATGTCAGGTGGTCAAGGGCATGGTGTAATGTACAACCCTGACTGCTAGGATGAAAAGGGAAAAGGATAGCACCCAGAGAAAAGAAAACGCAATTGGTTTTTGTGTTAGTTTTCTAGTGCTATGTAACAAATGACCACAAACCTAGCAGCTTAAAGCAATGTATTTTATTATCTCTCAGTATCTGTTGGATACTCAGAGGTCTGAGCATGGCTTATTTTCTGCCTAGCATCTCACCAGACAACAATTAAGTTATCCACTGGGGAGACAATTCCATCTGAGGCTCTGAGTCATCTTCCAAGCTCATACAGGCTATTGACAGAATTCAGTTCCTTGCAACTCAGAGTCTCATTTTCTTGCCAGATGTCAGCCAGGGCCAGCTCCTAGAGACTGCCCTTAGGTCCTAATCATATGACTCTCTTCTTACAGCATGGAGTTTACTTCTCCAAAGCCTGCAAGAGAATTTCTCTACAGTCTATTCCTGCTGCTGCTGCTGCTGCTACTATCACCGTTACTTTTATTATTATTTACTACCACCACCACTACCACTACTGTAGGCTTATATAACGTAATGGAATCAAAGGAGAAATGAATCCATCACCTTTGTCACGTAATGGAACCGGATCAAAAGAGTGGCATCCCATCATATTCACAGGTCCTGCCCACACTCAAAGGGAGGGCATAATACATGTACACCAGGAGGAAGAATCTTAGGAGCCATCCTAAAATTCTGTCTACCAGGGCTCTTAAAGATGGCCACTACAGTTGCCTCTACCTTAAAGCACTGAGAAATATTTAAACTGTCTGTCCTCCTTATTCTCTTAAGAACAACAGTTTAGGGGTGCCTGGGTGGCTCAGTCAGTTAAGTGTCCTACTTCACCTCAGGTCATGATCTTGCAGTTTGTGGGTTTGAGCCCTGCATTGGGCTCTGTGCTGACAGCTTGGAGCCTGGGACCTGCTTTGGATTCTGTGTCTGTTTCTCTGCTCCTCCTCAATCACACTCTGTATTTCTCTCCTTCCAGAATAAATAGACATTGAAATAAAGAAAGAAAGAAAGAAAAAAGAAAGAAGAAAGAAAAAGAAAAACATAGTTTAAGGGGCACCTGGGTGGCTCAGTCAGTTGAGCGTCCGACTCTTGATTTCGGCTCAGGTCATGATCTCAGGGTTTATGAGATAGAGCTAGCTCCATGTTAGGCTCTGAGCTGACAGGACAGAGCCTGCCTGGGATTCTCTCTCCCTCACTGTCTACCCCTCCCTGCCTCACACTCTTGCTGTTTCTCAAAATAAATAAACTTAGAAAAAACAAGAACAACATAGTTTACAATATATTCATTGTAAACTATGAATATATGAATATTCATAGACATTCAAGTCTCAGGTACTGGAAATATACATCTCTGGGGATATTTTGTCACACAGAATTCTTTTTCTACAATTCAGGGACAAGAAATTATTAAATGTTTATTTAGTACACTTACAGTTTGACATTCTTAGAAATTCAGTGGATTAAATGATGTGAGTATATACACACATACAGTTCACATATTGCCTACAACTTAAATTCTCCTTTTTTTCAGTGCAGACTATTAATAGGGAATTTTTGCCAGCTGGTGTTTCAGAGTTCTTTATAAATTAATTATTGTATTTACTAGCCATGTGGGAGTGGAGAAGTCTAATTGGGTCAAGGAGGCTGGTTCTGCTGGAGACTGAAAGGCAAAGCATGTATAAGGTATCAGTTGCAAATCTAATGCAGTGCTTTTTTGAACATGTATGTTAGAAAGGGAACCATACTGAAATTACCTGCATATTTATGGAAAAATCACATAATTAGCATACACATTTATTGAAATTTGCCATCAATCTATGGCAAAGACAAAATATTTTAGCTGACATGAAACTGCACAGGTGTCCCATGCCACAGGAGGAATGAGATGCTTGATGCTAATAGCACATTCATTCACTCATTCACGCACTCACACAACAGGACCAGGCTGGATATTATAGCTACAAAGAGGACAATATCCTAGCCTAGTGCTCACAGAATGCTGGTGAATATGGATGTGTAAAGAGATAGAAAAAGAAAAATGTCATAAGTGTAGGACAGTCATAGTCAAAGAATATTGTGGGCATTTCTAGGTGGAACAGCTCTCCCAGTTCACAGGTAGGGAAGGGAAATCCATCTGGGTTAGTTCATCACAAGTCACAGAAACCAAATATAGTAAAACTTTATCCTTCAGTGCTAGGACCAGAGGGAGGCAGGCCGGTCACATGGGGCATGAAATTTCAAGGGGTGTTGTCACAGTTGCTGGGCCTGGGTGTGTCACCTGAGAGTGTCTCCTTAAATTTTGGGGGTAGGCAGCTGCACACTGAAGCCTTGGTCCTGTTTTTCCCTTTGGTCTTATCCTTAGTCAACACTTTTTTCCCCCTAGTTTTCTTCCTAATGAAAAACAATTGAGAAACTCATTCACACTGATGTAAATACTAAAAATTTAAACTACACATTCTTTAAAAGAATTTTCAGTTTAGCAGAAATCATCAAGCCCTTAAACCATGGCTCAAAACCTCAAATGTTTGCAGGGCCAGGGAGTAGCAGGCCTGCATAAGATGCCAGGCAATGAGGGAGATTGTGATGGGCTATTCAAGGACCTTCAAATTCAACCTAAAAATATATACTGTTTTGGACAAACAGAAAGTACCTGCTGGATTATTAGATCAGTAGAGTAGCTGTTTGTGTCTTCTGCCAAAGGTTACAGAAATTTAGTTGCTATGTTAGAATTTCTCTAGGCAAATGGTGTAAGGACATAACGAGAGTTGGATGGAAAATACCTACTGGGGGGGGGGTATTCTTTCTTCAATTAAACTTTCCTTGTGAGGCCTTATTAAACATTTCTTTGGCTTTCTTTCCCACAGACCCCGAGATCTGGCCTAGTTATCCTACTCTGCTGTCGCAGCTTATTGTCTTACCTGTATTTCATGAGCCACAAGACATAGCTGGAAAGTTTTTCACAGCTAGAAACTAGAGAGAAATAGATAACATTTAGGGAAAAGGAAAGTTACCATATCACTAGAACTCTTAAGAGTCTCTTGTCTAGACAGAAGTGTATAGTAGATAAGAGTAGTCAAATATACCCAGTGTGCTTTCCTTTTACTAGGAAACTGCAGGTGCTTCTGAAGGGACTGTCAATCATGGTGCTCCCCTTAACTCCAGCACAGTTTGGGATCTTGTCCCAGGCTGTCCAATCAGAATACTCAGTCCCTTGAAAGGGAGGAAGGAGTAAAGCAGCCAGCCTGTGATCCATTCACTTCCTTTATCAGAAGGACACCACTAGGGGAAAGAGAAGAAGAGAAGTGATGTGGTCTAATTCCTTGTCAACTGAACTTCAGGTAAATAGAATAATGATTTTAGACAGGAGGAGGAAGCCTTTCATACAGAATGCCCTTTAGCAGGTGTCCCTTGATAAAAACTGCTTACAGTAAATAAACCTGGAATCTATTGATTTATGGGACATAGCTTCCCAGGAGAATTTCATGTAAACTACACAACTCTTGGAGGTATAAAATGAAGATGTTTTATAAATAAAATACTTCCCATTCTGTGAGGTAACAATCGACAAAACCTCACACAGAAACGTCATCTATTGCCCTGGGCTGGTGGATAAAAAGGGCCTTGTAAAAATGTTCCAGACCTTTCTCTGCTTTGTCTTTGTCTCTTGATTTCCTATGCCCTTTTAATTTTTAGTAAAGCTTGATGCTGGGAAAAATCTGATTGTTGTGAGACTGATTTGGTAATCCAATTCTGTGTGTTATTTCGACTGGCCATGGTAATTGGTTGAAGAATGAATGAATATGCGAACCAGGAAAGACTGATCAGAATATTCCCTAGGATTCATTTAGGAATTCATTTGGGAGAGAAAAGTTCTCTCTCTATCGGAGTTCTTAAGCTGGTAAATGTGGGAGTGAGACACACCGCAGAGAGAGAGCTCACCCACAAAAGGAAGACAAACAGACACACTAAGAACTGACGGATGGAGACACTTAAAGAGAGAGGGGGCTCCTGGGTGGTTCAGTGGGTTGGGCATCCGACTTCAGCTCAGGTCATGATCTCGCAGTCCGGAAGTTTGAGCCCCACATCAGGCTCTGTGCTGACAGCTGGGAGCCTGGAGCCTGCTTCCGATTCTGTGTCTCCCTCTCTGCCCCTCTCTTGCTCATGCTCTGTCTCTGTCTCTCTCTCAAAAATAAATAAAGATTAAAAAAAGAAGTAGTAAGGGATAGGAAGAGAGAGTGAATTCTAAACATAGCATTTGAATCTCTGAATTTTTTCTGTTAAAAACTCCTGAATCCCCTGGACTTCCTACATAAGCCAAGTCAACACATTCTTCTTTTACTTAAGCTAGATTATACTGGGCTTCTGCCACTTGCACCCCCAAATTCTGACTAATATTCTAGCTGGAATTTGGTACGGACCAGACTAGGAGGAAGAACTGAGAGCTCAGAAACAGATGAGTCTTCCAGGAAAGAGTAGTTCTCAGAGATAAAAATCGGATAAGAAACAAAATACATATCATAAAACTATTGAGAACTTCCACCCCTGGTTCACACATAAACATTATTGAAGGACTAAATAAGATTGCAACTCTTACAACGATATTTTCAACCACTTTATCCTGAGCAGTATGGACGCACACTCTTCTGCCTTCCTTTTCTTTTCCCAGCTGTTCACCGTGACCAAGTAAAACAGTGTTTTCCAGTTTTGGCTTTGGCTTAGGAAGCAAAGCTGTTTTAGAAATTGTCGCTTTATGTTGTAACTACCTATTTGTTTTATATATTCCCAATTCCTTACAGATAGGAGATAAGTCTTATTTATTTCCTCAACCTCAGCACCTGGAACACAGTTAGTGCTCAATATTTGTAGAACAAAGGAAGAGAGGGGTTTTATTTTTGCCATCATTGAAACTATGCACAGGCGTGACCAAGGGGAAATTGCATGGGCTTGGTTCCTTCCCACTCCCTACCAAATGTGCATAATTATATTACTTGGTATGCACCAAATTGTTAGCTTATGATGAATACTTTCATAGTTAAGGCATGCTGCTAACGTTTGTGGTGAGCAAGGAGTGACTACCCTAAATTGTTCCACAGTTTAGAGTAGTGGTTAAAATCACAGGCTTTGGAACTAGAATTCCTGCTCTGTTGCCTGCTAGCTTTGTAACCTAGGTCAAAGTGCTGTGTCTCAGTTTCCTCATCTGTGTAACAGGAATAAAAATATATCATAAGGTTGTTGTCAATATTAAATAAGTACTATGTTTAAAACTGTGGAAAAAGAGTGTCTAGCACACAGTAAGTGCCATGCGTTTGCTGTGATTATTCTTATTGTTGTTCTCCAAGCCTCACTTTTATAATGGTAAAATGGGTATAAAATTACATCTGTGGGTAAATTGCAAATAAGATAATGCATGTAAAATTCTTGACAGTAAATGCACAATACAAAGCAAGTATTAATAGCTATTATTAGGATATAGTTAGGTTAATTGGAAGTTAGCATGTGCACCAAACATGTGTTACCAACTTTCAAAAACAAAACAATAATAGGACTCATTAAAGTGTACTTGCACACTCTTAAGTAGTGTAATGTTGTAGTTAATGTCATAGGCATGGAAACCAGTTTGCCTGGGTTCAGATCTCAGCTCTACTACATATTACTTGTGTGATCTTGGGCAAGTTACTTAACTTCTATGGGTCGCCTCTAATAAAATGAGATTAGTGACAGTGTCTGCTTGATAATGTAGCTCTGAGGATTAATTGAGGCAATGCCTCTAAAATAATAAACACGATACCAGAAAAATAGTAAGCAGGCAATAAACATTAGCTTATTATTGCTGTGAGCCTCAATCACTTTCAATGGTAAAAATGAGGATGTAAGTGTCTACCTGACCAGACTGGTATGTGGATAAAATGTGATAATGCCAGTGAAAATGTCTAGTAAATAGGAGATATTTCATAAATGCCACTTTTCTTTCCCATTTTTATGATTCAGGAGACAACTCAGAACTTTACAATGCCTTAAGGTTATCAGTATAAATATCAATTGGATTTCTACATGTGCGGTTATAGGACAGAGAGGATCAGGTAAAATTTGATCAGTGACACATACTAAGTGTTGTTTATTGAATAAATATCATTTAGACCATTCAGTTGGCTTATTAGCTGTTCTTTTTTATTAAAGAAGATTGTGCCAGAAGTACCCTGTTTTTGTATGTTCGTTTGATTCAGGTCACAGATAAATGGCGATTTGCTCTGTTCAGAGAAGGATAGAAAAGTAGGCTGGTATTTCAAGTTTCTTACAGCGAACATGGTGCACAATCTGCTAGAACTGAAGGAGAATGTTATTAATCAAAAGGTGCATGAGGAGGCAAAGGACTTCATTATGCTGTTTTGCTCCCACAACTTGCACCTGGAGCTTTTTAATGAATGTGCCCTTTGGAGACAGGTGGCACTCTGCAAAGCGTAAACCTCTCTAAACCTCTTCTTGTCTCAAACTGACACGTCTTCATGGCACTGTGAATAATCAATCTAAGCCTTAAATGATGTGAAAGGCTTTGGTAGGACTATAATTAGTTGAAACTATTTTTTTTTTTTGGTCTTTAGGAGTACACATGGCTAGAACAAGGGAAAGAAAACGTCAAGAAACAGCTGGAAAAAAGAAATCATGTATTCATTGAAAAAGGCAAGCCTATAAACAATGATATTGTGTACTGGGTGAACAAGTACAGTAGATGGCAGTTTAGTAACATCCAATATCGTTTTGTCATGTTTAGAAGTCATCTTTTTTTTTAAAGAATATGTAAAAAATATGCATCTTATGTTTTATATATTTATTGTCATCTTTTCTGGGAAAAGTTCTGTGTGTGATCTCTGTTGGCTTAGAGAAACAGAATTGTTATAAACTTGTCAAATAGTACAGAATATAAAAGGGACATTGGGGTGCTCTGGGATTTTTACACCACATTTTATTAGCATCTCATTCATTTTGAAGCACATAAAGATTTTTTTTTTTTATTTGAAGCAATAAAACCTGGGAATTACTCTCAAGTAAAATAACACCACAACCAACAATTGATTCCTCTGAAAACCCGGATGTAATTTTAGCATTTCATGGATAGTTCTTTAATTGCTAGTTAAAATATTTAGGAAACTAAGAGAGGTGTGGAAAGGGAGCAGAGACAGAGAAGATATTAGGAAGGGAAGGTAAAATTTCCAAGAATTTTTGAATGTGAAAAGGAGAAGAAATAAGAACCCAACCTTTCCTGAGTTACAAGTTCAAGATTGTATCACTTGTCTGTCACATGGAATTCACCAAAAGTCCAGGCATTTAAAAAATTCTGATCCCAGAATGGAAAGCTGACAGTTCTTCCTACAATGGAATCAGACCATTACACACGCTCTATTGGTTTAATTGAGCATACATTATATCCTTCAGCAAGAAATCTTCTGCCATGGTACCCTATTTTCTTGGGCACCAGGGCTTGACAGATTTCTCACACAACTAAGCAGTTGAGAATGATACAATTTTGACATGAAATGTGCTTATACTTTGAAAGCCATTAAACAAGACTTGTTTGCTTATAATTTTCTAATAAAATAAAGGGCCTTCTGTGGAAAGCAGTTTTAAAAACACATCATAACATTGTAAGTGTGTAGGTCTTGCAACGTTTGTTCTAATTTTCTAGTGACAGACACAGAGTAATAAGATTTCCCTAACAGATGCTTAGTGCTGGGTACTCACATGTCACTCAAGCTGACAAGGTTCTAGGAAAAAACACTTTTTTCACCATGTTACCATTTTGAAAAATGAACTGCACATAATTGCACATAATTCAATTTTGCTTAATTGAAAAGTATAAACTTCACAAAATATAATTTATTAAAGTTAATATGACAGAATTAATTGGAAATATACCCCAAACAACCCACTAGGTCCTGTTCTACAAATTTGTCTGCAGACAAGATTCTAATCCTACGTGCCTGGAGAAAAGCATTAGTTTAGTTTACAATAGGATCATAGAATTTTGAAGTTGGGAGGGAGACTGTGAGGTCTCCTGTTTCAAATTAATACCTACTTTTAAGGATTTTCTTTCTATATATATCCCTGTAAGATTTTAATTTAATTAATATTCAAATAATAAATAGCAAGCACCATTCAAATAATAAATAACAAGCAGGTTGTGAATGAAATGAACATGGTTTCTTCACTCATTCATTCTCTCAACAGATATTTATTGAGCATCACACATAACTGGTATGTTCCAGGAATTATGTTAGAGACTGTTAATGCAAGAATAAATATTTTGCTATTTCTGTCCCTGAGGAGGAAGTCAGAGTATAGCTGGGAAGATAGACAAATTAATAACTATATTGTAGTGTGAAAAAGGCTATGATAGGTAGACAGTCGTGTGGGAAAACAGATGAGGGAGCAATCTGTGTCACCTGAGGGTTTTTCAAAGACAACAGACAGGAAATCACATTTGAGCTGGAGCAGGAGTTCTCAGAGGAGAAGTGGAGGCTGAGGATCTAAGAAAGGAAATAGGCATGAAGGCAGAAAAGTATGTTTGGAGGGTGAGTGTGTGAAATGTAGGGAATGTTGGGAAGTGATAGAGAGTCAGACTTGGAAAGTTAATTAAAGGAAAGACTGCAAATATCAGATTCTAAATAGGACAATTGAAAAAATGTGGAAGTGAAGATAGGGATATGATCTGATTTATATTTTTAAAAAACTAGGTTTGTAATAGATATGTTGAAGTATGTTTTGGTGTTTTACTTGGACAGCGGAAGTGACAATGGACAAAGGTATATATATTAAGATATGTTTTAGAAATTGACTGAACTCGGGGCACTTGGATGGCTCAGTCAATTAAGCTTCAACTCTTGATTTTGGCTCAGGTCTTGATCTCACAGTCCTGGGACTGAGTCTCACATCACACTGCATGCTCATGGAGCTTGCTTAGATTCTCTCTCTCTCTCTCTCTCTCTCTCTCTTTCTGTCTCCCTCTGTCCCTCCCCTGCTCACTCTCAAAAGAAAGGAAGGAAGGAAGGAAGGAAGGAAGGAAGGAAGGAAGGAAGGAAGGAAGACAGACAAAGAAAGAGAGAAAGACATTGAACTTGGTGGTCAGTTGCTTGGGAGAGGCAGGTGCTACAGGAAAGGGAAAAGTGGATGACTTTAAGAAGTGTAGCTGGCAAGATTAGGTTTGAGGATTTGGACAGGCACTTATTAATCCTCTTCACAAACTTTTGAAGGTTATAGCAGATGAGAAAAACTGAAGTTTTAAAAAGTTAACTAATTTGATAAGGTTACCATATAGGTAGTAATTTATGGAGACCAGATTCGAGCATATTCTGTGCAACTAATCCCAGAAGCCAACTTCTTAACCACCATGCTGACTATTTCTTTCTGTACTTATTGAGTGGGCAGTGATACCATTTACCAGACTGGGAAATAAAAAAGAAAAAGTTGTGAATAGAAGATAATCAGTTTGACCTTTAACATCTTGAGTTTGAAAGGCCAGACAGTGGAGATATTCCCAAGAGTATTGGAAATTACAGTCCTGAAGCTCATGAAAGATGTGGAGTCAGAAAGTTCAGATTTGGGAGATATCAGTGACTAAGAGTGTAAGAGTGACTCAATGGCCCAACAAATAGGCATAGGGAAGACGATTGAGCAAAAAGCTTACAGTGGCACTGGAACAAAGAGTCAGGGGAAGGAGACTGAGAAGGAGCACTCAAGTGACCTAAAGGGAAACCAGCATAATACATCTTCCACATAAGTCTGTGAAGTGAAGACCTAACTTTTTTCCTTTGAGTATACATTGGATAGAAGGTTGAACCATTGTCTACTTAATTGTCCATTATTGCATTAAGAGCATCCTTACAACTGAAAAATTGTCACTCGTAGTCTCTTTTTTTTTCTGAAGTTCACAATCTCTTCCGATTCAGGGTCACCATCTTCTACTTCACACAGATTCCCATCATCATACTAGACCATGAATCCACATCTTTGACGATAATGGATGTGCCTGCTCTCACCTCAATTTCTAGACTGTGCTTGAGCCAACTTTACCTCCAATATGTTTCCATATTGTTCCAGGGATTGCTCTGCTTGTGAAATATTTAACCATAAAATTCCAATGACTGAGCATAGGGTCTTCCTGTCTCTTTCCCACTAACTGAATTCAGATTCAACTTTGTTCACATCACTTATTGAGTATGTATCATATGTTGTGTGCTAGGATTTAGGATCTATATCTATATCTATATCTATATCTATATCTGTATCTATATCTATATCTATGTCTATATCAGGATATATATCTATATCTATGTCTATATCTATCTTTCTATCTATCTCCATCTGTATCTAGATCTGTATCTGTATCTATAGATCTTAGCACTGAGACATTGCCCTTAATCTTAAGAATTTCACTAAATAGGAAGGGAGCAGATATGTAAACATTTTTTTGCCATCTGGGTGCGATAACTAAAAAGACAGAGGTGTATTATAGGAACAGTAGCGTGTATGATGGAAAGTTTGAGCAGTTGCACTTGAGTTGGAAATGGGAGACATGTTATTTATCAATAATTGCCTAACTATACCCCTAAACGTAGAGGCTTAAAATGGCCACGATTTATTATTTCTCACAATTCTGTGGGTTGACTGGGCTCCCCCTACATTCAACTCATGGTTGGGGTAGGTAGGAAGAGCCAAGAAGGTTTTACTCACACTATGGGGTATAGGTGCTGTAGGCTAATTCTCACTCCCTGTGGCCTTTCTCTCCACATGATATACTTCAGACACAATAGCTCAAACTTCTTTAGGGCATGGTAGTTGGGTTACATTGGAACCGGCACGGTGCCAATTCTATAGCATTCTGTTGGCTTGCTCTGAATCAAGGCTCTTTTTGTGGGAGTAATGGCATAAGTGTTGTAAGGATGGGATAAAAATTCAGCAGCCAATTTTGTTTTTAACAGACAAATTACCACAGGAGATTTTAAAAAGGAAGAGATGCTTGAGATGAGTCTCAAAAGCTGAGAAGTTCTTCAGGTTAATGGGGGGTTAGAAGAGGATCTCTTCAGGAAGAACAGCAGTGACATGAAGGCAGGAAGCAACATAGTCATTTGGCTTGCCAGGATATGTGGAATGCCTACGAGCATTTGTGGGAAGGAATGAGAAATACAAACAAGATTATGGAAAGCCTTGTTGTAAGAAGTAAATTGAAATTTACCTTCCAGATAAAGTCTGCAGAATGCCCTTAAAGAGGTTTTATATAGGGGAGCGGCTGCTCTTTACTCTCATTGATTCTTCTACTTTGCAGGCTTTGTGTGTTCTTGATCAATAAGCCTTTGGCTTTCTTTCCTCATTCAATCCAACCTACAATTCATAGTATTCACTTAAACCTCTCTTACCAGCCCAATACTCTCATGACCTTCTTTTCATTCTGTTTTCCTAAACTTCAATTTTAGAATAACCTAACCATTTGTTCTGATCTTAGTACCAGGTATTGAATAACACTAGAGCAAATCACATAGCCATGTTGATGGCCTGCCTTATACATTTATGATTTCTAACCTCTGTTGGGCTCTTAATATTGCCTAGCAATTTTTATATACCCTTGCCCATTCCTTATGCTGGTCATTCCTTACCAGTCTTTTTAAGTTTTGCATTTAATGCTGCACTAGCTCCCCTTAGCAGATTACCTTGACTATTTCACAGAGGAAATAGCTGTTATAGCTGTGAAAAACTTTTTTCACGTCATCTCTTTGAAGTTCACTTATTCTTTCTACTGGATCAGCCCCTTCCTTTCCTTCCAAATTCCTGTCATCTTCCTGGGACTTCTTTTACTTCTCCTACACCTCTGAATTGGTTTACAGTTCTCATCCACTTTTATCTTCCTTCCTTCCTCCCTTCCTTCCTTCCTTCCTTCCTTCCTTCCTTCCTTCCTTCCACACTCATGTTTCCTCCTTTCCTTCACCTATGCTCATACACCAAGCCTTCTACCTCTTGCAAGCTCTTGCTCTAATAATTATGTCCTTACTTGCTTTTTCAATCTATCTCTTCCCACAACTTTCTCCTCAGCCTAACACATGAAAAAAAAATGTTCTTAATCCTATCATTTTCTTCAGCCTTGCTGCCTCTGCAATCCATAATCTCTCACTGTACTCCCTGATGATTCTTTCTTATTTCAAATTTACTCCTCAGCAGCCTGCAATTTGACTTATGTCTTGATCAAATGCCTAGCAGTTTCTAACACATGGTATGCATGTGTTAGATATGCATGTAACATATGTGTTGATGATCAATTTCTAATTGCCGATATTATGTTCTCTTTTTAGCCCTCATTTTACTTATAGTAAGAGGTGAGGGACAGATTCCATTTTAAGGTTCTGCTACTGGCATAATGGAACTTGCAAACCACACATGCAAGTGGACATAATGGCTGATTCTGTACTCCACAGATTTCTTACAAAATCAATGTTACTCTATTTGCATTTTAGTTTGTTGGAGCCTGTGTTATACCAATGGCTGAATATACTGAGTGTTATTAGTATTATTGATATTGCATATATAAAATAGATAAAAAATTATATACTATATTATATTATACCATATAAAATTACTTTTTATTACATCTCTCTTGAATTATGGTGCCCATTTAATATATGATAATCACAGATTTTTAGAACAACAAAACTTTCTCATATACTAGGAAGATAGTATATTTAGGAAGATAGGAATCAGAGTTTCTTGGCCCAGAATAATCAATATATTTTTATGAGATGAATGGATGAATGTTTCTTATATGTAACCCAGCCAGAATTTTATAAATGAACATAGAGTGTATTTCTGATATTTCAAATTAAAAATACCATCCATTGTTAGGGCTCAGAGTGTTTACACATTCTAAATGCTGCGCTATTGTTATTGAAAGAAAAAAAAAAAAAAAACTCCACCAATTAGTACTGCAATTCACAGGTAAATTTTGTTTTCTCTGGAAATTTCATCTGTTAAAGTGCTGTTTTGGATGTGGTCTTTCCATGGAAACACGCATAAACTCCTGACGAGTTTGAACTTAAACCACTGCTATAAAACTAGGTACTTATTGGCCTTCAATTCATCTGACTTTTATCTTATGGAATGTGAGCTCATTTAATGGCATCAAGCAAAAGAAGCTAGAATAGCATCCCGTGTACTGCATACCTTTGGGACCTTCCTGTATAATGTTGACATTCAGTCTCAACCAGCCTGACAATAAAATGATCCATTTATCCAACACAAGCAGGCAAAGGAGGAGATACTGTATCTTTTCACTCTGCCTCCCACTCCCAGAGCCAGTCCGATGCTTCCTTTGGGCCAAACACACGCACGCATAAAGCACTTCATCAACAATTTTTCATGTTTTCCGTTAAATTGGATTTACTCTTCTTACATGAATTTTCCCCTAGATACTTTTTCCAAATAGCACAGAAAGTATTTGAAGTGAACTAAAACTTTTTAATAATAAACTTTGTGGTTATAAAGCCCTAGGACTAGGAAACACTTATAAACAAATAAAAATGAGCAGCTTTACCATTGTATAGACAAGACTAGTGAGGAGTTTAGAAAAGATATTAGCCTAAATCTTAAAAATAAAATTTTTCAAAGGGGCAGTATCATCTAATTGGGGAATTTTATAATTTATAAATTCCTTACGAATCTACTCCATAAAGTAATTGCTTTAATCACCAAGAGTATTGAGTAAAATTTTTACTTCCTTAATTCCACTCCCTGATAGTTCTGTTTCTTTAAAAAGAGAGAGAGAAAAAAAAGCCTCTAAAGCAATTGTGTTTTTACCTATTCTATGACTATTATGGTTTCTTGATTAGATTTCTATTTTCTCTTACTGAAAATAAAACTTTCCTTGTTAAGCCATGTTTTGTTGCCAATGGAGAATTCTCTTTTTTAGAAAATGCTTTAATTTATTTGGGGGTGGGGAGCGGCAGAGTGAGGGTCCGAAGTGGGCTCTGAGCTGACAGCAGCGAGCCCAATGTGGGGCTCGAACTCACAAACTGTGATCTCTTGACCTGAACCAGTTAGGCGCTTAACCGACTGAGCCATTCAGGTGCCCTGATGATGGAGAATTGTAGAATGACCAGGCAGGTTTGATAGCCCCCCAGTTTTGCTGTTGCAAGTGACATAAGCCCAACTCAAACTAGCTTAACTCAAAATAAGAAATCTCTAACTTGTAATGGAAAAGTCCACAGGTGAGCCTTAGCTTCACATGCAGCTTACTGTAGAGCTCACATCACTAAGAGACCTCTCTGGGTTGCTTCTATTATCAGGTTGATTTTCCTTGTGAGCCTAATGGATAAGGCAATTCTAGTTCATCACATCTTTATTAATTCCACTTGAAATCCAAGCTTATCTTCTCCAGGAGCATATGTTCGAATGGGCTACTGTGATGGTTAAGTGCAGTAGTATTTGTTATGTTAGCTATTATTACTATCCCCTTAAGTTTGTGCTACTTGTCCATCTCTGTACCAAGCATTGTGGTCAAACAGAGTATCTGGATAGTTTAAACCCTCTTGTAGAGTTTTAGGGGAAGGTGTTCAATCCCATACAAATCATATATTTGAGAATAAAGGTATGTAAATTCTCTAAAGGATCAATAGAGTACTTTTTGCCAGAAATAAAGGTGAAAAGCTGGCAAGTCAATTGTGGTGGTTCATTTTACGTATTGATCTGAGTGGGCCATGAGGTGCCCAGATATTTGGTCAAACATTATTCTGGGTGTATCTGTGAGGGTAATTTTGGAGGATATAAACATTTCAATCAGTAGACTCTCCCTAATGTGGGTGAGTCTTATTTCGTCAGTTGAAGGCTCAAATGAAGACAAATGGGATGACTCTCCATGGATAAGGAGAGTCACGTCCTGCCTGACTGCTGAGATGGGATATCAGTCTTTTCCTGACTTTGGACTTGAACTGAAACATCGGCTCTTTGAAGTAATAAGTACGATTCTAATAAAATAAAAATAAAAAAAAATGGAGGAGGGGCACCTGGATGACTCAGTCAGTTAAGCATTCTACTTCAGCTCAGGTCATGATCTCACAGTTTGTGAGTTGAAGCCCTGCGATGGGCTCTGTGCTGACAGCTCAGAGTCTGGAGCCTGCTTTGGATTCTCTGTCTCCCTCTCTCTCTCTGTCCCTCCCCTGCTTGTGCTCTCTCTCTCTCAAAAATAAACATTGAAAATATTGTTTTTTAATTAAAAGAGAGAGACATGGACAGAAAGATTTTGGATGGCAAATGTGGCAGACAGGCTGTCAGGGAAGCAAGTGATGCTCAATGAAAGACTTTGCTTAGAGGTGCCTGGGTGGCACAGTAGGTTGAGCATCCAACTTCAGTTCAGGTCATGATCTCACAGTTGGTGATTTCAAGCCCCACGTTGGGCTCTGTGCTGACAGCTCAGAGCCTGGAGCCTGCTTTAGATTCTCTTTCTCCTTCTCTCTGTCACTCCCCCATTTGTCTGTGCGCTCTCTCTCAAAAATAAAAATAAACATTAAAAAAATTAAAAAGCAATACCATTTGCCTACAGATGGTATGTGGGCCAGGTCCTGTATCAGGTAACGATTTTTCAGTTACAACATTCAGAAAATCCAGCAGAAAATATCTAAAACCAGAAGGGAATTTATTGGTTCTCATGACCAGTACTTATAGCTTGTGAGCCATTTATCAGCTTATTGCCTCTGGGCTCCAAATTCACCCTTCAGTATATGTTCCATAGTAACAGACAATCCCGTTTAGTGTTTTTCCTTTGACGTGAGACTTTCACATTAAAGGATTCTTAGTAGAGGCTGCAGGATGGAACTTGGAGGAGGAAGGAGCTTTCCTTACTTGTTTGGCTGCTGCTTGCTGGGCCAAGAGTGCAGGTGTAAGGCCATCTGGTGACCTTGTGCTCCGGAATGTGGTCCTTGGGCAACTTTTCAGGCTGGAAGTGACCACTGTGCTGTATACTTGACATAGATTAGTACTCCAAAGTCTTTCTGTCTGCACCAGTGCCCCATTTCCCTTTTGTAGATCCCTGTGCAAGCTGCCTGTGCCCCAGAGAATCCCCACCAAGCCCACTTCCACTACCCCTAAAAGCCTCGCATGCTTTGCCTGCCATCCAGAAGGTTTCTACCTAGTACAGGTTGCTGGTTGCCTGCTCCCCACCTGCAGTCCATGGGGTTGCTTCCTAATGGCCTAGCAACTACAGAACAGCCTATGTCTGGGAAACCAATTAAATTTCTGGACTCTCCAATGGTGGAGATAAACTCCACCTTCTCCAAGGAAGTCTGAACACCAGCATTGGTAAGGGGGTCTCCTTCCAAGTTTGTCCTTCTTAGGGTATTCTTCCTCAGCCCTAGGGTACTATATAAAATTTCCTTATATATCATAGTGCCTCTCTTGTCACAGTTTAATACTCCTTGATATTAAATTTCCCATTGTTTATGTTTCTATGTAGTTTCTATCACCTCATCGGACCAGACTGATATAATTTTTCTCAGGGCTCAAAATTTATTATCAAGAGCAATCTCTTGGCTATGCTTCCCTTGGGGTGTCTCCACCTCAGCCAGGCTTTCTTTTTGTGGATTCACATATTGTATTTTTATACTATCAAATCTATTTGAAGACGCAAAGCTTTTCCCCATAAGCTTTAGGTCTATCTCCTCACATGTCAGTATCTGTATGCACATCCTTAATCCGATTACTGTGTCCTCAGGGGATTCTCAGTTTCCCACTATCTACCTACCTAGAGTCAGTCACTTTTACATTGTAGGATTTGTCACTTATAACACCCTACTTCTGGTATCAATTTCTACATCCGTTAAGAATTTTTTCCCTTATAGGGTCTTGAGCTTGCCAGCTTTGGGGCTGGGACTTATACCATCAGCTCTCCTGGACCTCCAGCTTGCCAACTGCAGATCTTGGGACTTGTTAGCATCCATAATCACACAAACCAGTTTCTTATAATAAATTCCTCCTGCCCAACACACACACATCTTTTTGGTTCTGTGTCAGTATTGACCTCTGAAAAAAGAAGGGAACAGAGGTAAAAAGACACAGAACATGAGGCTAGGGGATTGAATGGAGACATGAGGATTGGAGGAAAGTTGGGAAAGATCTAACACGACAGCTTTCTTTCTCCCTGAAGGAAACTACACTGACTTCTAACACCATAGATTAGTGCTGCCTGTTTTTGCATTCTGTATAAATGTCATTAGATTGCATAAATTACTTTGTGTCTAACCTCTTTCATTAAGTATTATTGATGAGATTTGTACAAGCTGTTGAATGCATCTATAGTTTATTAATTTTCATTGCTTTATAAGTACTCCAGTGTATGAATACACCACTATTTATTTTTCAAAGTGACTGTTTATGTGGAATTTGGGGGTTATATGATGTCCATGTGTTTAGCTCTAGTAAATTCTGAGAATCAACTTCCCAAAATGGTTCTATCCATACACTTCCACGAGCAGAATGTAAGAGTTCTCGTTGCTTCATAACCTCTCCAGCACTTGGTTATTTTCAGACTTTTAATCCTTAGCCTAGGACATCTAAACTTAATTTTGTATGCAGGGGTGAGCCACTGAAGGATTTTCAGCTGGAAAGTGGTGTGAAGAGGAGAGCTACACTGGTAGCATTGCATAGATTAGCGAGCAAGAGAAAGACATGAAGAGGGAGGCCAGTTGGAACGCTGTTTTAGTGATTTCATAAAAACAATGTGAAAATAAACTGGAGTATTAATAGAGGGGCTAAATTGAGACAAGAGATACTACTGTAGTGTGTGCCTATAAACAGTAAGATTTGGCAATTAATAAACAGTGCAGGCAAAGGCAGGGTGGCTGAAGAGGAGCACATGCTTGAGCTTAAGCGACTGACAAAACATTGGTAGAATCTTAACCAACTCAAGAAGGATTGGGAGACAATTATGGTTTGGGAGAAATCATTTTTACTCAAAATCTATCATTTATCTTATTGAGGTCTTTACCAGACTCTTAGTTTAAAGCTATGATGAACTTTTTTCCCAACTCTCATTTCTTATCATTGGAAGATCCCTCTCAGTAGAAGTTGGCTCTGTCGGGCAAGAAAGAACCAGAGCTGTGGTGGGATAGTTAAATTGCCTCCTCTGTGAACTCAGTATCCAGAGGAAGCAACAGAAGGTTTTCTATTATTCAAACCTGACAGCTTTGGTGTAAGGAGTGATAGTAGCTAGGAAAGTGACAGGTCTGGGACTTCTGGGAAGCCTAAGTCCACATAGCTTTTAAAGCAGGAGCTATTCTGTGTGCTCACTTCCATCACTACTTCGTTCTTTCTCTCTAGACATTTGTTTCTATCACTGACATAAGCAATTGCTTCTTCTGTTTTTGCAATACAATTCTCTGTTTAACTGGGTATTCACAGAGATATGGCAAACATGTAAATGCTCCAGGACCAGCAGTCCACTACATTCACGTGTACTGGTATTGAAGTGATAACTCCAATTGATTATTTAAAAGTTTTTAAAGTTTATTTATTTATTTTGAGAGAGAGAGAGTGTGTATGCGGGTGTGTGGGTGTGTGTGTGAGTTGGGGAGAGGCAGAGAGATCTGGAGAGAGAGAAACTCAAACCGGCTCCAGGATGTCAGCTCAGAGCCCGATGCAGGGCTTGATCTTATCAACCTCAATATCATGACCTGAGCCACCGAAATCAAGAGCCAGATGCTCAACCAGCTGAGTCACCCAGGTGCTCCAGATTATTTAAAAACTTGAGACAGTTTGCTTGCGTAACAGTTCAGGCATTGCTGTGTTGGCCTATCTATGTGCATTGCTACTGAATGGATCTCATAGGCTGTATGTGTGTTTGCGCACAGCTTCTTTAGCAGAGGTTTTTATTTTATATCTTTGGTAATATTTTACCGGCCATTGTATCCAAAAGCTTAAAATGACTTATTAAGTTTATTTATAGTGTTTCCTCCAATGAAATCACTTCGCAAAGGATTTGTCTTAAACGTGTACTTTCCAAGCCTGTTACTGTATCTCAATAGCTTACAGTGTGGCACTAACAGGAAACAGAAGTAATAGTACCTTATATTTCTAGACCACTTTAAAATTTTCAAGAAGCATTTGCATATACTTTATTTTCCTTTACCCACCATCTTGTGAGTGAGGTGTTATTTTCATTTTTCAGATGAAGAAAACTAGGCTCAAGGTCATACATAGTGTCACAGCCAGGACTTTAAATCAGATCAGTGCCTGTGATGGTTAATTAATTTTGTGTGTCAATTTGACTGGACCATAGGATGCCCAGATATCTGGTTAAACATTGTTTCTGGGTGTGCCTGGAAGAGATCAGCATTTGAATTGGAGGACTGAGTAAAGTAGATTGCCATTCCTAATGTGGGTGGGCATCATCCAATCTGCTGAGGGCCTGAATAGATTAAAAGTCTGGAAGAAGGGCAAATTCACTCTCTGCCTGTTGGGACTGAGTCATCAGTCATCTCCTGCTCTCGGACTGACTGAGACTTACACCATCAGCACTCCTGGTTCTCAGCAGGCCTTTAGACTCATGTTAGAATTCATACCACTGGCTTTCCTGGGTCTCCAGTTTATAAACTGCAAATGGTGGGGCTTTTTAGCCTCCATTATCATGTTAGCCTATTCCTTGTAATACATCTCATTATCTTCTTGATTTAGCTTCTCTGAAGAACCCTGACCAATACAGTGACCTTTTGCAGTGCCTCTGCCCTGATTACCTTTTGTGTCTGGCTATCGATTTTCCTGTTATCCTTCAACTGTTAGTCATGAAGTATATTCTTGCCAGGTGAGGATTATCTGTATATTGCATAAATAGACATTAGCATTAAAACATCAGCAATTCTCAAAATTACCGGGTTAATTTACTGCCTGGAACTGAGATAGGGGAACTGAAGGGATCCCATGAAGGGACCCTATGAAGACAGCTCTTTTGCTGCCTCTGTTTTTGCTGGGACCTGCACCTCCACCTTACACATGCTTTAATGTGTGTCCTCTTTGTAAAGGTCAAGTAGTTAATGATTTCTTTGGAGTCTTCCAGCACAATAGAAACATTTAATGAACAACCAGGCAGGGTTGTCATGTAGTCATGTATGTTTTCTAATGCCACTGACTCCAGACCCCTGGCTCCAGGGCATAAGTGACTTTTGGAGGACACTCAAGCACTTGTCCTTGCTCTGACCACTTCTTGGATGCCTGAGAGGACATGTACACCAGACCACCATCCTCAATAAAAACTCCAGAACCCAGGCAAAGACAAGACTCACTCTTCTTTCCTTTTCCAAATCTCTAGATGCTCTGTCCGTATCTGCACTCTCTCTACATCTTCAATAAACTCTGCTTTCATTTCCTCTCAGCTCAAGTTTGATTTCTATCCTGCACTGAAGCCAAGAATCCTCATGGCTGGTCCAGTGGGACCCCCTCTGGGTTCTTGGACTCAGCCAGCCTGCATCAGAACCAGCATACATTCAGGAGTTAATCTTCAGGCATGAGAATTTACCTTTTATCTTTTTTCATTTGCTTTAACCAATATCTTCCTGCTGTGTGAATAGGGTTTAGATGAATAGCCAGTAAACTTTTATCACGGGTCTATCTTACATTTGACTTCTTTGGGGTACTAATCAAAGCAGTCAATGGTAGACTGATTATATTGTCAAAAAGTTGGTTTTCATAATCTAAGAACTGAGTCACTGTGTATATAATATTTTTCTTGATAGAAATAAATTTATTTTCCTGGTTATATTATATAGCTCATCAGAATGTGTGAATTTTTGAATGGATTGGTCATTGGTAAATGTATTAAAGAAAATAATCCAAAATAGACCAAAGAGAGAAAAAGCAACTCTTGTATTAACTTAACGTTAAGTATCAGTCTGCACCCAGAGGAAAGACTAAAATGCAGGTGAGAACAGATGTAATGTTTGTTAATTTATTAGCAGCATGCAACTCAATCACGCATTGGAGTCTACTGACTAAGATCAATGTAATGGAAAACACAACTCTCCTGAGTGCTGTTCTTCTAGACTTTTTAGTGAAAAGATATTTTTAGGCAACACTATGAAATTCAGAGAACTGTGAAAGGTAATGAGGTATTCTTCACAGAGCAGTGTACCCTGTCCATTCTATCACTGAGAGAATAATGACATGAGTCAGAAAAGCTGAACACGTATACATTTAAATTCCTGAAAAATGATGTGGGTGTGCATTTATTTAATTATTTGGATATTTTGTCAATGTTTACTTCCCGGCTAACCAGTGAGCATCTTTATATTCAGCCGTGTAACAGATTTATGAACATAAACTTCCCTGCTTCTGCAGGCTTTGGAGAGTGATCCAGCCAACATGAACAAAGTTGGAGAATGGGAGTTATTAATTAGGTTCCAGAATGATGAGAAGTAGGCAGTTCTTACTGAAGACTATAAGGATTCTGTGAGCCAAAGGAATTGGCAGATATAAACTTTATAGAGGTCAAGGGAAAGAAAGAACATTAGATTTGCACAGCCAAAAATTGGGCCAAAAGATGTTTAGCCAAAAAATAAGATCGGAAAAAAGCAAAAGCCATTGGTAATGAGCAGGAGGTTCCTTGACAACTTCCTCATTTGCCATAGCTAGGGAATAAGATGATTGAGGTTCTTCTTTATAGAACAGTGGACACATGAGTGGAAGGGGTCAGAATGGCTACAGGGGCCAGGAGCTAAGCATGATTAGCCTTAGCCAGGAGCTAAGGGTGATTATTGATTATTCTTCCCTACAATTGACTTTACCTAGTATTCTGTCATTAAACACAATTTAAAATATATAACATCAAAAAGTTACAAAGGTAGTGAGTTATTAATTTTTCTAGAAGATTCTAAACAGTGTTTGATTTTTAAAAGCTGAGTTGGATGATTTTGGAATTCAATTAGTAATACAGAGCCACAAACTCAGAATGGGAAAAAATTTCAAAGTTATCCAATTGCTTGTGATAATAGGAATTATTTCTATAATGTTCAGGTTGAATGTTAATCTAGTGTTTGGTTCTCCGTTGACATGGTAATGTTACATTATGAGCCACCCCATTCTATTGTGTAGTACCTTGCATTTGTAAATTTTTTTTGGCTGCCAAAACAACTTTCCTGATTTCTAGCAGTGTTTTGATTTATGTTTATGAAAAACTCTCTTCTCTATTATATGCAGCCTAATGGAACTACTAATCATAGCCCTGACTGACTCCACCCTATATGGGATACCAGCATGACCCAAGGTAGACCTGCAGTCACTCTCTCCCTCAAATTTCAATCTTGAGCCCGGTGACAAATGTTTGTTGTTTCATTTCTAGCACTGGTGCCCTGACCAGACCATTTTTTCCCCCTGAGACTGCCTGTGTTTCCTGCCTTCTTATTCTCTGAATGAATCTACCTGGGTTTTTCTTGTTTCCAAAACTGATTCTCCCACGTCCTGTCAGTTATGTATATGACAATCAACCGGGGAGCCTATTAAAAATGAAGAATCCCAGACCTCACCACCCTCAAGTATGTAATTTAGTAATATGGGTTGGGGGTACAGGAAGTTAAATTTATAACACATCCTCTGGGTGACACTGACATAGTCAGATTACAGGCTGACTTTTGGGAACCACTGTTCAGATGATACAACTCAAATGTAAATTTGCACTTGAATAAAAAATTTCTGAAATTGGAAAAGGCTTGCTGACCAACTCATTAAATGAAGGAATCCCAGTTCTTTCATCCACTCAATAATTCAACAAACAGATATTGAACATCTATACTGTGCCAGGCACCATGATGAGCCTTGGGATATATGATACCATTAAGATTATTTCAGACTTGCTATTGGTGGGCACTGAGGCACTGGAAAAAGAGCAAGGAGCACATATCTGGATTTCCACATCCTATATTCAAAACATATCACCAATAATCCTCAAAAGAAATGGACAAGCATTTATTTCTGTATTTCTATCTGCTCCGTACCTTTCAAAAATGTAACAATGTAGATTTTTAATTCTAGGTATGTTCCTTCATGTAGATAAAAAAAAGTTCTTGGTAAAACCAGAAATCTCAGCTCTAATTGATTAGTCTTTGACATAATAATAAAGTTCAACCATACCAATTTAATAAAACAAGATTTTCTTCTTTTGTGTTGCTACAGACTTGCCTCATAGTTACATACATAATGTACAATAAAAACAACGGTGTAGTTGAATAGAATATGAAAATGCTCAGAGGCTCCTTTCAGCTAACAACAAAAATTACTCTGTAAAATACCTGCTGTTAAGTTAGCTTCAGCTTTCATATTACTTTGGAGGCTATTTTAAGATTACAATTAATGAAACATATCCTTCTCACAAATTTTTGTTGACCTCTAAAATTTCTCATCATAAGCTTAAATAGTTGTAAAATATATAGTTTACAGAAAATTGTGAACATTGACATAAAAATTTCATTAGTCTTTGAAATGTATCCGTTTGATTCCTGTCATAATCCACATAAAAATACATGAACAAACTCATTTTAGCAGTCAGAAATTCTTCATTTATTTTTTCCTCTCTGAACTCCTATTTCTATACCACTTTTCCAATAAAATTTTATCTGCTTTAATACATTTTTCTCTGCCTGAAAGTCTTTTAGTGATCACTTTTTCCTGCCATAAAAACAGTTATATCGATTGAAAAGTAATTAAAAATTTGTGACCATAAGACTCCAAGTGTTAACATTTATTCTGAGTTGATATTTCATTATACAAATAAATGCAAAATTAACTTAAATAACATAAAGAATTGTGTATTTAGATATAGATGAAATTTATTAAAAATATATCAATTATTCAAATGGTTGGGCTATTTTTTGTTCAATAAGTGTATGTATCTGTGGATGCATATTACTTATTGCTGGAATAAGACAAAACTCAGGATCAGTCTGTTCTATTTCTGTTTTTATGGATGTAAGATCTGAGAAAACATATTCCCATAAATAAGTAGATGAGAATGGAAAGAGTTTTGTTTTAGCAATGTCATTCAAATATTTGAACTCCTTCCAAGTTATATGCCAAAATCACATAGTTATCTATCATCAAAAATTATTTTTAATGATCTACCAGCTGTCATCTTAATTAGGTCTTCTTTCAGTTTTGTTAAAGGCAAAGAATTGAAACCGATTCCAGATTTTATGACTCAGTTATTAGTCATTTACTTTCTCAATACCAACACCAATATTTTGAATTGTCCTATTGTTTGGAACCCTGGAGATTTTTACACTCAGGGTCAATGTACTATATAGTAAGATGTAAGATGGATGATGGCATGCCTCTCTTTTTTAAAAGGAACAACTAGCATGAATAGTTTCAGGCAGTCAAATTTTGGAAAGAGTACATGTGATGCTTGGTATTTGAAAATTATTTCCTGAAAATTGTTCATACCCCCAAAGCACACATGTCCCAGTTAAAAATCTGATGGTGTAAGCATGTCTCCTTTTGAAGACAGTTACTGGTTATTCAACATTATGTGAATGTAGATTTTTCTATATTGGAACAAAGAGACCTATGGTAGATTGTGTATTCTAAAATAGCTGCAAAAAAAAAAAAAAATCCCCTTTCCCACAAGATCTTCTTACAATCTGACATTGACACTCCTGTTATTGAGAAGTGGGGATCTATTTTCCATTCCTTTGGATTTTGGGGAGATTGCGACTATTGAGGAAATAATGCTCTGCGATTTCTGAGGCTAGGTCATAAAAGTTGATAAAGTTTCTGTCTGTCACCTTGGAATGTTCACTCTTAAAACCCAGTTTCCATGCTGTGAGGAAGCCTGACGACATGGAAAGGCTGTGAGTAGGTATTTTGGCTGGCAGCCTTGTTTGAGGTCCCAGACAACAGCCAGCATCAACAGCCACACGTCTGTGTGTGAGGGAGCCTTTCAGATTACTCTAACTTCAGACACCCTGGTTATCTGAATGTGACTGCATGAAAGACCTCAAGCAAGACCCCCAAAACCAAGAGAGATAATAACAAAATTATTATCATTGCTTTAAGCTACTATGTTTTGGGATGATTCATTATGTGGTAATAATTATCAGAGCAAGACCTAAGAGAATACCTTAGTAAAAATAATTTGATGTCTAGTCAATTCAAAATTTACAGAAGTGTTCCCTGATATCTAATGAAATTTATTTTTTCATGTGGTGAAAATCGCAAAGTACATTAATAGTGCATAAAGATGGCAGTTTAATTTCATTAAAGAAAATATAGCTTGATTCTCATATGTTCCAATTTATCATTGTTTAGAGTACTGCATGTAAATGACATTACCCAAACCCTTATCTTTTATTTAACTTTTAAAAATTTAATTATATTCTCAAAGTAATACTTGTGCTTCAATTTGAAATCTCAATAGTACTACAAGCCTAAAAACAAACAAACAAGCAAACAACTAGAAACAAACCCCTGTCCCCTTCTCATTCTATTTAGGCAAACATTTGTTTTCAATCTTTTTTAGCTGTTTATTCTGGTATTTATATCCCAATCTCTAATACTATACTTTATTGGTAGTTCTGTATTTTTGTTTTTAATTTTAGATATTATCTATTAGCTTCCTTCTATGAAAGTTTAGGATTATCTCTTTTATACTGCCTCCTCAGCCCTAATATCAATGCATACACCTGTTTTTCTTCCTATTTTTCCACCGTAGGTATATCATGCTTTCTCATACATCAGTACTTATAGTTTAAATTTGTATTATACTATGATTACATTTCTCTTCTTTTACAAATTTGTGTTATGTCATTTGCTTTGTTATCTAGGGCCCTATGACTTAGCCCTACACTTTTTTGCAGAACTATAAAACAGCTTTCAATAAAGCTCACGGCTTTGAACATATAATTTCTAGGTTCCTTTCTCCCTCCCATCCTTCCTTCCTTCTTTCCTTCCTTCTTTCCTTTCTTCCTTCCTCTCCCTCCCCCACTCCATCTCCCTCTCTCTTTCCTCCTTTTCTCTCTCTCCCCCCACCATCCCCCTCTGTTCTGGAACCCACTATCCTCCTGTGCCAATCTGATTCATTGTTTTCTAGGCCAAGGATCCTAGTTGATATTCTAGGCAATCATTGCTGGGAATTTTCTTTCTTTTTCTTTCCCCCTGAATTAAATTTCTTTTTTTTTTAGACTTTGTCTTCCTTTATCTTGGTCTATTTTTTTTTTTTTTTTTTTTGTCTTGATGGAGCACATTTTCCAGGACTGACTGACTTTCTCTCTCTCTTTCTCTCTCTCTCTCTTTCTTTCTTTCTTAACAAAGGCTGCATACAAAAAATTTTTTGGAGATCTTACATGTCAAGAATATTTTAATTCTACCTTTACATTTGATTAAATTATAGCTGAAGGTAGAGTTTTAGGTTAGAAATAACTTTCCCTTAGAATTTAGAAAGCATTTCTAAATTTCTGATTTCTGTTGATTCGTTGTTACAATTTTACGTCTAAAGCTACTTGGATTTCTGGTTTTTTATATATTACTGAGACTTTTTGATGATTTGCTACCTGAATCTTTGGTTTCAGCTTTCTGAGTGCTGTTAATCAGGTTCCACTAGTCATGTCTCTTCCATCTTACAAAATGGTGTTTTTCATCTTTGTCTACAGTCCTTGCTGTCTCATTCCCTCCTCTGTTTTTTTTGTCCTTGTGGTTTTATACATTTTTTACTTCCTTACTCTTGTTTTGGTGGTACTTCAGGGCATAATGTATGTGTTTACTCAATCATGTTTAACCTGAATTCTACAACTTTCTAATGTTTTTCACTTCAGAGATACTACTTCTGCCTTCTTAAGTTATTTTTAAATTGTATGATTTTTCAGCATTCGTCAGATACATTAACAGAAATACATCTTTCTGTTTTATTTTTACTCTTTGGTATTAAGAGAGATGGAAGTGTATCATTAAGTGTTCATTCAGGAGAACTAGGAAAACATAAAGAATTGGCTATGGGGGCTTCTGGTTGGCTCAGTCAGTTGAGCATCAGACTGCGGGTCAAGTCATGATCTCATGGTTTGTGAGTTCCAGCTCCATATCAGGCTTGGGCTTGGGCTCCTTTCTGTCAGTGTGTTGAGCCTGCTTCGGCTCCTCTGTTCCCCTCTCTCTGCACCCCTCCCCTGCTCACCCTTTCTCTCTCAAAGATGAATAAACATTAAAAAAAAAAAAAAGAACTGGTTATGAAATTGTTGGAAAGACAGAAGGAGTGAAAAGGGAAAGGTACAGTTACCCACCTACCACCCACCTGGCTGGAGGAGCGGCAGAGGAAATGGGGTTGCCCAGAGCCCTGGATTCCTGTGCTGAGAAGCATGTTGTGGTACTACTGGTGCTCTGGTGTTACAACCATCAATCACCACCCTTTGTGGGCAGCTAGGAGCCCACACTCCGCAGATACTGCAGGAACCCAGGGGCCCACAGTCTCCTGCTTCAGAGGCTGTAGCAGCTGCTGCTACCGGAGCCATAGCTCATGAACACTGCACTGCTGAGGCATGGGCAGCGCCATCACTGCCTCGGCTGAATGATTGCACTGCCTGAGTGGGACTCCACAGCCTGCACTTGCCCTGCCCCTCTCCTTGATGCTTCCTTGCACCATCAGAAACAGAAAAAAAAAAAAAAAAAAAAAAAAAATCAGGCCCCCAACAGTGCCTCCCATTGGCAGAACCCACTAGAAAGCAGCTGGCAAGGAAGTCTGTGAGATGTGGTGTACAGGCTCCCAGCCATCCTGCCTTACAGAGGAGATTCCAGAATGCTGAGAGCCAAATGACAAATAGCCAGCCCCGAGGGCTTAAAGGGAAAGTCAATAACTGACTTGTGAATCTTATCATTTTTCTGGGTAGGCATATTATCTATTTGGCATATCCTCTGAGCGTGATGCATAGCTATAAATATATTCACTATACATATTTCTAATAGTCAAAGGCCTTTGAGAATAAAGTCAGAACTGCTTGTGGAAAAGAGGTTTGATAATTTTCTAACTGTGAAGAAAACTTTAATGATTATGATATTTCATTGATTATTTTGGCATTTTCAGCGCTTATCTTAGACATTGCTGGTTTTTCTGACATTTTACAGAATTTGGAGCAAGTGTACAAATTTAATAGGTTTTTAATAAGACTTTTCCCATTGTCTCAGATTTCCAGTTTAGGCCAAAAACTGAGCACAAGAGATGTTAAATTCCTCACATTCTAAAGACTGCTGTGAAGGCAGCCAAAATTGGTTCAGAAACCACCCCCAGGGACAGCTAAGATAGAGCTAGACTGGATCTATGACCACCAACCTACCCCTGCTTCTCACTTTTCTTTTTGTCCTGACTAGAATGAATGACTAGACACTTTTCTTTTTCTTTTTTTAACTTGTATATTAAAGCAAACATGGTCTTTCAGGGGAACCTGGCTATTTTTGTTGCTAAAACTGAAGGTGAAGAAATTCCTGTTTGGCCAATGTGTAATCATTGAAAATAAAAATGTGTCTGTCTGTTGGCTCCTGTGCTCCTCCTATCAGAGAGACTGGGAATTCAACTGGGAATCAACCCCCAACTATTTGCTCATGTTTTGAAAAGTCAAAGAAAAGACACATTTATGACAGAATATAGTATTCCTATTTAGTTGTTTTTTGCCATCTAGGCAGAGCTATTCAAAATAAAGAAATGCGTGCTGTTAAGAATTGATGTCAATATGATATCTGGATGTCATTTGGCCAGGGGATTCATAAAGGTTCAAATTCTTTCCTGCCTTGGCCATCCTTTCCTGAGAAATCCTCAAAGAAAGTGTATGTGCAGGATATACTGACCAATATAGCATAGTGACATCATACTGTAACAGCTGCTAGGACTTCGCTCCCAAACTCCAAAGCAGGACAAGAGGGAACTAACCAGGACTCCACAGAAAATCTCCAATCTATGTGTACTGGGATGGCTTAATATGGTCTGGAAGCAAAGAAGGCCAAAAAGCGTGTTCTGATCATTTCTACCCTAATACCCAATCCATATTTGAATCGTACCATTCTCATGTGGTGAAAATTCCACTTACTAGAGCCAAGGGCAGGACCACAAGGACAGCTGGAGATAGATGGTCTGACCCAATGCCTTAAATGTGCCCTCCCTGGACCTGCCTGGACTGTCTGTAAGCTGCCTTGTAGAAGACAGAGAGAACAGATAAAGAAAGAAAAGAAGAGAAGGAAGAGAAGAGAGATGGACAAGCTTTCTCCTGGGGAAAGCAGGTCCCAAGCTTAGCCTTATTTCACCACACTCTTGCAAGTGAGAGTCCAGAGAGGCACACATTGAGGGAGAGTTAGCTAACCTTTTCCTTCCCTTACTACCATTAACACATCTTAGAAGAAGAAGTAGAAGGGTAAGATCACACAAGTGGGTAAAATTTACCTCTGTGAATGCTCCATTGTGATCCAGTTTAGAGACCAGTCTGACCATCCAGGTCAGTACTGGGATGAGGTAAGCAGTAGGGGGGTGGGGGGTGGGGAGGGGGAGATAGCAGGAGTGAATGAAACCTTCAACTCCTCCAAGAGGCCCCCAAGATCATTGGACTGATGTCAGTCTTGGAAGTGGTCACTATGGATACTTTAAAAGTCTGAGGTTTTGAATCTTCATGTTTTATACTTGCTGTGTAAAAATTATACTGATGGCCCTGGAATTGTTTTACCTTCTCATCTGCTGAGGCACTTTTTGTCTGTCTTGTTCATTTCATATTTTCTAGACTTTTGGGTATCTTTTCATGCTTAGCCCTGTGTCCTCAATCGGACAATGTGCTCCTGTGGAACAGGTCAATTACCTTTTTGTATTTCCAGAATCCAACAGTGTTTGGCATTGAGTAGGCGTTCAATAAATGTTTGATGATGAGGAAGAAGTTGCATAGTGTATGAAGGATATTATTTAGATTCATTAGGGCTTTACCAGAATACATTTTTTTAAATGAAAACTATCTTCAGATCTGTATTTTGAAAGTTTTTCTCAGTATTTTTCTTTCTTAAAAAATTGATTTAGCATTTTCAATACAGCTTGATGGGCTAAATTTATTTTTTGCCTTTGCACTTATTCTTTTAGAAGAACATATATTTGGAAGAAGATATATATGAAGAACTGCAGAGACAGAGGCCATGTCTTTCGAACTAAAGTGGTACCCAAGGAAGAGTGATAGAAAGCACTTGCTTTGGAGTGACCCAGACTAGCTGGATGAAATAGGAAACTCGGATCAATCTTAGGACAGGTTGAACTGTTTTCCCATTCTCATTATGCCCCTCTCCAATGCTCTTTCTCAGAGCAAAATGACAATCATAATGAGAAGTACAAATGGGAAAAAATAATGGGAAGGGATTGTACTTTCTTGCCAGTCAACGTGCTAAGTTATGTATATCAGCTCATTTTATCCACACAATTACTGTATATAAAATACAGTATTATTATCTGCAATTTATAAACTAGAAACAAGCTCAGAGGATTTCAGCAATTTGCCTAAGTCCCGCCACCAGTAATTGCAGAGCTGAAATGGGAACAGAACACTCCCTAGTCTAGCCTATGACCTTGACCACTACACTCCATTGTCTCCTGAAGGCTAAGAAATGTTCTTCAGAATAAAAAAGCAGAGAACCTTGGAGACCAGGGATGGCCTACATTTCAGACAATTTTTGGGAGGTTACCCAAATGATCTGAAATATGAGCTTAAGATTTTATGAAAGTGGCAGTCAGGTCAATTGAGCAATTTACCTAGAGTTTTGGACTGACACCTTTACTGAGGTTTAGAAGTAACTAAGAGACACTCTAGGTTGAACTTTGAGATTGACATATTTTGTTTACTGTTCTGCACGATAGTCATTCTCTGCTGAAAAGAATAATTCACTTGTATAAAAGAATGACCTGGGATTGGCTTATTGTCAGAAACAAAAAAAGTTATAATAAACCAAGACAGGTTATTTGAAGGCAGCAAAAATCTGGGATCAGGTGAAGTATCAGGTTTTTTATATATGCATATAATTTCATTTACCTTGTCCAGAGCATCCATTTTTGTGTTTTGCTTTTTTCTTGTTTTGGAATAATGAATGGAGTTATTTTAACTGAGTGCTAATGTGGTGAGTACCAGGTGAAAAATTCAATTGAAATGCTGTCACAAGATTCTTTGTTTTACTGACAAGAAGTGTCATGTTCTCTTGATTCCTGATACATGGAGTGTGAACTGATAAATAGTTTGGAGATGAAATTGTCAGTCACCATTATCACACTCAAGCAATTATCTTTTCTGGTGGCTTACACTGCCCTGAAATTCAGGTTTTTGAGTGGGGAGGCAAAGAGAAAGAGAAAGCAATATGGATGTAACCATAAATTGGAAAAGTGCTTAGGTTAGAAATGTAATATTCCAAAGGGACTTGAATTGGGATGGGGGGGGTGGGAGAATCAGCTGCTACTTCTAAGACTGAGAGAGGGAAGGAAACCAGGCAGAAGCGGGTAGATAGGATGTGGATCCACCTGAAGCTAATGACGCTTAAGCTTCAGTGTTCCTTACAGGATGGAGATCATTCCAAGGCCTTGATAGGGACCCTAGCAATATGTTCACACAGCCTGCTTTTGTAAAATTTGTGCATGATATTTAACTGCAGTCAATTAAGTCTGTTGTCTGTTCCTACTCTGACTTCTCTTCCATTAAATTCTTCCTTCTTTTGGTGGTTTTGGAGAGACCCCAGACATTGTTGGAGATCTAGCTAAGAAAATATGAATGTATAATACATTTTGTTTTAGTTTAATGAAATATATTTATGTAATTCATATCATCACTTCCCATATATTTAAGTTAGTACTACTGCCTTGTTCTAGAATAAGAATAGCTTCCAGGAATCTTCTTTTGTCCATTCTACCAATCTGACTGATGCTATGACTCATGGCTATGTGGCCAAAGCAATATGAATATGTCTTAAGGTGCCTAGCATCTGAAGTGTATGTGTAGTGGAACAAAAACAAGGCTTGAAGTACATGGAGCCAGAGCTAGTATGTAGAAAATTTTTGTAATTGGAAGATTTGGTTTCTATCAATATTCTTACCAGTCAGGAATATATTTAATGATACAGCATGTAAATTAGTCACATTTTTGTCTTTTTTGGGTGGAAATTATGTGAAAAAGAATTTGTCAGAACGCTGTATTTGTAGGGCACATGTGTGGTATTTTCACAAATGATGATTATAATAACCATATACAAAAGAAACTTTAGAGGGGGTATATCAGCTATTTACTATCACATATCAAACTTCCCCAAGCTTACTGGCCTAAAACAAAAATCACTATGCCATTGTTGGCAATTTGGCTTGGGCTTTTCTAAGATGGCTTATCTTACTCCACATGGTTTTTGCTGGATCTCAGCTGTGGTGGCTGGTGCTTTTTCTTCTCCCCTCACAATACTGCATCCTCCACAGGCAAAGGTTTGTTCGATTTCAGAGTGAGAGCATAAGCATGGTCTCTTGAGGCTTAGGCTCATAACTCAGACAATGCGTTTCTATTAATCAAAGAAAGATACAAGGCCAGCCCAGATTCAAGAAATGGGGAGACGGGGCACCTCAGTCGGTTAAGCGTCTGACTTTGGCTCAGGTCATGACCCTGTGGTTTGTCCACTTCAGGCTCTGTGCTTGACAGGTCAGAACCTAGCACCTGCTTCCGATTCTTTGTCTCCCTCTGTCTCTGCCCCTCCACCCCCTGAAAAATAATCATTAAAAAAAAAAGTGAGGAGCTAGCCATCACTTTGAGGTGCGAGTTGCCACAAAGAATTTACGGTCACTTTGCAGTCTACCATGTAAGATTTCCCACTTTGACAAAAATTTCAAACATTAACATAATGATACCAAGTTGTGAATATGAAAGAGATCATTAAGCTATCAATAATAAAAAATTAAGTCAGCTCTGCTGGAGGCAAATCTGAATTACCATTCTATTTTCTTTCTATAAAATAGCATTAGAAAAATCGTTGTTATTTGAAGAGGCATTCAAAGAGTATGGAGCCAAAAATATGGTGGGCATGGAGAGAAGGATCAACAAAATATATCTCTGAGAGCTAGCTGAATTTGCATTTGGTTTATATAACCCAGCTGTCAGAATCATGCTTGGGAGTTTATAAGGCCTGGATTTGGTAAGTTAACATTACTTAACAGTTGAAAAATTTTGGGTAAGTTACCTATTTCTTTGAGAATCAGTTTTTCATCCAAGAAAAGGAGTAGTACTAATTTCTTCATTCTTTTGTGGCTATTAGTGTACTAAATGATGTATTGGAGTGCTTAATACTCTTCTGTTGTGTAGCAGGCAGACAGATACATACACTTTTATTGAACATGCCTACTATATCCCAGCTTCTGTTCTTAGAACTGGGGCTATAATAATGAACAAGACAAAATTCACAAAATTCTTGCCCTCAGGAAGGTTCCATTCTACTGAGGAACTTATGTCTAGTAAGACACTGACTTACTCTTGAGTTTATATTCCAGCCCTCAATAAATCTTAGTTCTCTTTCTTAGCATAAAGACATGAATAAAATTATAAGGAAAAATACTTGGAGCAAGTCTATGGAGATTTTGTACATTTCCTACTTAAAAGTGTGCATTAATTGATCAAGAAGAGTTTAAAGGAAAGAGATGCTGGGAGTTCACATGTAATGAACTTGCCCAAACTGTAAATGGAGGCTAAATTATTTAGGATTACTCTAATCCGGTTAGCTAGGAAAATTGGATCTCTCTCTGTCACATTTAAAAGAAAGATTCTTATCGAAGGCAAGCTGTTCCCTTGTTTTCTTAGTATCCTGGAGAATTAAAAGAAAATCTAATTTAGGAAAGCTTTTCTGTCTTAAAAAAAAAAAAACAACTCAATATGTTGAAAAGGCAACATTAAAAATGCATTCTCTATCTGAATCACAACTATATTGAAAGTATCAAATATTGAGTTTGTAGGCATTTTCTTTTAGCATCTACTTTTCCTATGAAATAACATTACCACATGCATTAAGCCAATTAATTTATTTCTCTTAGAGATGAATACATTATCCTGATACAGTTCCTAGCTGGAGGAGGGGGGAAACCCTCAATTTTTTATTGAAGTTACAATTTCAAGGGAGAGTTTGTTTGTTTATTTATTTATGGGAGGGGGGCTTATTTTAAATCTTATCTATCTTTAAATTTGGGCAATTGGTTTTGTACTTGTGATATAATACAGTATTTTTGAACACAGTAAGAATACTAGAAAAACAGATCAGCCTCTCATTTATTTTTAATTTATTTGTAAAGCCTACTAATGTTCTATGGTTTTAGAAATTATATTTCCTTGGATTTTACAACATGAATTAATAGCAATGAAGGACGCAGTTACTTTGCCTACACATGTTTGGGGGGATGTGCAATGTTGGCTTATTGACTAATACAGGGTATTAAAAGATACAACATAGAAAAACCCATTCTTGAAAGTTGTCTCCCTCTAATAGTAGTTAGGTATTTTTGTTTATTTTACATATAGTCCAAACTTGATTTTGTGTTAGAATTAAATTTGTGTTTTCATTTTAAAAACACATCTTTTTCTATTCTTATCCAGAATATGCCTTAATATTTCAGCTAAGCCATTCTCCAACTTCCACTTCCTGTTATTTCCCCTACTTTTTTCTTTAGAAATAATTTTTCTCCCATTAGTACTCTTAATTCATTAAAAGCTGATTCCCTGTAGCTTTGGACTTATTTTGAAGGAGGATTTTACCAAAGATAAGCATGTTTGGCTTCACTTCTCTAAACTGAACGTAAACTATCTTAAAATAGTAAATTTTATTATAGAATTGATCTTTTTCTTTCCCCCTATACCTTAAACCAAATACTATTTCAGTCATGCATGACGAGCAAGGTTGTACGACCTTTTTTGTATTCACACTAATTATTCTTCAGCCCATTTCAACCATAGAAATAGATGGTTTAAATCTCTAGATTTGAATTGCTTTAGTTAGACTGATTGATTCTATCTCATTAACCTTTCGGTTATTGTCGGCTCCTTTTTGTATGTGTTTTTTCTATAAGGAGAATGTTGTACAAATGGCACAGATCATTAAAAAAGTGATAAATTGAACTTCACCAAATGAAAACACATTTGCTCATTGAAAGATACCATTAAGAAGCTGAAAAGGCAGGTCACGTATATCTGACGAAGGACTTGTGTCCAAAATATATAAAGATCCATTACATCTCAGCAATGCAAAGACACACAATACAATAAAAAAAATGAGCAAGATGTTAGATTAGATACTTCACCGAAAAAATATGCAAATGGATTACTAGTCACTAGGATAATGCAAATGAAAATCACAATGAGATACTACTACATACAATGAAAATGACCAATAATACTAACTGTTGGTGAGGAGGCGGAGCACCTGGAGCTCTCACAGGCCTGGTGCTGGGATACGAAAGAACACAACTATTTGGGAAAGCGTCTGGCAATTTCTTATAAAATTAAACATTTATTTACCATAAAGCTTAGAAATTCCACTCCTAGTTATTTACCCAAGAGAAAGATAAGTGTATGCAAATGCTCTTAGCCACTTTATTCAAAATATCAAAAAGAAAAGAAAAGAAAAGAACCCAAATGGCCATTAGCTACTGCATAGATAAACAAATTGTGTCATTTCCATACAGTGGGGTCCTACTCAGCAACAGGAAGGGGGGGGTGGGGAACTACTGATATACACAATAATATGGCTCCATCTTAAAAACACCACTCCAGCTGAAAAAAGAGAGGCAATAAACTTCATTTTGTATGAGCTCATTTATATAAAATGTTCAGAAAAGGCAAAGCTATAGTAACAGAAAGCAGTCCCGAGATCAAACTGGGATGGGCATTTACTTCAAAAGGGTCTTAGGGAACTTTTGGGGAAATGGAAAATATTCCCTATCTTGAGTATGGTGGTAATTACACAGCTTTATATACATTTGCCAAACTTCACTGAGCTGTACTCTTAAAACAAGTTAATTTTATCTATGTAAGTTATGCTTTAATAAAGCTATTTAAAAAAAAGGAATGCTTATTTATCGTAAATAATATGGAAAATACAAAAAGCTATAAAGATGAAAATTCATTTCTTATCAATGTAACTACGATAAATATTTTTAGTAAACTTTTATTTGAAGAATTGAATACTGCAGAAAATGCAAAATCATAGTTGTACAAGACAATAAATTTTCACAAAGTGAATATACCCATACAACTATAACTGAGCTAATGAACAAGAACATTAGTTAGCACTCCAGAAGCATGTCTTCTGCCCCTTTATAAGCAGTAAGCCTCTCTAGTCAGTAGCACCAGCGCTTAGTTTGTCTATTTTTGAAATTCATAGATGGAACTATTTACTTTGCATCTAGTTCCTTCAGTTCAAAAATACCTTTGCAAGTTTCATCCATGTTGCATGCAGTTCTAGTTCATTCATCATTATTTTTTTACAGTTTCCTATTGTATGAATATGCCAACATTCATTTGTCTGTTTTACTGTGTATGGTTATCGAGTTATTTCTAGCATTGGGTTATTAAAAATAGGATTGCTGGGGCGCCTGGGTGGCGCAGTCGGTTAGGCGTCCGACTTCAGCCAGGTCACGATCTCGCGGTCCGTGAGTTTGAGCCCCGCATCGGGCTCTGGGCTGATGGCTCAGAGCCTGGAGCCTGTTTCTGATTCTGTGTCTCCCTTTCTCTCGGCCCCTCCCCCGTTCATGCTCTGTCTCTCTCTGTCCCCCAAAAGATAAATAAACGTTAAAAAAAAAATTTAAAAAAAAATAGGATTGCTATAAACATTCTTGTATATGTCTTTTGATGAACAGAATATATATGCCTGTCAGATACATACCTAGGAATGGGATTGCCAGGCTTTAGAACATGGATATGTGCAAATTTATAGATATTTTCAAATAGTTTCCCAGTGTGGTTGTACCAATTAAACTCTCAACAGCAGTGTATGAGCATTCCTGTTGATCCACATACTAATATTGTTCACAGAATTATGCAGCAATATCTCCCAGTTTATTTTAAAAATTTTATAATTCTTAATAAAATTTGTCTCATGGTATTCAGAAACTTGAAATTTGCTCTTTGAATTTCTTTTTACTTAACCATATAACATAACCATGTTATTAAATGTTTTCCTGAAAGATTATTGTTAATGGCTGCATAATATTTTCTTTAAAGGTTGTTACTATCTCCCTGAACTTCAGGGAGAAGTTGTCTGAACTATTGTCTGAATTTCAGTTTCTTCAACCATCCAAAAGTAATAGTCATATCCAGGTAGAGGGGTTTTTGTAAATGTAAAAGTAATGATCTAAGTAGTGCTTTACATAATATTTGGCATATGATAGATGTTCAAACAATTAGTTCCAGCATTGTATTCATCTTCCTTAATGGAAGAGAATAATTCAAATATAGTAAGTAGACCTTTAATTTCTTTTATTAGAGTTTTACAGTTTTCTGCATACAGATTTGTCAGACTAAGCCTTGAGTACATCATTTTAGGGGGTGTTATTCTAAGTGCAATGTGTTTTTAACTTTAAATTCCAATTGTTTTTTGCTGGTATGTAGGAAAGCAATTGATTTTTGTGTATTAACCTGTAACCTTGCTGTATGTAACCACCACTTATTAGTTCTAGGAGGCTGTTGTTGTCTGATTCTTTGAGATTTTCTTCACAGAAAATTATGTCACCCCTGAATAAAGGTGATTTTATTTTTTCTTCTCAATTTGTACACAAGAAAATCTCTTTTCTTGTCTGGTTGCACTAGCTGGGTCTTCAAGTATGATGTTGGTAGGAATGGTGAGAGGGAACATGATTGCCTTTATTCCAGTCTTAGCAGGGAAAACATCCAGTTTCTCACCATTAAGTTGTCAGATGTTAGCTGTGGATGTTCTTTATCAAGTTGAGGAAGTTCTCTTCTATCCCTACTGTGTTGAGGGCTTTACAATGAATTGGTGTTGGATTATGTCAACTACTTTTTCTGCATCAATTGGTATGATCATATAATTTTCTTCTGTAGCCTGTTTATGTGATGGATTACATTAACTGATTTTCAAATTTTTTTTTTTAATGTTTTATTCATTTTTGAGACAGAGAGAGACAGAGCATGAACAGGGGAGGGGCAGAGAGAGAGGGAGACACAGAATTGGAAGCAGGCTCCAGGCTCTGAGCCATCAGCCCAGAGCCCGATGCGGGGCTCGAACTCACGGACCGCGAGATCGTGACCTGGCTGAAGTCGGACGCTTAACCGACTGCGCCACCCAGGCGCCCCAACTGATTTTCAAATGTTGAAAAAACCTTTGCATACCTGGAAGAAACCTTTGCAAACCTTGATTATGGTTAAATTTTTTTTTATTCATTGTTGGATTAAATTTGCTAATATTTTGTTGAGGATTTTAGCATCTGTGGGAGATATTGGCATGAAATTTTCCTTTATTGTAATGTCTTTATTTGATTTTGGTATTAGGGAAAGGCTGGCTTCATAGAATAAGTGAGGAAGTGTTCCATCTGCTTCTGTTTTTTTGGAAGAGATTGTAGAGAATTGATATAATTCCTTTATGAAATGCTTGGTAGATTCACCAATGAAACCATCTGGCCTATGTGCTTGCATTTTTGGAAGGATTATTATTGATTCAATTTCTATTAATAGGTGTAGATAGGCCTATTAAGATTATCTATTTTTTCTTATCTGAGTTTTGGTAGCTTGTGTCCTTCAAGGAATTAATGTATTTCACCTAAGTTATCAAATCTGTGGGCATAGAGTTGTTCAAGGTATTCCATTATTACCCTTTAGATGCCCGTGGCATCTGTCATGATGATCTCCCTTTAATTTCTGATATTAGTAATTTGTGATCTCTCTTTTTATCCTAGTATGGCTAGAGGTTTATCAATTTTATTGATCTTTTCAAAGAACCATCTTTTGTCTTTGTTAATTTTCACTATTGTCTTCCTGTTTTAGATTTCATTGCTTTCTGCTCTAATTTTTATTGTTTTCTTTCTTTCTTTCTTTCTTTCTTTCTTTCTTTCTTTCTTTCTTTTTTTTTCTTGATATAAGATTAAGTTGAGCTCCTTTTTCTAGTTTTATAAAATGGAAACTTAGATTATTTATACAGACATTATTTCTCATATATTAATTTAATGCTATAAATTTCCCTTTAAGCCCTGCTTTTGCTGCACCGACAAATTTTTATTAATTGCATTTTTGTTTTCATTTATTTAAATTTAGTTATTTAAATTTCTGTTGAGAATTATTCTTTGATCCATGTGCTATCTGGTAGTGTGTTTTTTAGTCTTCAAATATTTTGTGATTCTCCAGCTATTTTTCTGTTATTAATTTGGAGTTATGGTCTGAGAACACACTTTGTATGACTTCTACTTTTTAAAATTTTTATGGCCAAGAATGTGGTCTATCTTGGTGAATGTTTCATGAGAGCTTGAAAAGAATGTGTATTCTATTGCTGTTGGATGAGGATTATATAAACATTAATTAGATATAATTAATGGTGCCATTCAGGTCAAGTATATCCTAAAAGATTTTTTGCCTTCTTGATCTACTTACTATATGATGAAAGAGGGGTGTTGAAGTCTTCAATTTTAATAGTAGATCTATTTCTACTTGCAGTTTTATTGGTCTTTATGTATTTTGGTGCTCTGTTGTTAGATGCATACAAGATTATATATACAATTCTTCTTGGAGAATTGACCCCTTACTCATTATGTAATATTCCTATTTATTCATGATAATTTTCCTTGTATGAAGTCTGTTTTCATATAGCTATTCCAGCTTTCTTTTATTTAGTGTTAGCATTTTCTCCATCCTTTTACTTTTAATCTGTTTATACATAGAGTGGATTTCTTATAGACAATATAGAGTTGGATCCTGTTATTTTTTTATCTATTCTGATAATCTGTCTTTTGAATCATATATTAATGATGTAAATACATTAATGAGGTAAATATGTTATTCACATTTAAAGTGAATATCACATTTAAAGTGAATATCATTCACATTTAAAGATTATGATGTAGTTGAATCAGTATCCACTAATGCTTTTAAACTATTTACTACTCATTAAACTTACTCAATATATATATTTTTTTTAACGTGAATATGTAGTTTAGGAAGGGAAAGTATGAAAGAGTAGGGCATGATGAACTTTTGATTGCTGGGTAGCTACATAATCACCCATGGTATGGAGCAATAGCTGTACTGTGGTCAGTTGCTAAAGATAAAAATTACCAATGGTAGAGAACCAATCAATGAGGAGTTGGTTCACTGAATGCATAAGGAAGTGCAAATTAACAAGAAAAAAATGAAATATTGATTATTTTTACCTGTAATAGTTACAGTGAAAGAAAATGCCGGGTTGGACCTTGATGCTAGATGAAGCTCAGATTTGAGTCCTACCTAATTTCTGCCACTAGCTTCAAAGCTGCCCACGAAGGTAAACATTATGCTTGGACAGCAGAAAGCACCCCTAAGACTTTTGGTCACCAAGAAGGTAGTTACCATGGGAGGAGGACAAAACCAAAAAAACTACTGAATGCTATAGTGTGAAGGGGTATTTCATTTTGTAGATTGTTATCATCAGTTCCCTGAGAACTTTTACTAAAATGGATGTGAGAGTAACTAATTTAGGGACCTTGTCTTTGGACATGAATACTGCAGGGTGGGAGAGCATGTTTGGATCGATACAGGACCCACAGCTCACAGCTGAACAATCACAGATGACTGTTCATAATTCAGATACACAGGAAGTTATTCCTGAGGGAACAACTAGCCTGGTGACCTGGGTAAAAGCCACTGTAAGGTCTGTTTACATTGAGGAGGGGTCTGCCCAATTGCCCCCTAAATGCAAAGTGGAATGCTGCAGATGAAGTAGTTGATATGCTTCATATACAAGTCATGGAAGACTGGCTTTGTGATAGTTAGGATATTTACCTACCGAATATCCCTGTTACCCAGGTTATGGTTAATGCTGTGATAAAGGGGGCTCTTTTGGATGGGCACCCAATATAACTTTACTGCTGCAAAGTCAAGCAACAGCCTTATAGAATTTACTCTCTCAGTTTCCCCTTATGGGTCTTACAGATGCTAAAAAAAAAATTAGGTCAATTAACAAGAGACTTCAGGGAGGCAGGAGGGAGAATCAAGGGACTCCTCCCAGGAAAGTGAAAAATTTTAAACTGTTATTAAGAAATGGGGTAGAGCAAATGTTGATAGAAGGGAAAAAAAAAGAGGGAAAATAAAGGGAGTGAGAGTCACAGGACTTGTCCCAACAGGTGGATGGGTATTAAGAATGGGTGACTCAGTTGGTTAAGTGTCTGACTCTTGATTTCAGCTCAGGTCATGATCTCAGGGTTGGTGAGATCCAGCCCTGCATCAGGCTCCATGTGGACAGTGTGGAGCCTGCTTGGGATTCTCTTGCTCCATCTCTCTCTGCCCCTCCCCCCCCCCCCGACCTCTCTCAAAATAAATAAATAAATATACCTTAAAAAAAAAAAAAGAATGTGTTGAATAAAATGGGCCTTGAGGTTTTAAAAGATGAACTGAGACATATCAAAAATTTCAAGTTTATATGAGCAAAACCTGATTTGAATTGACCAGTCAAGCCAGAAATGTTAAGAGCACTCCACTGCTCCACTGACAAGAGCTAGGGGAAAGGCTTTTTTTTTTTTTTTTTTTTTTTTTTTTTTTAGGGGAAAAACTTTTATAGAGAAGGTGCAGAAGCAAAGCAAGGAAATTATTTGATTGGCTACAACCTAAGTGACTGCCTTATTTGGGAAAGGCTGATGGACTGTTGACGATTAGTTGTCCTCAGGTTTTAATTTCTTAACCTTTGAAGCATTATAGCCTTGGATTTTGGTTTGCTTACTACCAAGGCATTAAATCCACCTCAGTCTAATGGCCTCTTTGCTAAATTAATTTTAAAATATTATTAAAATAAAAGTCTAAATACAACATTCTTAAAGTTGGGTGGGCCAAAGGGACCCCCAGCTAGCCCCACAAAATTTATCACAATTTGGAAAAAGTTAAAAATCCAGAAGACAAAGATTGCAATGAGAAACCTAAACTACAATCCCTTGGGTCAACAGGCTGACAATTTAGTCAAGTTAAAGACTGACAAAAGGATTGGGGTTCTTTGACTAGACTCCCTGCTGGGGATCCCAAGCCTTTCTCACACACACAAGTGGACAAAATGGTTGGGGAGGGTAAAGAAGGGAAATTCTTGGGCCTCCTTGATAGAAGAGCCCCCCACTCCCACTGTGACACCAAAACCCACCAGTGAAGCCATGACTCAGGCTACAGTGAGGCTCAGTGAACATAAAAATGTAAAGGTTGACAGGACTTTGAAAGTTGGAACCTTTAAACAGACTTTATGTAAAGTTGTGTCTCCTTTACCTTAATGTTTTATGGGGATGGATATTACATCTAGCTGGGGAATACTTCCGCTGCCTAGTATTGTAAAACCACAATCTGTTGGTGGAATCCTAATGGAGGCTATAGTTTGGAATGCAGAGGTTGATGGAGTCAAGGTAAAAGTTTGTGGAAGAATTGGTATGTTTGAACAGGCTTTGTGAAGTGACTGCATCTACTTGACTTGATCGTATTATGGAGATGGACACTGTTTCTGACTGGGAAACTTTCCCCCTACCTAGTACTATAAAACAGAAGCTATGTAAATCTGCCCTTCAAGCAGTATTACTTGGACATGCTAAATGGGAACTAGTAAGATTCCATGAGCCCACACAGTATGGACTAGAAGCTGGAGTACTGGTATGGGCAAATACTCTGTGTCATACCCCCATATGGATCATAGATGGGGATTATGGCAAGAGACTGTGAGTGCCTTCCTGTGGTGACTACCGGGGTTTTGGACTAGAGAATTTCCATTTGAGAGCAATGACTAGCTTGCAATTGGGCATTAATTGAAACTGCCACCATAACTCAAAGACATAAAATAAACTTGAAACCTGAAACACCCATGATGTCTTAAGTGATGTCAGAAGAAATACTCTAATGGGGATGACAGTACCCAGAAAATTTCCGTGATGAGATGGAAGTGGTGGATGCAAGATCATGTTACCCAGGGAATGCAAGGAGGAGACACTCGAAAGCCGGTAACCTCTTTTCCCCTAGGACTGACTGTGAAGAGTTGCTGGATTCTATTGTCATTTGTTTAGTGTCCTATAAACGGCTCTTGACTGACCAACAAAGAACTGCTTGGTTTATGGATGGCAGTTCCAAAGTAAACAGACAACATCTTGCTTGGCAAAGCTGCCACACTGATCAAAGAATTTGGTAAAATGAATTAGCTTGATGGGCTGAATTCCATGCTCTTTTCCTAGCAGTGATGGAAGGATTGAACCGTGGTAAAAATCTCTATGCTTGGGCCAGACTCACTGGTCTGGCCATATGAGCAGACAGGGGGGCAATGGAAACCTAGCCTTTTCAAGGAATTCCCACATGAGTCCCATCACTATGGAAATCATAATGGGTATCTGAGCGGTGTATTAATGTAGGACATATTGATGCCCATCAGAACTCCTTTCCAGGGTCAGAAAGTGATTGAAATCATTAAGCAGTATTCTCATGTGCTTGCTTAAGAAGGCTACCAAGGTACATGGAATGAGTGGATGTGAGAGTATTGCAGCAATGGAAAGATGGGCTGGATCTAGACATAGTCCTCTAGTACCCCGTGAGGCACAAAATGCCAATAAGAAGTGTTCTGTCTGCCAGCAGAAGAGATAGAGACTGCAGATGGCTATGTGGCAGATTCCCTGGTAGGAAGGCCCTGAACATTCCTGGCGAGTCAGATTGATGCTAGTAGTCCTGGGGGCTACAAATGGGTTTTGACAAGAATAGACACTGACTCTGGATGGGGCTTTGCTTACCGGGTGGTAGATGCAAACGCTCAGAGTGCTATAAAAGAACTGGAACAGAAGATACTGCACTGATTTGGACCTCTGAGTCATATTTCTTCAGCCCAAGGAATACACTTTACAGCTTAAAATCTCCAACAATCAGCAGATAAATATTTTCTTCTGAGCAATAGTTTAATAGAGAATTGGGATGGGCAATTAAAACATCAGTCATCTAAGATGGGGTGGGGGAAGATCTAGACATGAAAGGCTAGCTTACACACCTTCCTAGTGTGCTCACAATCAAGAGGAGTGCTCACAATCAACAGAAGGGGGTCTGTAGGAGTGTTGCCACTGAATAGATCCCTCTGTGTTTCTGGTCGATCTGGGGAAGAGTGAGTGGAGGAGGATGCTTGTATGACTATACAATTCTTGCCAAACTCGGAGGATGCTTGTATAATGACTATACTTTTCTTTCTTCCCCACATCATCTCAATTTTGTTTTTTCCTTCATGCAGTAGTCACAGGACCAAGGCTTCAATTAAAAATGTTGGAAGCAGGGGTGATTCCTAAGTGAGAAACTATAACTATATTTTTAAACCTTTATGTCAGAATTCCTAAGAGCCTGGGCCTGATGGGTGGGTTGTGCCTTCACCCCATCTGGTAAAATTAGGGTTAACAATGGGCATGGCTGTATTGCCTCATGGTAAAAATAGCCCCCTAGATCTGCACCTCTGTAAACCTATCTGTGTGGATGAGAGTAGACTGAAGGGGAGATACTTGCCAGGCTAGTATTGTTGCCTGCATTCAGACCAACACAGTGGCTGAATCTCACGTACCCCCCAAGGGTGGAAACATTTGAGTACAAAATGAAGAGAAGGAGGTATAGCAGCTGAGGATAAAGAAATGAATAAACGAGTTGATTAATGAGGGAAATCAGATATTTTAATGCTTTAGAAGAGGCCCAGAGCAGATGATATTATCTTTTAGCTCAATTATTCCAGATTTCAGAAATGGTTAACTCATATATTGCTGAGACCACTCCTGCTTTTGGAACCTGACAAGATTGAATAGAAGCCTGAAAACCTGAATGTTCTTGTCCTGAGACATTTTCGCATGGTGATGGACTGGACTAATTATTAATGACTGAGTGGAGTTCTAGTAATGAGACATTACCTTTTGACTTTTATGATCTTTTTGCCATAAAGGGTCCATGACCAGTGATCAGGGGGTGGACTATGACATAATAACAAATTTATCTTTGGTCTCTGCCCCTGGTCTTGACAAAGACCTTCTAAGACCCTTGGGATCTCTGGAGTGACAAGGGTGTCTTTTTGTATACTAATGAGACGACTGGTAGCTGGGGGCCCATAGGTAGCTTCAGGATGGGGTCTGGTTGCCAAAAAGACCAAGGCTTGGTTACAGGGTTAGAACTTCCAGTTCCACCCCCCTCCTCCAGAGAAGAGAGAGGGGCCAGGGATTGAGTTGATAATCTATCATGCCTATGTGATAAAACGTTCATTAAAAAAACCCTAACTGAAGGGGTTTGGAGAGTTTCCAGTTTAGTGGACACATTGTATGTTGGAAGGATGGCATAATTCAACTCCAAGGGGACAGAAGCTTCTACACTCAGGAATTCTTCAGACCTTGTTTTACGTACCTCTTTATCTGGCTGTTTGTATCCTTTATCATATCTTTTATTATAGAACAAACTGGTAAATGTAGCTAAGTGTATTCCTGAGTTCTGCAAGTCATTCTAGCAAATACTGAATGTGAATAGTGGTCCTGGGGAACCTTGGTCAGAAGTATGGAAGGCCTGGTTTTATGAATGAGGTAGGAGCCCTCTTGTGGAACTGAGCCCTTAACTTAAGAGATCCTGGGGCACCTGGGTGGCTCAGTCAGTTAAGTGTCTGACTTCAGCTCAGGTCAGATCTCACAGTTCTGTGAGTTCAAGCCCCACATCAGGCTCTCTGATGTCAGCATAGAGCCTGCTTCAGATCCTCTTTCTCCCTCTCTCTGCCTCTCCCTCACTCATGTGTGTGCATGCTCTTTCTCTCTCTCTCAAAAATAAATAGACATTTAAAATTTTTTTAAATAAATAAAAAAAAAGAGATTTGATGCTAACTCCAGTTTAATGGTGAGAATTGAATTGAATTGTAGGACACGCAGCTGGTGCTGGAGAACTGCTCAACGTAGGCAAAAACCCACAGAGCTGTGATTCCCTCTATTCAACTGTCTCTCCAGATTTTACACTGGTGGTTTGCCCTGAGATCTCAATTCTTTGATAAGAAAATCCAAGAGAAGTTGTTGATTTTTTATTTGTTCGCCTTTTTTCTTGTTGTAAGAATGGGAGTGACTTTCAAGTTGTTTACATGTCAGATCTGAAACTGAAGTCCACACAGTAATTTCATCTATTGTGCTAAGTTTTATACTAGAGCTTGCTTGTTAAACTCTAACTTGGATGACCATAGGTTTGCCTGGAATCCTGGTATACCAGCTGTAAATAAGTTAAAGCCTTATTTGACCACCCCCATTCATTATTATATGTTTCTCGATTTGCATGGAAAAAATGTAATCTCCACCTTGCTACAACACCCTTGGGAATAACGAAAGACTTCTCTGACAGGAGCAGTTGTATTTGGCTCCTGCACCCATTCAGTTTTGTTATTGGAAAACCATACACTATTTTTTCATTTTCTTTCCTTTCTCAGTATCTCTCCTTTTTCAGCATATTTTAAAATTTTTGTTGCTTTCTCAGAGACTCCCATTAAGGTGACTAGAATATGTTATATTGTGAAAACTAAGATTCTGTGTGACCATATATCTTAACTATCAGAACCACGATTTGAGAATACCCCTCTTAATATGACTATTTTATTCTATTTGGGCTTCTATAACAGAACTCCATAGCCTGGGTGGCTTATAAACAAAGGAATTTATTTCTCACATTTCTGGAGGCTGGGAATTCCAAGATCAGATGCAAGCAGATTTGTCTGGTAAGGGCCTCCTTCCTAGTTCATAGATGGACTACTTTTCACTCTGTCCTCACATGGTGGAAGGAGCTAGGGAGCTCTCTGGGGTCTCTTTTGTAAGGTCTGTCTTCATGAAAGGGCATTATTCCCATTTATGAAGACTCTTCTCATGAACTCCCAATAGCCCCATCTCCAAATACCACCAAATTTGGGTTAGAATTCAACATATTAATTTGGGGGAACACAAACATTCCATCTATAGCATTGTGTTCCTGCCCCCTCCCCAGTTCATGTCCTTCTTGCATGCAGAATACATGTAGGGGCAAAGGGCAGGCTCCCAAAATGTGCCACCTTGGCATACTGATTATTTTTTTAAAAGTTACTTAAAAGGGGCACCTGGGTGGCTCAGTTGATTGGGCGTCTGACTCTTGATTTTGGCTCAGGTCATTGTCTCACAGTTTGTGAGTTCAGGCCCCTCATCGGGCTCTGTACTGGCAGCGTGGAGCCTGCTTGGGATTCTGTCTCCCTCTTCCTCTGCCCCTCCCCTGCTTCCTCTGTATCTCTTTCTCAAAAATAAAGAAATTTTTAAAAAAAGTTACTTAAGAAACAGCCAGTGCAATGATACTCAACCCCTCCTCTGTATATCTAAAAGCAGGAAACAAGTATCCTATATGAAAAATATCCTCCCCATAGTAAGAAGTAAAAGAACATTTTTTATCACCAGAGAGTGACTTTAAAGTCCAAAAAGCTGCAGAAATAAACCTTGTTATTTTTTTACTAATCTACTACCTCAGCCCAAATTCTGCTTGGAATTCCCTACTAATTAAAGCTCCCAAACACCTGTTTTCCTTATCCTATAAACTCCTCACAAATTATCTCTTTGCCTAAAATATATAACTGCCTGTCTTGGTCATTTCCTTGGTCTCAATTTTATTATTGGGCCTCTGTGTACACATAATAAAACTTTGTGGTTTTTTTCCCCTCCTGCTAATCTGTCTCATGTAAATTTAATTCTTAGTCCAGCTGGAGGACCTTGAGGGGGTGAGAGAAGAATTTTTCCTTCCCTTCATACACTTATGTCCCAATAGCCCCAAAAAGTCTTAACTCATTCCAGCACAGCTCTGAAATCTCAAATCCAAAGTCTTTTCTAAATATTATTGACATTAGATATGGATGAAACTCAAGGTACAATTCATCCTTAGGGAAATTCCCCTCTAGCTCTCAACCTGTTACATGCTTCCAAAATATGGCAGTGGGACAGGCATGAGGCAGATATTTCCATTCCAAAGGAGAGAAATACAAAAGAAAGGGGTAGTAGGTTCTAAGTAGTCCAAATTTCAAGGCTTAAACTCCATGAGATTTTAAGGCTCTAGAATAATCCTCTTTGGCTCAATGTTCTGCCCTTCTGGCCTCCAAGTCCTATCTTCTAAACCCATTGAGGCAAGGGGCCCACCTGTGGTGGGAAGTCCTGCCCCTGCAGTTTTGCTAGGCAGGGGTTGGCCTCCCAAGGCTTTTGGTGGCCCTATCCCTACAGTTTTGGACAGAGGTTATCTGTCCTGTTAAAAGCAAGGTGATGGTCCACCCTTTTGAACCTAAGGAGGCAGCCCTGATGATCTTGAGATTGCCTTGAGGGTCTTTACTGGTGTGTGTTCACAGCAGAATAGTTCTACTATCCTATCCTATAAAATTCAAGCTCAATACCTTCTTTCACTCCTCCCTGTCTTTTCCTCTTCAGTTCAAACTAGCAGTTTTCCTGCCAGGGTGGCTGATTAAGTTCATTGTTCACAGCTATCCTAATCTATTAAATGTTCATGGTCACTTTGTTACATCCTTAGTTCTCTTTCCAATATGCTTTCTCATTTTTTGTAAAATGGATAGGCTGGGAATTTTCCAAATCTTTCATTTCTAGTTTCTTTTGGTTGATAAAATTCCATCTTCAAATCTTTTCTTTCTTCTCACATTTTTAATATAAGCAGTCAGACCAGGCTGTACTTTTGCTTAGGAATTTCCTTAGGTAAATATCCCATTTCATTGCTCCTAAGTTGTAACTTCCACAATACACTAGAACATGAACACAATTCAGCCAAGTTCTCTGCCACTTTGTAACAAGGATCTCCATTGTCCAATACCATGGTCCTCACTTCTGTCTGAAACCTCAGAATAGCCTTGTTCCTAATTCTACCAAGATTCTGTTCATAGTGATTTACTCTCTAAGATGGAGGTTTTCTATACAGCTCTCCTCTTTTCTTTCTAAACATACCCCAGAATCACCATTAATGATCCATTTATGACAACATAAGCTTTTTCTAGCATGTACCTCAAAACTCTTCCAGCCTCTGCCCTTACCCAGTTACAAAGCCACTTCCACATTTGAAGGTATTATCATTATTATTATTATTATTTTTACAGCAGCATCTCCACTTTTTAGAATCAATTTCTGTGACAATTAAGATCCTCTGTAGCCACAAATCTTAACTATCAGGACCAAGATTTGAGAATGCCTGTCTTAAAATGATTTATCTATTTGTACTAGGAAATGCTTATCTAGGAAGATATGGCTTATAAACTAGTAAGTAACTTCACTGTTTCAGGAAATCCCTAAGTGGAAAACTGATGTCCTACCTAGGCAAAGAGCTTGCTTATGCAACAAGAACTTTCTTATGAAGATTTGCTTTAGAACTCTTGTCTTGATATGTTTGTAAATCACGGACTACTATTAGTTAATTTGCCCAATCCTAATCAGTTCCTTACCTTGAAAGCCTTGCTGATTTAAACCTTGACCTCCAAATCATATGTATCCTCTATATCTATAATTACATTTAAAATTATTTCAATGTTTATTCATTTTTGAGAGACAGAGACAGAGACGGAAATAGTGTGAGTGGGAGAGGGAAGAGAGAGAGGGAGACACAGAATCCTAAGCAGGCTTCGGGCTCTGAGCTGTCAGCACAGAGCCCAACACAGGGCTTGAACTCATAAACCATGAGATCATGACCTGAGCCAAAGTTGGATGCTTAACTGACTGAGTCACCCAGGCGCCCCACATATCTGTAACTATATTTATATTCTCCTCTGACCTTCCCCTTCTGAGCCCTGCTAAAATTCTCAAGGTTATTTTGTTCCTTGTTGTGGTAGGGTTTCATCAACTCAACATTGCTTGATCTACAAGTTATTTGGATGGTCTTGGGCCCCTTGTACTATTAGAATTTCTGAGGCAAGTATATTAATTAGACTCCATTGTAATTTTTAAAAAACTGGATTCTCCTGAAATATTATATCAGATAGAAAAAACTTCTGGTGGGGGTGGGGGGTGTTCTTTGCTGGCTTCTACCTGGCCAGATTCTTATTTCACCAGTTTCCATCATAACGAACCATTAATCCTGACACATTCCTATGAATTAAGAATATTCTTATCTCAACTCTACAGGTGGGGAACTTGGCACAGAGGCTAATTGACTTGCTCAAGATCACTCTGTGAACCAATAGCCTGGCTGAGATACAGTCCAAGTCTCTTGACTCCCAGGCTCACCAGATGTGCAATGCCATCACTCTGCTCTGCTGTCAATAGGCTGCTGACCTCATTTCCTTCTTAGTTGGCAGAAGTCTACCCTGTATGCCAATATCATTTCTGTAGTTCATACCTGAATTGCTTTTCTGCCTGGCCAAATTTGCAGTGTTACAATTTTTTCAGAGTATGGCAAATGTACCATAAAATAATATATTTTTAAATAACATAAGATAGGGAGGTAGGAGAATTCTTAAAATATGCTGAGTCTTACAATGTATAGCTTTGCAGTAATAGAAAACAATCAAATAGGTGTCAAAACTGAGCTTTTCTCATAGGTAAGTTCTATGTAGCCAACCACACACTGTACCCTTCAAAAGGAAAATGGGGAAACTAATGTTGCTTTGTACCACCTCAAATAGCTAACAAATCAGAAGTTATACTGTAAATACTGTGTTCTTTATATAAACTTGCTTCATTTAGGCAGAACATCCTTGAATTATAACTTTGTATCCATCTCTATCTTGGCAATGTTGTTTCCAAAAATGTCATGAATTGAAATGGTTTGTCTTGAGATGGATTCCACTTTCTTTCATTTTATATCCCCCCCTTTTTTTCATTCACTAGAATTGTATTTACTATGAAGCCACCATCATGATTTACTTCTTTGTAGGCCAACCCAAATCAAATAGACTGCTATTAAGGTCTACAAAGGGCTTGATCATTTCCACTCACATCAGAAAGCATGAAGAGGTAATAAGTCTCATTGTAAATATGTTTTTGAGGCTTTGTGAGGGGTGATTAGACAGAGCTTTCAGAGAGCCAGAAGTGAGTTTACTCACCTGAAAACAGAAGCTCCTAGGAATCCTGATTAACCGCCCCCAGCTAACACAAACACATGATGGCCTCTTTATCCAGAATTTAATTAGGACATGAACATATGACTTGTTGCAGAATTCCTGGAATTTCAAAAGGCTGACCCCCAATATTAAAAAAAAAAAAAAAATTTAATGTTCATTCATTTTTGAGAGAAAGAGAGAGAGAGAGACACAGAGTGAAAGTGGGGGAGGGGCAGAGAGAAAAGGAAACACAGAATCTGAAGCAGGCTCCAGGCTCCGAGCTGTCAGCACAGAGCCCAGTGGGGGGCTTGAACCCATGGACCATGAGATCATGACCTGAGCCAGTCAGATGCTTAACCAACTGAGCCACTCAGGCACCCCATTCTGACCCCCAATATTTTAAAGAGGAACACCATTTTTTTCCCCCAGGCTCTGTTTCATCATTGTATGAAAAACTTTTGTTTTGAAAAGTATTTACTATTTATTTAAGGAAGATAGATAAAATTCTTGGAGTGTATATATGTGAATCAGAGATAATCTCTGGATGGAGGGACTTGGGTGGCAGCTGTAGGAATAAGGGAGAGATAAGAATTGGTCTTGAAAATAAACGCACAGAAACAGTAGCAATATTAGGTGCCAAGTAAGAAAGTAAACAAAGTGTGTTGAGCTAGGCACCTATGTGCCTTGTAGGGATGTAAAGATGATGAAGAAATAGTTCCTGCCTGAAACTAGGTGGATGGGGAATACATTTACATAAACAGGCCGCCATAAGAACAGCTAAGTGTAGAAACAGGATTCAAATAAGCTCAGGAAGACTTCCTAGAGGAAATAATGCCTGAGCATGTAGTTTTAATAACTCACCTCTGATATTTAAAATGTGTATTAGTTTGCTAGGGCTGCAATAACAAAATACAACAGACTGGGTGGCTTAACCAACAGAAATGAATTTCTGCACAGTTCTCAAAACTAGAAGCCCAAGATCAAGATGTCTGGCAGGTTTGGGTTTCTTCTGAGGCCACTTTCCTTGACTTTCAAATGGTTGCCTACTTGCTGTGTCCTCAGGACGGCTTTCCTCCATGCATTCCTGTCCCTGATGTCTGTGCGTCCAATTTCCTCTTCTAAGGACACTAGTCAGATTGGATTAAGGCCCACCCATATGACCTCATTTAACCTTTATTTTTAAAGACCCCATCTCCAAGCACAGTTGCATTCTGAGTACTGGGGGCTAGAGCATCCACATACAAATTTTAAGGGAACACAATTCAGTCTATAACAAAATGTTACAGTTCTCCAAAAGGCAGAATAGGCTTTTCCTTTCCATCTTATTTATCTTCATTTTCTCCTTCTTAAGTAAGAAGTAATGTAGCATAACAACCAAGAGCAAGGGCTCTGGAATCAGCCCACTTGAATCCAATCTTTGCTATGCTACTCGCTGGATGTGTAACCGAAGGCAAGTTGCTTTGATTCCTCTGTATCTTGGCTTCCTCGCATGTGAAATGAAGATGTTAATAACTACCCCATTGGGTTTCTGTGAAGTTTAAATGGATGAATAATATAACATACTCAGTAGTGCCTGGCACATAATAAACACTCAATAAGTGTAAAATATAAAGGATAGCAATAATTTCTGGGTATAAAATTGTGCAATATGATAGTTACACATACCAGTGCTAATAAATAAAAAATTTGTATTCTTTGGAGCTGAAACTCATTTTTCATCAAATGTCATAATCAGACAGAAAGATGTATAAGCTTAAGGTGACTATCCCAGCTACAATTTGTGTCACTTACTATTCACATATTCACATACAGCATACATCTGTTTGATCATCTGTGTTTCTAAAATAATTCTAGTGAGATTTCAGACACCTAATATTGTTATTAATAAAAACTCCATGTGTCTTTTCCTTTCGTGTGGGTGATAATTCCATACTTTAGTTTGCTGTGCTACATTCACCATTAATCTAGTCTTTGGTATATTTTTGGTGCACATATTAGCCTTTGTATTTGTTCCTATAAAGACCTTGGCATCATTTTCTCTCTTATATTCGCAAACTCTAAATAATAGCAAGTAGGAAAAAGGTTTTAAATGATAATTATTATGTGTTGTGCTTTCATAGACAGCACTTGTCACCAATAACAATGACCAACGAACTGTTTTCAGGCATCAACCAACTTACCCAAAGGGATGTCTCTGTAGAACTTTGTTCTTTTTTTAAACATGACTATAGCATTTGCTCTCTGCCGAGCCTGCTCTAATCACTTTTCATATATTAAATTATTCGGTCCTAACAACAGCTCTATGAAGTGGATGCTATTATCCCCAATTGACAGGTGAGGAAACTGAGGTACAAAGTGAGTAGTCACACATCAAGGTAGGCAGGCCAAGGTAATCATGGTCAGGTTTTCATTCTGAGCACTCTTTTCTCTTTGGACTTAGAGCACACTAGTCCCAAAAAGATGGGAAACTCCTCCTAATCTTTCTGCTCACTCCTTCCTAATATCCTTTCTTAGAGCTTCTTCTTTGCATGGGTTGGTTCTTGAATATTGGTTTCCCAGGGTTTTATTCTTGAAATGCTTGTTTTCTCCCTTTAAAATCTCTCTCACTTATTTCTAGGGCTCGTCCACAATCTAGATAGAAATGGATCTTACATCTGTATCTCCATGGCCACCTTTTTCCTGAGTTGAATACATATTTCCAATCACCTACCGGGCACCTCCAACTCGGATGTTGAGCACAGGCAACATGGAATTCCCCATCTGCCTCACTAATCCCCAGTTGCTCCAGTTGCAATCTCTAAGCCCAGTGGTGGATTCTCCAGGCTTCTTCTTCTCCCATGTCTGATCTGCACGCAGTTCTCCTGATTCTAGCCTTTGATGGCTCTCTACTCTTGTCTCTGATGTCTAAGCTCACTTTCACTGCTTTAGTTTAACATCTGTAAGTAGGTGTTCATTTTCTATTGTCTTATCATCCATTAAGGATTTTCACTTGCTAAAAGTTACTCTTTGAACAGGCTGCTGGTAGCTTATACCAGCATTCTCTGCAGTTGGAGATGTTTCAATCATTTCATTACTGTTATTTCACCAATATCCCAGGCCTGAGCCAGGATTTTGTTTCTTGAGCTAGCTTTCTGTCTTCTATTTGCTAGGAAAGAATCCAGTTCCTATTTTATTGCAGTAATATTCTTCTGCAAGAACAAGATGCTTTCAGGATCAAGTCTTTTTCAGAGTTTTAAAAAATAGAGGAGGTTTATTTATTTATTTTTTTTGTCTTTTTCTTTTTTTTCTTAGCAATTACCATTGCATAAATAGCATGCAAAGAGATACAGATCTTTTAAGAAAAACGTGGTATATTTTTCTCTGGGCTAGTTCCCTGGTCTATAAAATCTCTTTGGGGTGTATATTAATTACATTGTACATTATCTCTCACCTGGACCTTGCAACCTTCAAACATGTCTCTCTTCCTCTCTGTCTTCACTCTAATTTATCCTCTCTCTACATGACCTTCCAAAAATTGAAAAAAAAAAAATAGTGGCCACTGGATTAAATGAAAATTGTTTCCGAATGGCTTACAGAGCTTTCGACAAGTTAGCTGAGAACAACCTCTCTGCTTCATCTCCCTGTCTCATCAATTCACCATGTCCTCTCAATTCACATCACAGCAACTTTTTGGCCTCCACACCTCTGCACATGTTTGTGGCTCTTTCCTCAATGTCACTTCCTCCTTCCATATTTACAAACCCATACATTCCATTAAGACCTGACCCTGACATGATTCCTTACACTCTTACACTCTTACAGTGTCTGTAACCGTCTACCATTGTGTCACCCAGGACAACTCTGTCCTGCTCATGATTAAACAGACTAGGACTCTTGTGCCTAATTTTCATCTGGCTCCTGGCCACTGACATGTTTCTTATTTAGCTCCCAATGTCTTGTTTCTAAAAACGGAGTTAGATTCTATGACTTGGTTCTTACTACTAGTTTTTAGATCGGGTTTTACCTCTGACTTTGTCCCTAAGCTTGCCACGCAACTACCACACAGGATGAAGCCTTGACACCAGACTCAGTCAGCTTTCAGGAAACCCTTATACATCTGATGTCCCTCAAAGGAGGAATCATACATTCTGTTAAATATCTTCCTATTTTTTTCTCAGACAGAATTGGTCACTATCTCTTGAGGCTTCTGTGGTCATTCTGTATGCGTACCTCTATTATAGTATTTCTATATTGCAGTTATAGATACTATAATATTTCAGAGCACATTCTCAGGTGTGAGGAGTATAACCTAGCACTTCTATTACTCCATGTCTATTGGACCTTCTATCAGACACTGTCAGTGTCGCTCCCAGAGCCCTTTCATATCCCTTTTATGACTTTTGTGTATTCTTCACCTGATGTCAGTGTGCCTTTGCTTCCCTCAGGCTACATCTGTGATTCTTCTTTGGGGGACTGCCTTCAGACTATGGAGCTGCTTCTCCCAGAAGGCCAGAGAGCTGGAGGTGCCTGGGAATCACATCCCTTCAGGGTGGCTCTCAGCCAAGGCCTGAATGGCCAGGGAATGCACCCAAGGACAGGAGCACTCTCCACCCTGAGAGGTAGGCTGAAGTCTGTGGGACTTTGCTTGAACTCTTACTTGCCTTTTTTTCCCCTCCATACTCTGCCTGCCCTTCTCCCTTCTTGGTTTCTCTCAGGAATACTTCCCCAATAATTCACTTGCATAGGACTCCGTGCCTCAGGATCTACTTCTGAGGATCTCGGCCTAAGACTTACTTAATCTCCCTTTCAAGTCCATTTTGTTTTATTACAAAAACATTTGTCTAATTGAATTCTGAGTAAACGTTGAAACTTCAGATTTAATCTCAACCAATTTGGGATTTTTACCATCACATCTCTTCCTTCTTCTCTACAAGTTCTGGTTGAATGGTCCTAGTGGTGGTAATGTTTCTGCAGTGTCCTGAGGGATTGTGTCCATCTGGTCTCAGTTGTCAGAATCTGTCAGGGTGACATATTATCTTACTACTCAATTATCTGTTTCCATGTTTGGTCTCATCCCTATGGTTAAAGGTTAACAATGCCTAGGTTCCTTTTTTTTTTTTTTTTTTTTTTCATTTCCAGCACTTAGAACACAGACACTAACTGTTGAGTGAAAACAAAAGAAAATAAAACAATACAACACCTTTGTAAGCTAGGCATTAACATCTTAGCTTTATAGGGGATGTAAATGGGGCTTATAGATATTAAGTAATTGAGGCTAAAGAAGATGACTGATTAATAGCACAACTAGAATGCAGGTCTTCTGACTCAATATAAATTTTTCTGCACCACCCATTTTTACTTCCTCCATGTCACATTAAAGATCTCATGGCTGTGTCAATATGCCTGGTGCTCAAGGGAAGGTTCTGTTTATGCTGATCTCAGCCACCAAACTAAACAAGTCACAAACATCCTCCTGGAAACTTGTTAGAGAAGTCATTCTAAAGCCTTTGCCATTCTTAGAAGTGAAAACCAGAATGTTCCTGACTGGGCTTCCTCCTTGAATGTGAATATTAATTAACACCTTTCTTTTCTTCTTAGAGAAACTCTCCACATCTTGAAGTTTTCATTGGAAATCCACCTGTAATAAGATCAAGCATCAGTTTTGATATCATTTTTATCCATTTGATAAGCCTTCTGTGGGGGTGGGGAAGAGGTCTGCAATGCTGGGGAAGCACTGGGTCTTTAAGGAAGGTGTATGTTTGTAGCTTAAATCAGAAAGAGGACCAATTAATAATGGAACTATTCCATGATGGAGATGAAAGAAATGTACTCTAGGAACGTCTCCTGTAAGGATAATGCTCTTACGTGATTGATATACAGTGAACAAGAAGTCTGGGCACTGTACTCTTTTCCATTCTCTTCTATTCTCACTCTTAGGAGTTCAAGGCAGTAGATCAGGTTGTATCTTAAAGGACTTAAGAGGCATCCCTGATATCTTCAGAGGAGGAGATGCTGTATGACCTTTTGTTCTTGTGTGCGTGTGCGGGGCTCTGGCCCCTCCTGTTGTAGCCTCGTACCTGTGCTGAGCTGTGTAGGTATAGGGACTGCATGGATGGCACCGTGATGCTCATCTATGCTGCCTCGAAGGAGGGAGGAACCACATAGTTTGAAAGACCTGACTTAGTTAATATGCTACACTCTGCCTCTCAGGCACTTGGGGGCACATCTTTTGTTATTCCGCTTATTTCTCCTGACAAGGGCATGCTTTGGCAGTTTGTGAAGGAACAACATTACCATTTAGTGGAAGAGCACTTTCCGTTTTAAAACTTTTAACTTGAATTAATGTCACGTAGAGTATATTTGTTTTAACCTATTGACTCTTAGCACTTAAACACCTTAGGCAAGATCCATCTATATGTACAAAACCTGAAATCATTTGCAATTTGGTAATGTGTCTCACTGTAGCATTTTTGAATGTGATTATGAATTAAATACAGTAGTATCGTCTTATATTCCATTTTGGGATCTTAAAGTTGACATTTACTTTTGCAAATAAATTCCATGCAAAAATTGGCATAGTATTCTCTCCAGCTTGCACATTTATGGTATTTTAATCTTTTCATTTAAATCCCTGAATAGTAATTTGGGGATTTTTTTTTAAATTTCTTGAGATATATTGGGAATGAAGAGATGCCTACATTAGGAGGTAGATTAAAAAGCTAAATAATAATTTAGGACTGCCTCCAAATAAAATTTGAAACTTAATGAAATTTGGCCTCAGTTAAAACTTCTTATTTTGTGTGTCCCTCTATTGTGCGCTGTCCTTGGGATGGCCTTTTGCCTTTCCTGTCTTGTACATGTCTTCTATGCCTTGAGGAGTATAGATCTCTACTTCATCATCAAAAATCATGATGACTGTTCCTTCTGAAATGGTTGAGGACTCCTTCTTGCTGGAGCCCGGGAGGGGCCAAGAGCAAGGATGTCCCTGAGCCCTCCAATTCTATCTCAGCCTTATCAATCATGAGAACTTCAGGCTACTAGTGAACCCTCCAAAACAAAACAAAACAAAAAAAGAAAACATTAACTTTAATTCAATGCAATGTAGTTTAAACTCGAAGGAAAATTTTTTGCCTTATTAGCATATCTCTGGCCTTGTCTTTTTAAAAACAATAGATATCCATATTTTTTCTGAAGGCCAATGATTGGTTTCTTGCTTGATAACCTGATAGTAAACTCAACTTTAGTTTTTATAGGCTCTTCTCTCTGTGGTTTGGAAAGTGACTTTGGGAACCAGATTCAGAATTACAGATTCAGTCTTAATTCATGCATCTAATAAATTTAACTGAGTGCCTACTATGTGATAGGAATTCTTTGAGGCACAGGGGAGATGATGATGAACAAGGCAGACAAAGTCCAGACTCTCGTGAAGTGTATATTCTGATGGGGGTGGGAAGACACACAAAAATCTTTGCAAGTAAAGAAGAAAAATATCAAGTTAAGTGTTATGCACAGGGTTAAAATGGAATGATGTAATAGGGAGTGACTGGACCTACTTTAGATGATCAGGAAGGCTTCTTCAAGGAGGCAATATTTAAATTCTAGCTGAATAACAAACAGCAGTGAGCAATGTATGTCGTAGAGGGACAGATTCCTGGCAGGGCAGAGTCCCTAAAGGCTAGAATGAACATGTGTTGTTAGACTAGAGGACCTAAGACGACCAGGATGACTGAAGAGTTCTGGGCAAGAGGAAGAAAGATAAGAGTTGATATGAGAGAGATAGGCAGCAGTCACATCCTCTAAGGCTTTGCAAGGCATGTTAAAGAGCTTGGATTTTATTGTAATTCTATGGGAAGTAATCAGAGCTTTTTTGCAGGGTAGTACTATTTAAAAATGATCACATTGGCTGCTGTATGAAAGGTCAAAACTTGCTAAAAACCCACAAGAAGGAGACAGAGGAAGAAGGCTGGCTAATTAGTGGATGCTTTCCCTTGGAGGTCTTCCTTTTCCTCTTTTTCTTGTGCATTCTTACGCTCTTTGGACTTTTTATACCCTCTCATGCTTCCTGAAGCTTTACTTGAAATCTTGCTTCAAAGATATTGCTTGGTTCCCCACATCAATGATTTAACAAATCCATAAATATCATATCCTTTATATCAACTAAGGGAACCATGAAGGCAAAACATTTTAGGATAGAAGGAGTGCTAGATATAGTCAGGAGACCATGTTTACTAAGTATAAGAAATTGGAGCTGGTGTAGGGTTGTGACATTGCTTTGTCCTGGGAGAAAATAGGTAATAAGAAGTTTTAACTGGAATGATTTGGATGCCAAAATTTTTTGGTGGCTTAAGTAAGAAATTCTAAGTAACTCCCCCTTTGGCCATTCTGATTAAAGTTACTCACAAGGCTGATGATGAGGATCATAAAACTATCATTTGTGGTGGTTCAAGTTCACATTTCAGTTTGAATTTCCTTTTTTTTTTTTTTTAAGTTCTTCCTGTGTGTCAGTTGCTAGGCTAGACAGAGACACCACTGAGAACAAGGTTATCAGGGTCCCTGGCCCGATGCAACTTACAGTCTAGAAGGAAAGAGCATTTAGACACTTCACTGTCTGTAAGAGGAGTACTTATTATATCCAACATCAGTTCTAAATCTTTCCCTACATTTGAAAAATTACTGATGCCTAAGCCCTAAATCCAACTAGACTTTCTAGGTAAAGCCATAGGCATTGTATTTTTAGAAACTCTCCAGATCATTCTATTGTGCATGCAGGATTGGGAACCATTGTTCCAAATCAGGTTTTCTCAGTCTCTGCACTATTGACATTCTCGTTGGGATAATTTGTTGGAGGGGTGCTGTCCTGTCTGCTGTAGGATATTTAGCAGGATCCCTGGCCTCTAGATGCCAATAGCACTTCCTGCAAGTTTTAACAAACAAAAATATCTCCACACACTGCCAGATGTCCTGAGTTGGGGGGGAGGGGGGGGGAGTGAAGTCTCTCCTTCCCTTTTGTTGGGAATCACTGTTCACAAGAAGTAGGTTCTGGCTACCTCTTTGATCTACTCTGACCACTCTCTGCCTTGCCTCTCTGAATCAGCAATGCCATCCTGAATGTCCCTCAGACCCTATGCTCCTGCTTCAGGCTTTTGATGGCTTCCTCCAAATAACCACTTGAACTCCCTCACTGTTTTTCAAGTCTGTTCAGTGCCACCTTCTCAGTGAAACGCTCCCTTATTATCCTATTGAAAATAAGGCATTTCTTATGCTGCTTTATTTTTCTTCACAGAACTGGTTTCTACTTGACATTTTATTAGATATCTTTTTAAATCTGCCCCTCCCCACAACTTGTAAATATCACAAGAGCCGTTTTAGCTTCTGATATATAGTAAGTGTGCAATATTTGTTGAACGAATGAATGGATATCTGTTATGAAATGAGAAATGCAAGGTATTAAGGAGAATTGTTGTCTGTAGAAAGTAGCCCAAATTCTTCGTTTCATCATCCTCTACAATGATTAATTTTGTTTTTGAACTCTTATATGGACTAAAAGTTGCTTTTAATTAAAGGTCATATGTGCACATACATACATACATATGCACACAGGTGTTTAACCACTAACAAGCAAATTAATGCGTTAAAATTTTACTCATTAAGAAGAAGCAATCACATGGTAAAACCTTAACTACTTTCTTTTTGAAGTTATTTCTATTTTCAATCTTTGCATTTTTTATCTTACTGATTTATTTTTGCCAATGCAAAATGTTCATTTATCTCTAGATTCTGTAACTGAACAAAGCTGTATGCTCAAAGCCTTAGATTTGGTCACAGTATTGGATATATACCCACAATGACCATTTGTAACAAAATTTAGCCAACATTGGTATGTAAAAGTCTAAATTTTAAAAGTGTAGGAAAGATCTTCTATGGTATAAGGAAAGTATTGCTCTGTAAACTTTCAGAAAAAGCTTGACAAAAATATTTTAAAGGTAGAATGGTGACTTGACACTGAAGACTATGATCTAAAGATATTAGAGGAAGCTATGTGAAAATAGGATGGGATTAATGTAGAGTGGTGCCTTTTTTATATGCCCGCTTTTCCACCTGTCAGTGAATGGTACAGCCAGACCTTACTTCCAGCCTAGGTTGGAATCTGGCTAACCTCTCAATGAACTCTTTATTCTTGCCGTTGTCATGAACGGAAAATTCCCAACAGAATCAAATGCAGTAAATTCCTTTGGAAGGGAAGAGTACGAAGTCAGAAATGTGAGCACGGACTCATCTGGAGCTAAGATACTGCATCAATGGGCACAAGGTGGTCAGGTGCATACTTGCTTAGACCTAGGAACCACAAGCCACTGACAGAGTAGAGTAAGATGGCAGTTAACCAGTGTGTACCTCTTGCCTTTCATTAGCCAAAGACTTTACATGCATTACGCTATTTAATCTTTACATTTACCCTACTAAGCAGATGTTGTTAACCCTATTTTGTAGGAGAAAAAAATCAAAACTTGGAGAGATAAAATAACTTGCTAATGTTTGAAAGTTTATACATCATGAGGACAGGATTTGAACCTTGTTCTAAAAGAGCTCAAAATTCATGCTTTCACTGCTCTACCATATTGCCTAGAAGAGAAAAAGTTGATACAAATTTGGCAACATTACAATTTTTTTATTAATGCTTGCCCAGCACTATATACTTTTATTAGGCTGAGTGTAAGGGGTATTCATAGAATCTAATGTAAAATAAGATGCATTTTGACAAGAACTAGCCGCACCTTTAGAACCCTGGAGGTTATTGGAGTAGGTGTGTACAAATTTTCATGAGAGCCTAAGGTGCTTTTGGGGAGAGAAAACATTTCAAATCCCCAAAACAGATTTCAGCACAAGAATTCAAGTGGATGTGCAAGAGTATTTATTACACTGATGAAATAAATTTCTGGTGTTTATAAACCACCTGGTCTATTACATGCTATTTTAACAGCCCAAACAGAATATGACAGAGTTCAAAAGAAGAGAGGGTTGGAAATGTAGGGTATTTTCCTACATTTAGGTTATAAAAATTTAAATGATAAATATTAGCAATCATAAAATGAATTATTAGTCATATTTTTCTCAATACTCTGGATAAGACCTGCATTTGGGGTTATCATCAATGAAACACGGCAACAACCTTTGAAACAGCCATCGGAAGCCAATATTCACGGGTGGCACAATGAATGATTACACTATTATATAAATAATGATGCAACCAGCATTAAACAAATGGTGTTAAAGAACCACAGAGGCAAGAATATCTATCATGTTTCATTACAACAGGTTTCAAAGAACCATAGCATTGTGAGTAATAACAGCACTGCTACATTTTTCTCTTAGCAAGAGATATGAAATTAACCAGAAATAGAGCACTTGACAACAAAGAACACAAACAGATGATTTCTGGACCTGAAGAGAAAGAGACAATAGTTGGACACTATAAGGAATCTTGGGGCGCCTGGGTGGCTCAGTTGGTTAAGCATCTGAGTTCGGCTCAGGTCATGATCTGGCGGTTTAAAGTTTGAGCCCTGCGTTGGGCTCTGCACTGACAGCTCAGAGCCTGGAGCCTACTACAGATTCTGTGTCTTGCTCTCTTTCTGCCCCTCCCCTGCTCACGCTCTTTCTCTCTCTCTCTCAAAAATAAACATTAAAAAAAAAAAAAAAGAATCTTAACATGCACTGATTAGATAGATAATAAAATATATAAATATTTCTTCTCTACTCACTATTCTGAATCTTTATTCAGGTATTTCACTATAGCTAACATGGGCTTGTGAATTTTTAAATACATTCTAGAGTCAAATTGTTTATACTATATATAAAACTTTTTTCTTTAGAGACCCTGCATAATCTAGGTCTTCCCTGGTGTTAGCATAGGAAACTAAAGGCATCACAGGATATCTCCCTTGCAAGGAACCTAAATGTATCTATCAAATTATGCAGCAAATGCTTCCAGAGAAAATTAATATGTATATCTAATTGGCAGGCTGAAGAAGTAGTCTGAAAAAGGGGAAACTCCCCAAAACATTAATCAAGGAAAAATGAACAGATAACATTTTGTGCCAGTAAGAAAGTGTAGCATCAACCTGAGTATTAGATACCTCCAAGTGCTAAGCTTTAATAACAGGGAGGGACACAGTATAATAATAGGCCCAGCTCTTGATTACTTTTCCTAATGAGAGTGAAGCACAGCATGGAAAAGTGACAACTTGAGATAATTCAAAATGTCACATTAGCTTTGAGTTTCAATCTCTTCTATAACCAGTCTTCATAAAAACTGCTAATGAGTAGTAAATTGGACTGATTTGAGTTTAACTTCAATTTGCTTCGTGTGCTAATCTTTTGAGAAAGGGTGTAAGACAGCGAGATGTCATAGATAGCACTAGAGCAGGAGATTAGAGCAGAAGTCAAGTGACCTGAGTTAGAGTCCCTGCTCTGCAATCAACAAGCTGTGTGGCTCTGGGCAAGGAAGGTGAAGAAATCAGCTGTTTGTGAACATCTGGTGCCATGCATGGTGCTAGATCCAGAGGAGACAGGTGCATATTGGTGCAGCTGTGTCCTGTAGCCACTCACAGTCTAGTGGTAGAGACTGATGAATAAAAATAGCATTGGGGGGTGCCTGGGTGGCTCAGTTGGTTAAGCATCCAACTTCAGCTCAGGTCATGATCTCACGGTTTGTGAGTTCAAGCCTCACTTCGGTCTCTGTGCTGACAGCTCAGAGCCTGGAGCCTGCTTTGGATTCTGTGTCTCCCTCTCTCTCTGCCACTCCCCTGCTAGCACTCTGTCTCTCTCTCTTTCAAAAATGAATAAACATTAAAAAAACATTTGAATTCTTACAGCCCTAGCATCTAAAATCTCTAAAGAACTCACCAAACTCCACACCCAAAAAACAAATAATCCAGTGAAGAAATGGGCAGAAGACATGAATAGACACTTTTCTAAAGAAGACATCCAGATGGCCAACAGGCACTTGAAAAGATGCTTGACGTCAGTCCTCATCAGGGAAATACAAATCAAAACCATGCTGAGATACCACCTCACAAGGGTCAGAGTGGCTAAAATGAACAAATCAGGAGAGTATAGACACTGGTAAGGATGTGGAGAAACGGGAACCCTCTTACACTGTTGGTGGGAATGCAAACTGGTGCAGCTGCTTTGGAAAACAGTGTGGAGGTTCCTCAAAAAATTAAAAACAGATCTACCTTATAATCCAGCAATAGCACTGCTAGGAATTTAGCCAAGGGATACAGGAGTGCTGATACATAGGGGCATTTATACTCCAATGTTTATAGCAGCACTTTCAACAATAGCCAGATTATGGAAAGAGCCTAAATGTCCATCAACTGATGAATGGATAAAGAAGATGTGGTTTATACATACAATGGAATACTACTTGGCAGTGAGGAAGAATGAAATCTGGTCATTTGTAGCAATGTGGATGGAACTGGAGGGTATTATGCTAAATGAAATAAGTCAGGCAGAGAAAGACAGATACCATATGTTTTCACTCTTAGGTGGATCCTGAGAAACTTAACAGAAGACCAGGGGGGAGAGTAAGGGGGGGGGAGTTACAGAGAGGGAAGGAGGCAAACCATAAGAGACTCTTATATATTGAGAACAAACTGAGGGTTGATGGAGGTTGGGGGAGTGGGGAAAGTGGGTGATGGGCATTGCGGAGGGCACCTGTTGGGATGAGCACTGGGTGTTGTATGGAAACCGATTTGACAATAAATTATATAAAAAAAATTTCTATTGAAAAAAATGAATTCTCACCGCCCTTTGCTTATAACTCTATAAGAGATGTTTCATAAGATATTCCAATCATCTTTTGAAAAAAATTTTTTTTAATGAAGCAGGCTCCAGGCTCTGAGCTGTCAGTACAGAGCCCGAGGCAGGGCTCAGGCTCACAAACCAAGAGATCATGGCCTGAGCCCAAGTCAGACACTTAACCAAATGAACCACCCAGGTGCCCCAGGGCTGTGGGAATTCAGAAGGTAGTGTGATTAACAAACAATGAGAAAATCAATAGGGATACATGATAATTAGTGTTATCCAATAATAAATAATGCAAGTAATAATTAAAATATATAATTTTAGCATTTTAGGAAGTGCATAGAAAAGAGTAAAAAGAAACAGGTGAAAATAACTTTAATAACATTTTATTTAATCCAATATATGTAAAATATTATTTCAACATTTAATAGATATAAAGCTATTAAAGAGGTTATTAACACTTCTTTTTTTCTACTGAGTTTTGAAGTGTGTGTTTTACACTTACAGCACATACCAGTTTGGACTAGCTACAGTTCAAGGACTTAGTGGCCACAAATTCCTAGTGGCTATCATCCTGAACCATGTAATGATAAGTCTGTATTTATGTCCAAAAAGACTTAAAGCATATGTGCACCATTCAACGAGGGATTTACAGCTTAACATAAGGACACATGAAAAAGACCTGTGGAATCGAATTCTCTACAACAGTGGTTTTAATATATGGCTTTAGAAACTGATACTGACTGGGTACTTACGTATCTTCTAGGAAACTTGCAAAAAGACAGATTCCTAGATCTCTGAGATTCTGTATCATTAGGTCTGGGCTGAGCTTAGGAATGTATATTTTATAAAAGAACTCTGATTATTTCTAGGTGCATCGCAGGCTGGGAACTACTGGCAATAGGCTCAATAGTTGGCACCTGTGGCAATAGAAAAGGTAACTTGATTTTAGGTAGCATTAGCAGAAGGATCTTCTTCTATGTGAATAATCCATAAATTATGTTTTTTTGAGAAACTACATTCCTTCTATTCTTGGACTGGTGTGGAGTTGGAGCCAACCCAGCCTTTTCCTCAGCTCTGTCCACTTACTCAGCTCAGAGTTGATGGCGTCTCTACGTGAGGCTTTGGGGAGATGTGCAGATTTAATTTCCACCTTTGATTTACACTTTTTTTTGTCTGATATCTTTCAAATGAATTGTCTCAAACCTGGCTGTGAAATCATTTTAGGTAACTTTAAAAAAATCTTTCATGGATTCGTCTTTAGATCGACCAAATGAGAAAGCTTAGGAAGTGGGGACTCAAACTCTAATTTTTCCAAATTCTCCAGGAAGCATTTGGTGTGTTTAAAGGCATTTGGGATACAGTGACCTAGAGAATCATTTGGGAATGTATTGCTGGGGTTGCTACTTTCATTGCCAGATTTCAGATCTTTCACCACCATCTTCATTGTAGTACAATGGCTTTGGGCAGTCCTTGTTCCTTATTTGTCTCTGAAGCTTATATGATCTTGTTGGGCTATTTACCATGCCTAAGCCTCTGTTTCCTCAACAGTAAAATAGGGACAATAGTCAATTCATAAGGCTGTTGTTAGTGTTTCACATTTTACTTCTTTGTCCTCTTGTTTATGTTCCATCACTCTGTTTGTAATGTCAGCTGGTCTCCTGGCTTTAAATAGCTTCTAAGCTGATGACTCTTCAGTTAATATTTCTAACCCACCCTCCTTCTATTGCCCGACCAACTGTGTCTAGCTGCCTATGTAAATCTTTACTTGAATATCCTAGAGGCATCTCAAATATAACATGCCTAAAACATCACTCCCCCGTTTCTAAAATCAGTTTCCACTATAATCTAACTCATCTCAGTAAATGACAACTCTAAACTTCCTGTCGTATAGGTCAAAACCTCGGCCTTATCTTTGATTCTTCTCTTCCTCTCACACTTGACATTAGCAACTCTTGTCAGCTCTGCTTTTAAAACATATCCAGAATTTGATCACTTCTCACCAACTCCACAATTAGTGCCCTGGACTATTTCTTGCCTGTATCATTTCAATAGCTTATAAATTATTTTCCTAGCTTCTGTTTTTTCCCCTCCCCCATTGTCTGTTCTCAACACATTAGCCAGAGTGACCCTTTAAAAACAGAATTCAAAATCATATTATTGCTCTGCTCTAAATAAGATGGTTTCCCCTCTTAAAGTAAACCCCCAAATCCTTCATGTTGCCAACAAAACAAATTTTGGATCTAGAACTGTTTCTTCTCTAATCTCAGCTTCTTATTTCCTCCTTGCCTGCCTTGCTTCATGTATTTCTCACCATTCCTCTAACATAACGAAAACAGTCTTGTTTCTGGGAAACAAAGGGAATGTCGTTTACTAGTCAGCCTGTCCAGAGATTCTGGGTGGGCTGTCTTGTGGTGTCCATGGGCAGACTTGCCACTAATGTCCTTGGGCAGATAGACCTGGTACCTGTGTCAGCAGTGGGCAGCCTGGTGCCTACATCCATAGGTCAGACCTGGTGACTGAGTGGGCCTGAGACCTGGGTCTGTTCTGGTGGGCCCTGATCCTGAATCTGTGGGGGCCAGCCAGGTGCCAGGGACCACTGGGGGCCTTGGCTAATGGGTCGGTAGGGCCAGCCTGGTGCTGGGGTGGGCCTGGTACTAGGATCTATGGTGAAGTGGGGTACTCATTTCACTCTGTTTCCCCTACAAAGAGGGTATCTCTCTCTGCACTAGGCTAACCAGACTTGGGAGAAGAGTGACAGGGGTAATGTGAAACTGTCTTTCCTATTGTCTTTTTTTTTTTTTTTTTTTTTATGTTTTATTTTTGAGACAGAGAGAGACAGAGCATGAGCAGGGGAGGGGCAGAGAGAGAGAGACACACACACACAGAATCCGAAGCAAGCTCCAGGCTCTGAGCTGTCAGCACAGAGCCCAACGCGGGGCTCGAACACACGAACCGTGAGATCATGACCTGAGCAGAAGTCGGACGCTTAACCGACTGAGCCACACAGGCGCCCCTGTCTTTCCCACTGGCTTTAAGGCATCTTTTCTTACTTTTGTGTTCTACTCAGCTTCTGTAAGCTCTCACCTGGAATCCTTAGTGCTTGTGAAGATATTTTCATTCATGGATAGTTGTTGTTGATGTTTCTGTGACAGGACAAGGCTTGGAAATTCCTATGCCGCCATCTTGCTGATGTCACTTTTTCATGTTCTTCTAACACTGCCATTCAAACTTCTGAGCAAACTTCCGAGCAAACTTCTGAGCAAAGAGTAAAACTCTAATGGCAGAATATAGTTGGATGTGGTTCATATTCTGGGTAAAACATTTTTTATTTTGTGCTACTTTATATCTCACTTATAGATGCCTGTTTAAAAGCTGGTGGAGGGGCGCCTGGGTGGCTCAGTCGGTTAAGCTTCCGACTTCGGCTCAGGTCATGATCTCGCGGTTCCTGGGTTCGAGCCCCGCGTCGAGCTCTGTGCTGACAGCTCAGAGCCTGGAGCCTGTTTAGGATTCTGTGTCTCCCTCTTTCTCTGACCCTCCCCTGTTCATGCTCTCTCTCTGTCTCAAAAATAAATAAATGTTAAAATAAATAAATAAATAAAATAAAATAAAAGCTGGTGGAGTAAAAACATTGTCAGCTGAAAAGGACTTCTCAACTCTCCTGAAAGAGGTTGGAGTAAATGTTAACATTTAGTGCATTATGTGCATTTACACTAGGCAGAGATTTCATGGCTTAACAGTGCTCACTCTGAGAGTCCCTAGTGCTAAATAATGGATTAATGCTGCACTAACCTGACCTGACCTTTGACTATGACATGTGGAAGTCCCTCTTCTCTTGGCTCAGTGTTGACTGTGTTGCTTCTAAGTTATGGACATATTTTGACCATGAAGATGAGGAGCAAAAGACAAAAGGCTGCCAGTCGTGAACAGGGCTTTTCCTTTCTCCCTTTGGTTCATCCATTGTGGAAGTTCTCATGTAAGTCCTGCTTTCCCTACCTAATGTCTTTTACTTGTATGCCCTTTGCCCCACTGAATTTTCAATCTAATTCTGAGTAGGTAGTCCAATATGAACAACCTCAGACTTACTGAAAGGTAGGATCTAGAATTAATTAATCATTGTCTTGGTCCATTTGAGAAGGTACAGGAATTTGAACTCCAGGACATCTGACAACTTTAAATTATGGTATTTGGAAAGAAAAGTGTGAATATAGGTGTACTCAATTTAAGCTCTTGACAAAGAAGAAATCTTAGTAAAGGAACTTTTTCTTGAAGAATTACTAGATTCTCTCCTTAGCCCTTTCTTTCTGAATAGGGGTACAAGCTGGGTGGAATTTTCAAAGAGTTAAGCCTTAATCCTTATGTCCTTTTTAAGTTAACACATTCTTTCCAGGACTATGTAGACAAATTTTCATCTAATGACTAAAATCAAAGTAACCATCTTAACTGCCTCTGAGAGAAAAGGTTTTCCTCAGGTAATGGGTGTTATCATTTGAAAATGCTTCCCTATGTGTTCTTCCTCCTCAATACCATGGCTTCTTCGACTATAGACTTTTAGTTTTAAGACCTTAGGAAAGAAAATAGAAATGTATGTTATGATATAGAGAAAGTGTCTGCCAGACAGGAATGGGAGACAGAGGGATAGATGGAAGATGAGAGGGAATAGATTGGATATTTATAATTTATCTTTTTAAATGTTTATTTTTGAGAGAGAGCGTGAGAGCACGAGCAGGGGAGGGGCAGAGAGAAAGAGGGAGAGAGACAATCCCAAGCAGACTCTGTGCCATCAGCACAGAGCCTGACATGGGACTCACACTCACGAACCATGAGGTTATAACCTGAACTGAAATCAAGAGTCAGACACGTAGCCGAGTAGCCACAGGCATCCCCAGATGTTATTCATTTCTATGTATGTGCCCCACCTGCCTCACCCAGGTCATCCTTGAAAGGTGGGGACAAAGTATATAAACACAAAATGTAGAGGAAGAAATGGAAATAAGAAGAGCCTGTGCCCACTTCCTCTTTGAGTTTCTATGAGCTAACAGAATCACCAACATTAGCACTGGTGTTTGTATGGGTGCTGGGCTGAAGATAATGATGGTATGATATGTTTATGAAGAGAGAACTCTGCTACCAGAAGTTTCCCTTAGCTCCCATATAGGAAAGATGCAGAATGTCCTTGTATAGTCAGAGGAGATGACACAGAGATAGCTAAGAGTAGAGAGCCAGAAGGCCTGCTTTGGGCAGGGGCCAAATGGAGAATGTAACTGAGATTTTAGATAATCTGAACTATGAATGGAAGCCAGCATGGGCCAAGTCATCAGAGTGGGCATGGAGATTTACCAATCATGCTAAGAAAATAACCAAGATTCACCAGCCATGAATTTCAGTAGCATATACCAGAGGGATATATATAACCATAAGGGTCAAGGAACATTTTTAAGGAGGCCAACAATGTTCTAGAGGAAGGAACAAGAGACAGCTCTCTGATTTAGGGATCTTTATTCCCTCTGCCATTAGGACATTTAAGATTTTGTGATATTACTTATATCCAGAGGCAGTGTTGGCTTGGAGAAAGCAAGATGGAAGAACCCTTGAATGATTTTGCGAGTACCACAGGAGATTAGGTTAGTCAGGTCACTTAATGTAAACATGACTGAGTTATTTAACATGAGAAGCTTAAATTTTCCCACTGCCCAGTAAAATGGGGGACTTGAGAGCAAGATAAGGTCAGTCATAAAAAATAAAGAACCCATATTTTTCATGTAGCTGGATTTATAATATGTTAATTATTAGCCCCTATGATGCAATTAAATTGCAAGCTTGTAATACATGGCATGTGACAGGGTGCCTCTCCTTGATGATCCTTCTCCATCAAATTCTTCTTATCACTGGGTCTTGATATGTGTGCTTTGATTATGTGATTTGGAGAAACAGCCCTAATTCTGAGGTTCTTAACTTTATCAAAAAAAAACTTTTTTAATGTTTTCTTTTTTATTTTGAGAGAGGAAGAGAGAGCACATACATGGGGAGGGGCGGAGAGAGAGGGAGAGAGACAGTCCTAAGTAGGCTCCAAGCTGTTGGCACAGAGACCGACAAGGGGCTCAATATCACAAACTGTGAGATCATGACCTGAGCCAAAATCAAGAGTCAGATGCTTAACCGATTGAGCCACCCAGGCACCCCAAAGGTCTTAATTTTATTTTTAAGGCTCAGTTTTACAAATTTTTGCAGGTGTAAAACTTATAAATTTTAGTGTCTAGAACACATATCAGGGCTGAAATGGGAGACAGTCAGTGATTACTGGCAGGAACAACTGTGAATAGGAAACCATGCAGGGCAAAGATCATGAACTGTAAATGTGTTATGTCTTCTAGCAGGCAGTTCTGTGCCTGGATACTAGTTTCTCTGCTCCAGTATAGTAGAAGCTTCCCTGCACCAACCCTCTTGCTATGCAATTGGCTAGGATAATGATACATCAAAATACCACGAGTTTAAGCCCTCCTGCAGTATGATAGAGACAGCGTGTTCTCATGGTATTAGCTCAGGAAATTGACAGTGGTTTTCTGGTTATCCTCTCTCCCAATTTATTACTGTTCCCTGTTTGCGATATTTTTAACTAAGTGTATAGCCACATGTTTTAGTCTTGTGCAATCTTTGTGGAATGCAAGGCAAACTCCTAATACCACTCATTTCAGAAATAGAGATCAGATTAACAAATATTTACTGAACCTATTTGTGTTTGTTCTATATCAGGTTCAGTGGATACAAATATACATAAGCCATGGCCCCTGTCTTCAAGGATTTCACATTATAGTGGCATCTCAGTTTGGGATATATTCTATAAGGTTAGTGAAAATAATAACAATAACCACTACTTAACATCTACTTTTCAGACAAGGCTGTGTGTTTTACGTATACTGCCATCAATTCTTTTGATAATAGTGCAATAATTTATTTGCATTTTAATAAATTCCCCCAATTGACTCAGATACATATATAAAACACTGAGTCAGAAATTGAGCCCAAGGGTGTGTGACTCCCCATTGTAACAACTTATCTAGCAATTGAATATATCTTGGCAAAAGAAAGATATAATTCATAATAGGCTCATAGATGCCAAGAAAAATCTGCCAAAGAAGCCACACTGATGTGGAAAAGAACAGAGCAGGATTCGCACAATTCTTCAAGACCAAAGAGGAGAGAGTTGGAGCTACCTTTCCTGTTTACACACAGGGAAAGCACCATTTACTGAAAAGGTAAATTAGGGATTGAGGGACATTATCAGTGGCTGAAAAGCATTATTCCTGAGCTCATCCCCCTTCAGAACATCACAGTTTCTTCCCCCTTCTTCTTAGGTCTCTGAGTCCAATAGTGTCAACCTCCCAATATTGGCCATTTTGAAATAAAGTGGTATTTTAATTTAGAATATGAACATGAATTTAGAGAGAACCAGTGATATTTTTATTAAGTAAAGCAAAATAAGTTTTTTTGTTTGTTTATTATACTTTTACTTTCTACTTTAAAAGTAGAATATAGGGATTTTTTTTTTTTTTTGATAGTCAAATGCATCCTTCTGTGTATCCAGTAGATGTCAGCATTGGGCTGTTTCTGACTGCTCAATCTGTCTCCATATTATTTTGAAAGGACCATAAATATTCAGTATGAAATATACTGAGATGTAAAATAGCAGGTGCAGCAAATCTGTGGTGAGGATACATTTAATGGGTGAAGGATTCAATATTCCATCTACCGAGCAAACAACTGTATATAAAAACCCCATCTGTAGCTTTTTATCCATGTCCATTTTTAAAAATCAATTTATTTCAAAATACCAGTATACTATTTTGTAGAAGATAGCTTTGTACAATTAAGTGACAAAATGGATTAAAGTCATTGACATAAATGTAAATATTTTAGCAATTTTAGGTTGCATCTGCTTAAAATCAGAAAGGGACACTGAAGGGTTTTTAAAAATCTCATTAGGATATAATTTCAGCCATAAAGTTTTTGGCAAGGTTTTTTGAATTACCCTTTTTTTCTTCTCAATATTAAGATTCCAGATCCTTTGGAACACTTCTGGTAAGATGCACACCAATAAAACCAAATGGATGGTTGATCAACATTAAGTGGAAGATAATATGTATAATTCGTGCTTCCAACAGATTCTAAAGTTGACACAAGTATTTGAGATTCCTGGCATATGGAACACAAGTTTCCTAGGAAATTGGTCAGTTCTGTGGCTGAACTAAGTAGATCAGACCTTGTATCAAACAAATGGATTAACAAGTCAAGACATCCTTGTTTCCTTAAGAATAGAATCTTACTCGTCCAGCTTTTATCAATTCATTATATGTAAATATACAGTACCCAAGGGAATAAACCTGGAAAAAGTGAGAGAAATCCTTTAGCACATTACCTTCAGAAATTGATGACCAAAGAAGTTTTGCTTGAGGTAGAAAAGCTAGCGTGTGAACATGAGTCTTATTTCAGTATTCTAGCTCGTTTTAGAATAAAAACAACAGATCTATCATCTATCTGTCTATCTATCTATCTATCTATCTATCTATTATCTATCTATTATCTATCCATCTAGAGAACATGTACAAAATTCTGTGGTAGACCCCAAATAAAATTAAAAAATATCCTTATTCTCAAGGATTTTGGAAGATCGTTGAAGAATCAGAAACATTAATAGAATATCATAATGCATTTTAACAAATTTAATGATAGAATTATGCTCAGGGTGCAGATAAGGGCCACTTAGCTTAGTTAGGGAGGGTCTTAATGATTTCTTAACAATGAGCTATTTCTTGCTTGAAAATTCTCCCAGGAGCTGTGTTACTAACCTAGGAACAGAAAGCATCATTATTTGATGGGGCAGCACATGGGGTCTGAAGATAGCTTCACTGACTTACTGCACTGTAGTATTTGGGTTTTTCCCCCCACCTAGTTGAGGATCAGTCTAGTCCAACATTTCTCAAGTGTTCATAAATGTCTGTTTTAGAGTCATCTCAGAGATTAAAATTCAGAAGAGTAGATGGACTAAAGAACAGAAAAGGAAAAATAAAAATAACAGCAAATTTGAGGCACAACCAGATGAAGGAACCACATATTGAGCCTATACTAAGCCACCTACATTGGTTCATCTTGACATCAACAGCATGAAATTTGTCACTATAATGAATATAGTCTTTGGTCCCGTGAGAAGACTGAGCTATATGGTTCATATAGAAATCAAAACCATAACTGTGGCATCACTTATATTCTGTTCTTACCCACAAAACTCTTAGGTCACTATATGTGATGACTACATACAAAGTGAGTAAGTGGTTTGAGGCCTTGCTAATATGTATATCTGATCATATCAATATGTTAACATGACATTCAAAGTATGAACTACTTTAAAATAATTTAGGTGAGTTTCAGTGGTCACACAATAGACTGCTATCTGGAGATGATGGTTTAGCAAATCTTTTCCTTGCTTTTTCCTGAATGATGGGAAAGAACACCTCTTTTATGAGCACTATATAATATTTTCAACCATTTTTTCTCATCTCTTTGGGACACTGCAGGGAAACACATTAGGTCATAACTCAGTACTGGAGGAAAATTCTGATGATGAACCTAGGTTGTTCAAAGCATCTTTGACATTAATCTGCCATATGCAATCACTATGTGTGAGATTGAAGACCATATTTCAGTTTTGTGTACCAGAACACAAAACCCTATCATACACTTAATCCAAATCATTGGAGAGATAGTCCTCTCCAGAGAACAAGTGGAACAGTAGGAGTATGGACTAGGAAATTGTTATTCTAGGAAATAACAATTACCCAGTTTCTCAATTCATAGACTACTTGGTGTCATGATCAGTGACAAAAATCATTATGCATTCTCTGGATTTATTTGAGCCGGAATTATTCACATTCTTGGAAAGAAAATGTGCTTTAATACTCCAATAGCTTTTCATTTGGATTAAGTCACAAACATTCTAAATAATACCTTTGGTGTATATTCAACACTCCCTGTTTCTGTATGTAGAGGAAAAAAGGGGATTGGGAGTAGGGCATGGGGAGATAGTTATGAGAGTGCATTTCTTCAGAGACTGGGCATAGCAGTTCTTACTCTCTGTTGGCATAAAGGTGTTTGGAAACAAAAGTCAAAGTTTGCATATGAATTAACTCATCTTATGTAGATTTACTCTTTTCACAGATTTAATTTATAGGTTTAAACATTTAAAGCATAGGTTTTCTTTACTAAGATTTTCATTTATCTCTTTCTAAGATGAATTATTTTAGCCTATTCATCAATCTTGGTTCATTACTCTTGATACTTTAGCTTGTTTTATCAATCAGTTGCCATTTGACCTCACTCCTTTCTGCCATGTGAGTAAGGCATTTTCTTTGAAGTTGGAGACCCAAGAAATGGGGCACAATATTGGAGAGGGAGTATTTTTTTTCCCCATGAGTATCCTAGAAATCTAATCTTTTTTTACTTGAGGCCATGTATTTTGGTTTTAATGACTAGACTTTGATCATTACACCAAATGCCATCTCACTGATGGATATTGACTATGAAGTTAATTAAAATGAATGGGTAAAGAAGATGCCATTTATAGATACAATGGAATACTACTTGGCAATGAGGAAGAATGAAATCCTGCCATTTGCAGCAACGTGGATGGAACTGGAGGGTATTATGCTAAGTGAAGTAAGTCAGCCAGAGAAAGACAGATACCATATGTTTTCACTCATATGTGGATCTTGAGAAACTTAACAGAAGACCGTGGGGGAGGGGAAGGGGAAAAAAATTACAGAGAGGGAGGGAGGCAAACCATACGAGACTCTTAAATACAGAGAACAAACTGAGGGTTGATGGGGTGTGGAGGAGAGGGGAAAGTGAGTGATGGGCATTGAGGAGGGCACTTGTTGGGATGAGCCCTGGGTGTTGTATGGAAGCCAATTTGACAATAAATTATATTTAAAAAATAATAGGCTCTAATGGACCATAATCCCATGAGGAGACTGCAAATTTAGGGTTCAACTGACTCTTTGCCAGTCAGAGAAACAAATATTCTGGTGCCATGCTGCTGTTGTATAATCTCCAGGGCCAGTCTATTTATTTTTGCCAGTGTACCAAACTAGTCTCAGAGAGTTTTACTGTACTTTTGCTAGTATTCACTGAAAAACATGTGTGTGTGAGTGTGTGTGTGTGTGTGTGTGTGTGTGTGTGTGTGTGTGTGTGTGTCTTATTGGTACTTTTGTTTGAATTTTATTTGAATTTTATTCATCATAAAAATGAGAGTGATCTGCATACCTTTTAATTCAGGGTTAGCTCTTTTTACTTGATTTTCCCTGCAGACTGCCTGTCAGTGCTTCAAAAACATCAACAACTGATAGGTTTCTATACAGCTGCCTGGGCAGCTGTGGTAATGAAATGTGAATGTGCTTTCACAATATCTGAAGACTTCTGCTTGGCATTATAAGCAGAAAGAAAGAACTGCGTTTTAAGAAGATGTTGGCATATTCTTCAAATGTTGTTCTGAAAATGATGAAACTTAATTTATCATTCTAGGGCTGTTTTAGCTTTATTGTTCTAACAACAAGATATCCTCCCATTAAAATCCTTTGTGTGTGTGTGTGTCTCTCTCTCTTTAGGGCTCATTATAACAGAAGTCAGGAGATCTGGCTCTCAAAGACAGCACAGTAATAAGCACCAAAGGGTTGTTCTCAAAGAAATGAGATCCAATCCTGCATGGGTGAAACATTAGAGAATAGAGAAAGGCTTTTTCAGTGTTTTCTATGCATATAATCATATGATTTACCATGATTTAGAAATTATTTTCTGTAATTTTAATGAGACAGGTTATGTCTCCACTGAGTATGAGTATTACAGATTATTTTTTGCATCATATTAATCTGACCATGAAATAATTCCTTTCTAGAAAAAAGGATTTAGAGTTTACATAAAATCAATGTGGTCAGACTTTAGTGTTTTTATTATTTTCCTGAAATACACAGAGCAGATGATTTTATTTAATTTTTTTAAATGAAAATGAACAATTGCTGGTCATCCATAGAGAATCTGTGATAAATAACATTTAGAGGTACAAACTCAACAAGCTGACTCTGTCTCAGCCTAAGGCATCCCTGTGTGTGGACTGCTCTCAGACCCCAGCCAGGGAACAAGCTAGAGGCCCAATGTCACTGCTGGAAAAATACAATGTATTCCAGAGTCAGTCATTCGGGGTCCTGAGGCTGCCAAGAACACTCCACGTCAGTTGGCATAGAGAATGTTTCAGCACGGAGGAGGGGTAAGGGAAGAGCTTTCCCACCCCATCAGGGACAAAAGGAGATAGCTCTTATAAAATATAATATACAGATTTTAGAGACTCCCAATTGGGTGTCCCGTTAATGAAATATTTGTTAAGAACCATAAAGAGAGGCAGCAAATACTGTTTCACCTCAATTCGCTACAACATTTCGAAATGAACATGTACACATCTTAAAATCTTAAACTTCCACTGGAAAATTTGCCTTCAAATACAACTCAAGGGGAAACGTGGTCAAAAGCACTGTTGAGAAATACACTTCTTTAATCTTTTTCCTTTACAATAAAAATACACAGACTCTCAGGCAACATTTAACAGCATTATAGGAGAGTATTATATTTCTGCTTGCCCTAAAATGTAGTATATTTCCTCTGTATTTCTGCCTCAACGTTTTAGTCTCAAGTTTTATTCCAGGAAGGTAACCATGAAAATACCTGTCTTTTTGAGAGTGAAATTTTATACAATCATGGATTTGTCCTATTTAGGAATAACAGAAACTATTTTCTTCATTTAATATAGAGGTTTACTAATTTATCTATTTGGTTTATGTGAGTATATGCACAATATTTGAAGGTCCCCAGCCCCAATGGAAGTCACAAGTATTAACTTAAAATAATTTAGTTCATACAGGTGAATTCTATCAACAGTTATTCAAACTCAATACCAAGGGATAAACTTTGGGATAAAGAGTCAGCATAGACAGTAATGCTCTTGCTGAAAGGTCCAAGTATCTCCCTAAGCACAGAGATATAGTTAAGGAAGCTCCAGAATTTTCTTTTTAAAAAATAAAAAAAAACGAATCTTCAAGTGTAAATAACAGTGCTATATTAGTGTCAGGTGTACAGTATAATGATTCAACAATTGTATACATTTCTCAGTGCTCATCAAGATACGTGCACTCTTAATCTCTTTTGTGTATTTCACCCATCATCCCACTCACCTGCCCTCTGGTAATCACCAGTTTTTTCTCTGTATTTAAGAGTCTATTTTTTTGTTTGTCTCCTTTTTTCCTTGTTGGTTGGTTGGTTGGTTTTGTTTCTTAAATTCCACATAGTATTGAAATCATATGGTATTTATCTTCCTCTGACTGATTTATTTCACTTAGCATTATATTCACTAGCTCCATCCATGTTGTTACAAATGGCAAGATTTCATTCTTTTCTTATGGCTGAGTGATATTCCATTGTGTGTGTATATATATATATATATGTGTGTGTGTGTGTGTGTGTGTATATATGTGTGTGTGTGTATGTGTGTGTGTGTGTGTGTGTGTGTATACACACACACACACACACACCACCTCTTTATCCATTCATCTATAGATGGGCACTTGGGTTGCTTCTGTATCTTGACTATTGTAAATAATGCTGCAGTGAACATAGGGGTGCATATATCTTTTTGAATTAGTGAATCATATGCTAATTCTATTTTTAATTTTTTGAAAAAACCTCCATACTGTTTTCCACAGTGACTGTACCAATTTGTATTCCTACCAACTGTGCATGAGGGTTCCTTTTTATCCATCTCCTCACCAACACTTGTTATTTCTTGTGTTTTTGATTTTGGCCATTCTGACAGGTATAAAGTAATATCTCATTGTGGTTTTAATTTGCATTTCCCTGGTGATGAGTGATGTTCACCATCTTTTCATGTGTCTGTTAGTCATCTGTATGTCTTCTTTGGAAAAATGTTTATATAGGTTCTCTGCTCATTTTTTAATTGGATTGTTTGGTTTTGGTGTTGAGTTGTGTAAGTTCTTTATATATTTTGGATATTAACTCCTTATCAGATATACCATTTGCAAATATCTTCTCCCATTCAGTAGGTTGCCTTTTTTTCTTCATGTGAGTAAGTGGTATCAAGTATCAAATTAGAATTGGTTCATTTGGTTCAGATCAAATTTTGTACCAAACACTCTCACATGTACCTATTTTTCTAGGCATAGAGGTTGGGAATGTTGCAAAGATTATGTAAAACTAGGATCATGTTCCCAAAGAACTGATGATTGGAGGTGTGTAGGAGTGAGATCCATATAAGAAACACATTTCAGGCTGTATTCACTGGAATAGAGACCAGCTCAAGCGGCATGTATAAGATGGCATGAGATGTGTCTTCAGAAATTGGACATTCTTCACCCATATTCATTATGATTATTTTTTAGAGTCTGATGCTGAGGGCAAGGATTTTGGGTGTCATGGTTTGGGTTCCTTCAGAAGTAGACCCTGAGGCTCCAAGGGCAATTAGTTTCTCAGGAGGGATTCCAGGAAACACGTATATAAGAGTGGGAAAGGACAGGGAATGAGAGACAGCCAATAAATTGCTTCATTCATTAAGCCAGTTACTCCTCTGAGCAACTCTACCTTAATCTAGTTGGTCATCTCTGGGAAACGCTGAAATGGGCACTTCAGAGTTAGGTCTCCCTTGTATACTCTTGTCAGTCATTGGTTATAGGCTGCTTCTAGGGCTTATTAATATCCATACACTTCTGGCCTGCTGCATGCATGTAAAGAACAGGCCTTAGTAGCCAGAGAAAGCTCTCAGTTATTTGCAGCTGCTGACAGTGGTGTTTGGAAGGTGTATACAGAAATGGTGAATGCAGAGAGCTTATGGGAGGACGCTAATAGCATCTGCTACAAGAGGTCAGAGATATACGGTTCAAAGATCTTGGATCAATCTTACTTTGGCAGTAGCATGGAATAATATTTTAGACTGAGGTTAACACAGAATATAAGGCAAATGTTACAGAAAGAAGGATTTCCTTTGGAAATACATTAGGACGATGTCATTTTGTACACTGGCATACAGTTTCTCAATAGATCCAACTCCCAGGTTTATGTTAAGCATCGGAAAGAGCTGTCTCTGCAGTTGAGCAGATGAAGTGGTTGGCTTGCATTTGGGGGGTGATGTTGTATGAAAACATGCTGTCTTTAAACATTGGAATCACATTCATTCTTTGAGAAGCACATGAGACCTGAAACTGAGAAAAGAACATAACTCCTGTTTTCACAATTAATTTAGGGCATGTGCTCCTTGAGTGGAATTGTAAGTGGAATTACCTGCACTGGTTAACTTCTCTCTGTCTTTCTCTGTTGGGACTGAAGTTAAGTAAGTGCAACTTAAATATGCATAAGATGTGACTCTATTTGTATGTAAAGACCAAATGTAATGGAGTCATAAATGGTTCCACTTTATGGGCATATATTGGGAGGTGTGGTATGCTTGGGACCTGGAATGGATTACAACCACATTTGCTAGCAATCAGCTAAAGCTCTTTTGATGATTAATATGATAAATTCAGAAACTAAACAGATACAAAGAATTAGCTACCAAAAGATAAACTGCAGACTGCTTTCCAAGATAAAACACCAGGGATAAGAATGTAAACAATGCTATTTTACAATAAAATGTGGAAGAAAGCACAGGTCTTAATTCACTTCTTACTTTCTTGAACAGGGATTAGGGGAAAACAAATCAAGAGATGAGGAGTAGGAACAGAGAAAATGAGGAGAGAAAGACAATGCAAATATCCTAATCCACATGATTACACCTCATTGGCCCCGTTATCTGGAAATACATTCTAAATGGTGGTTCTCCAGGAGGTGTACTTTTCTCTCCTAACCTCCTCATAACCCCCACTGTTCTTAACTCTGGATTTTTTTTCAATCATACCTCTTTTATCTGAGTCTTTAGCTGGATTAGAGGAGTAGAGCTGAGATACTGAGATGTTGTAATGTATACCCCATAGAGCTTGAAAAGTTCGTTATGCTACTGCTGTGTCCCCAATTCCTAGCTTAATACCTGACACAGATCATGTGATCAATACACAACTATGTATGGAAAGAATAAATAGTGGATCTATTAAGGTGATTTCCTTCCTGATATCTAGTGAAACTCCCTGGTTTCCAAGTTCTATGAGTCCCATGGGAAAGACCTTGATACCTGTCCATAGGAAATGGGTTTCAGAGGTATTTAATGTGGTAGAATAACGGGGAGGGAAAGCTAAATGGAAGGTAGTGTCAGGCTCATGGAAAGAAAGGTTTGTATGAGTTAAGAGGAATGTGCTGTGATGGAAAAGTCAGCAACAGTGCTGAGAGATGGAAGGAGCATTTCTGATTCCCCAGGCATACTTCAAGGCCTCTTTTCTCTATGCTACCACCTCTTTTCACTTTAGCATGTATTAAGTGGTATTATCATTATTTTTTGTGGGTCTAGCTCTCTATTCTTACACTAATAAGTGCTCCAGATCCTAGGCTCTAGTGAGAGAGCTAACAGGACCCTTGAATTGCTTTCTACATTGTACGCAGATACTGTCCATAAACAAGTTATGGCAATCCTTTCTCACACAGCTTCTATTTTCTCATGTGCTGTGCCTTTACACCTGTTACCTCTGTTTGAGATGCCTTAGATCTGCTAGTCTGCTTGGCCAACTCCTATTCATTGTTAAATCTCAGAAGACACACTGCCCTCTATGAAGCATCTGATTAGGGCACTCTCTTCTGGTGTTCACACTGTATAGAAAGTACTCTCTGCATTGTATTGTAACACCGTGTTTGTGCCTATTTGCCCTCTGGGTTGTTAATGGGGGCTCTTTTCAGCTCTGCCTCAGTGGTCTCCATCATTCCTGTGGATTCTGTCATGACTCCAAGCCTTATGGAGAAAGAACTGTCAAGAAAGTGCTTGAGCGATCAGTTACTTGTGCCTCTAAATAGTATGCACAAAGGAGGAAGTGCTTTCAGTACTCCAGAGCTTTGGCCCTGGATTCAGAATCAAGTGTACATGTGGTCTCAGAACTTGTCTTCATTCCCTCCTCAGAAACCCCTTCTCCTGCCACCTTCAGCCCACCCCATTCTCTCTGGATATGATTTCCATGATAATTATCTTATTTCCTCTTCTCCTACCCATCAGTGGGGGTAGACAGAGGACAGAATATGGCCTGTGGACATCTGATGAAACCAGGATAATTAGTTTGTACTCAGAGATCCATGGTGGTTCCCATGTCTCTTAGTCCTTAGCTGTTAAGTCTTTAAGGACAGGCACTGGGACTTTTTATCCTTGTATCCCTAGCTCCTAGGGATTTATTAGCTGAATAAGTGGAGAAGACTACATAACTGCTTGGAGATTTCCTCCCCCCACCCCTCCAAACCTCTAGAATTTGAATGTGAACCACCTCATGTTGCAAGATGATAAACTTTAGCATCAGTGTTCAGTTTCTGACCCAGCTAACATCTGGAAGTTAGGAAACATTAATTCTATCCCTTTTCAGCCAAGATTTGGATTTATGGCCAGAAAAGAAGTACTTTAATTCCTTGAAGCATTTACCTCATCTATAAAATAAGAACTATTGCTTCCTATCACTTAAAATTGGAGGGATTTACTGACCTTAACCAAATGGTTATCTAGAATTAGCCACGTATTATACTTTGCATTCCTAGGATGTTTTATTCTTTTTTGAAACATGATCAGCCACCATATGTTATTTGATCCTTTTAGGAACACAATGAAGAAAGTGAGGCAGCTATTATAAGCTCAAGTGGTAGGTTTAAAGAAAAAAAAAAAAGAAAAGACCCAGGGAAGCCTTGTGACTTTGCATAATCTCACAGCTAGTTAATGACAGAGCTACCTCATTTTTAATATATAGACAGAACATTCAGAACATTTCTTCAGCTCTTAACATATGCCAGGGTCTCTTCTATGTATGATACATATATTAATTTATTACATCTTTATGACAACCCTCAGAAGTAGTTTGGTAGGCTGAAATTTTGTCCTGATTCTTGTCTCCTCCCTGTCTGCTTCTTCACGTCTTTGCCATGGCCTCATCGTGGGAGAAACCTATTCCTCCACTCCTTAGCTTGGCCATGTAACCTAGTTTGCCCATTTATATGTGGACCAGTGTATTCTTCCTCCTGCACTTCTGCCATTGCCATAAGAGAAGCTTGTGTGGCAAGGAGGAAGGATGCTCCAGGCATAGCTGCCCCTGTTGATGCAGAGACTTACAGTCAAAAGCAGAGCTGCTCCCGTTGATGAAAGAGAAATAAAGAACCACTCTTACCTTCAAGCCGAGCCCAGCACAGATCAGCTAGACCCCAGCCTATATGCAGATCTGTAAGAATGATTTTTCTCTAAGCTACTAAGTTTAAGAGTGGTTCCTTAGGCAGCATTATTGTGGCAATGGGCTGCTGATATACATAGGTAATATTATGTGTTATTTCTATTTAATGGATAAGGAAATTGAGGCACAGAAAGCCTAGGTAATTTGTTAAGTGTTGCTAAGTAAGCAGAGGATCTAGAATTCAAAGTCAGGCAGTCTATTTCCATAGCGGAAGTTCTTTAATTTCACGCACTGCGTTTCTAATATTCTAATGGGAGTAATTCTCAAAGGATATTTGAATTATTCAGGAATTCTGGTTTGAAAGGGGAAACACAAAAGGCAGTATAAAAAAATCTGAGAAGATTTTGAAGTTAGACATTCCCAGGTTCAAATCTCAACTCTGCCACTAACTAGCTGTGTAGCTTTGTGTAAATTATCTGATGACCCTGAATTTTAGTTTCCTAAGAAAAATAATAGTAGTGAGTATTTTTCACTTAATTAATCCCATTCATTGAACACCTATTCTGTACTAGATACTATTCTGGATACTCACAATATTGAAATAAGTAATACTTAAATAGCTATAGTCTAGAAGCAAAAACAGCTGGTATACAGTAAGACAAAGGAGATTGTAACTATATGGCACAGGACAGATAAAGACCACAGATAATGGGGTCCTAACCTTGTGTATTAGGGTGCTCCAGAGAAACAAAACCAATAGGATATATGTTACCCTATTTGTTATAAGACTTATTATAATGAACATTGTAATATTTATATATTAGTTATATTAAATATTATGTATAATATTTACAATAACTATTATAAGATTTATTATTATAAGGAATTGACTCATCTGATTGTGGAGGATAAGAAGTTCAAGACCTGTAGCCAGTAAGCTGGAAAAGAGCTGACAGTATAGTTCCACTCTGAGTTCAAAGGCCTGAGAAGCAGGAGAGCCAACAGTATAAGTTGTAGTCTGAGTCTGAGTCTGAAGGCAGGATAAGACAGATGTTCCAGCTCAGCTCAAAAACAGGCAGAGAGAATGAATTCTCCCCTATTCAGCCTTTTCATTCTATTCATGCCTTCACCAGTTTGGATGGGGCCCACCCACATTTGGGAGGGCAAGGTGCTTCATCAGTCTCCCGATATATCTGTTAATCTTAACCAGAAATATTGTGACAGACACACTCAGTATAATGTTTATCAAAAATCTAGGCATCCCTTGGCACAGTCAAGTTGACACATAAAAATTAACCATCATATGCTGATTTTGAAGGTGGTCAAGGAAGGCTTCCCAGAGGAGGTAACACAACATGCATAAAGCATTAGCCTAACATATATTAGATGCTCATTAAATTCCAGTTTTCCTTCTCGCTCTTTCAAAGGTCATAAAAAACAAATATTACTTTCTGGGCCTGCCAAGAACGTTCCAGGCCATGAACATGGGGGATTTTTTTTTCTCCTTATGTGCTGAACTAAAGAAATTCTGAGTCTCTTGCTGATGATGAGGGTCATAGGCATGGTTCATTTGTAATTGCACAACATAATTCTACCCCCCAAAAGAATGCTTTTTGATGGTGTTTTAAAAATCTCCAATTGCTTTTTACTTATGAGGTGAATTTGTGAGTTATGTTACAAGGTAATTTAACCTGACAAGACAACCATACTAAACATTCACAGACACAGTTTTGTTTCTCCCTCGAGAAGAAGCTGTTAGAGTGGAGTGGTAATCACTGTAACATGATCAGCATGGGGGAGATTGATCACACCTAGGAAAGTGACCTCGTAGAGTTTCTTTGCAAAAGGCACACCTTTCCTGTTGATTGATTACACATCAGGGTGACCATCCCTGGATGGGAAAACCCAGTGTGGTCCTTACCTTCTGCTGGCACATGCACTTTTTTTTTTGTTAGGGTTCATGAAAGATTGATGTGCAACAGCTGTGATGTAGGGTCCCAAATATTCTTGCCATGGAAATCCAGCTAGTCTTGAAAAGAGAGAGAGAAAAGGATGTGTTATCCATGAATATAAATACAATAAGCTCAATTCAAAATGGTGATTAAATTTGAATGAATCCACGAAGAGCAGTCCTCTTTAGAATTGTAGAGAAGGGGATTCAGAGGTAGTCACAGAAAAGAAGGCCACTGCCCTCTACATCCTGTCCCTGACATGCCTCAGGGTTTCTGGTGCATAGATAGTTTTCAGTTCTCAATTTTTATTCCAGAACATTACTCTCACTTTCAGACAAAATCTGTTCACGGAGGCTCACTCCATCCTTTACCCCAAACTGTCAGCGTCATCACCTGACTAACAGTTACTTCCCCTCATTCCTTGAAGAAATCAACATTGGCTTTTTAGTCTTTCTCTCCACCTTCCCGAGTAACTTCAATATACTCAAAGATAGTATATCCGTTTCAGCCTCTCTCAACTTTGGGGAACTTTACCTTCATTTCCTCACTCTAGAGCTTGGCAGCACCTGCTGTCATTCACTGCCTCAATTCTGAAATATTAATTTAAAACACTCTAATCTCTGACCACATCTTTCCATCTCTTCCTGTCTTTGTCTCTTCCTCTGTTATCATCATTAGATTTGCCCAAATTCCTAGCACTGCTAATCCATTGATCCTTTTGCTTTTCCTCTGTCAGCTCCCTCCCATGGTCACTTCTGTCCCTAGCTTAAATCCTATTGTCTATTACTTCAAGCATTTTGGGGGCAGAGGGAAGAGGGCTGTGATCTCAAATCCCTTGTCCTGTTTTCTTATGTCTCAGCCATCTGGAAAATCTTCAATTTTTGATCAATCTAATTTTTCTTTTTTCTTTCTTTTCTTTTCTCTCTTTTTCTTTCTTTCTTTCTTTCTTTCTTTCTTTCTTTCTTTCTTTCTTTCTTTCTTTCTTTCTTTCTTTCTCTCTTTCTTTCTGCCTCTTCTCCTTATCCAAGATGCTGAGCATTACTAAGAAAAAATATTCATCACACAATTCTGAAAGTTAATGCTATTTAATTGCTATTGATACCAATTAATTTCATGATCTACAAATTCAAATGGATCAATACCACCTAAAATTTCCTCTGTGGATGCCTCTTCACTTTTTCTTCCATTCTGAACACCAACTTTTCAAAATTTTTCCACTGTCTTCAAACATCCATATTTCCTGTCTCTTCCGTTCAGCAGATGACTCTGCCTCTGACTTCATAAAAAAAAAAAAGAGACTCCACTTCAAAGTTCTGCCACCTCACCGACAGACTTCCTGCAGTCAACTAGTTATTCTTTGTTCTTGTATCTTTCAGTGAAAGTAGAAAAGCAAATCCTGTTTTAAAGCCAATCCTCCATGATTCCATGCCCCTTCCCTCTCGTTTTCTTACCCAATGTATCCAATTTCTTATAATAGAAATTTCATTCTCTGATTTGTCATTTTTCCTCATTTTCCACAATAGACAATCACGAGGACCTGTCAAAACTACCACCTAAATATTTCTCAAATTCATCTCTTTTTTTTCATCCTACTGCCACTGGGTTGTTGCAATAGTCTTTTTATAACCAGCCATTTGGCCTCCAGTTGTACCTCAGTCCAATCTGTTCTTTGTATCTCAGCCAGAATGATTTTTCCAAATGCCAACATGACTTCCCAGTTTAAAATCTTTTCGTGCTCCACATTGCCTTTAAAATAAAGCTCAGAGTCTGTAAAGCAGCTTGCAAGTTTTCCATTATCTTGTAAGCTTACCTCTCTTGATTTATTTCTCATCAATGCTTACCATCTCATCTTGAAAACTAAGGTGGGAGTCAATTGAATTTCCACAGATTTGCTACACCTGGCCCTACCTCTTAGTCCTTGCACTTGCTATAGCTTTTACCTTTTTAAAACCTGTTCTTTCCTCCATTTCAGGTTTTAATTTAGTTGCTCCTCTATGAACTTTTAACCTGACCTTTCCTTCAAGACTCAGTCAGATATCCCTTTTATATTTTTCCATTGCATCTTGGATTTCCATCATTTTAATTCTTACCACACTCTATTGGCATTGTTTGTTTCTGTGCTCTACCACACTAGACAATGAGTTTGTTAAGGACAAGAGTTGTCTTTTTCACTGGGTTATCCCTAGAGGACTTGGTGCAAAGTAGAGTCTCAATAAATAGTTGTTGATGTAAGGCATTTCACTAGCACAGTGACAATTGCTATGGTTTTTCTCTTTGCTGATTGTAGAGAGGCATAGATGGTTGGAACCACCAGTTGGCAGATAATTAACTTGAAGAAATAAAGAAGAAATATGGGCAACTCATTTACCATAACATGGAAGAGAATCAAGAAATATAATCATGGCAAATTTTGAGTTCATCTTCATTTGAATATCATCTTTATTTTGAGGAGTTTTAATAGCTTCTGATATTCTATGACATTCATCTTTGTACACCTATCTTTGTTATGAATGGGATGATTCTTTACATGATTGTTTTATGGTATTGGTCTTTTTTTTTTTTGGAGGGGGATGGGTAAGGGAAGATAATCTCTTGTTTCTGAAATCATTTTATGCCAGAAAGATATTCAAATATCATGTAGTATTTTGTTTTTGTGCCAGGTGTTTAGGCTTCATTCAACAGTGGTGTTTTATTAGAAATGTACTATCACAGATAATTTCCAGGAGGGCATTTGATATGGATTATTATATGGAAAAGAAATTTTCAGATACTCATTTCTGTACTTAAACTCTTGGATAAAGTAGTAAGAGTATAGTTTGTCTAATGGGGTCATTTACAATTCTGTGCTGCAAATACTGTTGCTAAAGAGAACTTTTAGGTCTCTCATAATTCCGCGTTGTAACCACTAACTACTAGTTTTAGTCAGGTTTCACGGAGGATATTTGACAATTGAGTAATAATGAGGTTTAGTGTACATTTTATGTAACCTTCTATCAGGTAGGCCAATTAAAATGTTACATCTGAAAAAGCACATATTCTGATTTCTGCCTAGGGATGTAATACATTAACTTACATTTGGACATGCTTTTGCTTTATACCCTTCAATTAATGACATCTCCCAAATTTACTCTCTTGGGCTGGTTAGCTCTCCTCCTTAAGGCCCAATGATAATAAACCCCAAACCATGGATGTGATCCCATAAAAGACAATTGGTATTCACTGAACAGAACATAAAAGATATGTCTTGTCCATGTCCACACTTTGGCTAGCCCTTTTTCAGTTGTAGTAAAAAAAGAAAAGAAAAGAAAAGAAAGAAAGACAAAAAAACAAAAGTGAGCATGGATAGATTTTTTTTTTCTTCCAGGCCATTTTTTTCCTTCTGAAAAAAAAAAAAAAATAATAATGAAGCAAAGCAGCCTGGCCGAGAAAATTATTACTACTACCAAAACCCTTTCTTAGTTTCCTTAGACCCAGGGTTGGGTAAAGAAAAATGGACCACTCTGGCTCATAGAATCCTAGAGAACTTTATAGTTTTCATGATGACACCAGGATCACAAAAACAAGCAACATAAAACAAATTAAACCCAATTCAAAGGCAAACATTTTTTCCATAAGATATTTTCAATGATTTACTTAAATAGAAAAGAATGCAAAATTAAACAATAACTAAATGTAAAGTACAAGTAGGACAGTTATGGGAGTACTTAGGGACAGAGAAAGAGAGAGGAGGAGGAACATGATATGTCTTCTATATAGCACAGATTCTTATTATTGGGATTCAATGGTGCCATGCATTAAACTATGCCAATCAAAGAACTATAAATTACAGAGCCTAATTCCTTGGTAGGTTTTAGATCTGACCTTCAATTTTGGCCCTGTATTCTGCTTGGACTGTCATTTACACACACACACACACACACACACACACACACACACACATACATATACATACCACAGAAAACATGTCTTGAACAACAGAAATTTATTTTCACATAGTTCTGAAGGCTGGAAAGTCCACAATCAAGTTTCTGGAAGGGTTTGGTTTCTGGTGAGAGCTTTTTTTTCCTGGCTTGTAGATGACAGCTTTGTCCTTACTTGGACTTTCCTTTGAATGTTCTGAGAAAGAAAGAGAGAGAGAGAGAGAGATCTGTCTCTTTTTCTATAAGTCCACCAGTCCTTTTGGGTTAGGGTCTCACTTTTATGACCTCATTTAATCTTAATTACCTCCTTAAGTCTCTATCTCCAAATACAGTCACATTGGGGGGTTAGGGCTTCAACATATGAATTTTGGGGAGACAGACTTCAGTTCAAAGCAGGCCCTAAGAAAGACTAGGAGATATTATTAGAACTTAAGAATAAATGTACAGCCTGTTGCAATAATGGGGGAATGAATGAAGAGGGTGGAGCTCATATAAACCTATACAGATTTTGTTACTGAGTGGTTGAAATTAGAATCCCAAATCCAACTAAACCAAATTTTATTTAATTTTAATTTTAATTTTTTTTTGAGAGAGAGAATGTGTGTGTGTGTGTGTGTGTGTGTGTGCACGTGTGCATGCACAAGCAGAGGAGGGGCAGAGGAAAACAGAGGGAGAGACTCTCAAGCCCCGTGTGGGGCTTGATCTGACCACAATGGGATTATGAACTGAATGAAAATCAAGAGTTGGTTGCTTAACTGACTGAGCCACCCAGGTGCCCCTAAACCAAATTAAAAAAAAAGCAAATATATAACTGGTGAAGCCAAAGAAGGTAAATTGTGTGATGAACATAGAGATGTGCCATCTCTCCTCTTACAAGGAAGAGCTTGTCGCCAAGCTGCTGGGAATACTTTTTGCAGGCGAACTTCAGGGGTCTGCCCCTGCAGGTACTGCTTTGGCCATAGAGAGCCCGATGCCCAAGGTTACATGCTTCCCAAAGCAGGCAATACCCAAAGACTGATTGAGGAAGGATATTAAGTGATTGCCATTTCAACACAGCATGTGACAGCTCCCATGGGTCATTTTAACTCCAGAGTTCTCTGTGGCATTGGCTGAAGCTGTCTTTGGGTCCACAGCCTGGCTTCCTTCTCCTGTGTTCTATGGGTGTTAATCCGTGGCATACCACCATAAACATCCTTCACCCTATACCTCATCTCCAAATCTGTTTCCTGAAGAACATGACCTACAACAGGTTATGATCCTGCTACTTCTGACTCATCTGTTTAGAATATTTATAAAGCATAGTCAAAAGCAAAGGAATGAGATGCCTTTATGTATATTGACAACTAACTTTACAGCCTGATTCATTTGACCACCACTGTTTCCAAGGATTTCTATTGTTTGTTTTCTTTGTGTGCAAATGTGTGTATATACAATTTTTGTAAAATTGGATCATTTTATACATATCCATTTGTGTGTGTGTGTGTGAGACACACACATATATTTGTTTGGAAGGCTTTTTTTTAACTTTATTTCTTTATTTTGAGAGACATAGATAGAGAATGAGCGGGGGTAGAGAGAGAGAGGGAAAGAGAGAATCCCAAGCAGGCTCCATGCTGTCAGTGCAGAGCCCGACATGGGGCTCAATCCCACAACCCTGGGATCATGACTTGAGCTGATATAAAGAGTTGGTTGTTTAACAAACTGAGCCACCCTGGTGTGCCTGTTTGTATGTTTGCACGTATATATGTGCGTGTGTGTGTGTGTGTGTGTGTGTGTGTATATACATTCTCTAGCTTGCTTTTTGTAAGAATGTAGTATATATACAACATACAAAATATGTGTTAACTGTTTATTTTCTTAGTAAGTCTTCTCGTCAACAGCAGGCTGTTAGTAGTTCAGTTTTATATAGTCACAAGTTGTATATGGATTTCTTTTTTTTAATGTTTATTTTTGAGAGAGAGAAAAAGAGAGAAGGAGAGAGAGAGAGAGAGAGAGAGAACGAGTGGGGGAAGGACAGAGAGAGAAGGGGATAGAGGATCCAAAGCGGGCTCTGTGCTGCCAGCAGCAAGCCTGACGTGGGGCTCAAATTCACAACCTGCGAGTTCATGGCCTGAGCTGACATCAGATACTCAACCGACTGAGCCTCCCAGGTGCCCCTATGTATGGATTTCTATATGAATGCATGGGGTGGTAGGTGGATCAGTGTCCCTAACCCCAGTGTTGTTCACGGGTCAGATGTATATATTTTTAAATTTTTTTTTTCAACGTTTTTATTTATTTTTTTGGGACAGAGAGAGACAGAGCATGAACGGGGGAGGGGCAGAGAGAGAGGGAGACACAGAATCGGAAACAGGCTCCAGGCTCTGAGCCATCAGCCCAGAGCCCGACGCGGGGCTCGAACTCACGGACTGAGAGATCGTGACCTGGTTGAAGTCGGACGCTTAACCGACTGCGCCACCCAGGCGCCCCTGTATATATTTTTAACTCAGCTATTTGAAAGCTAGTTGCAGATCTCCAGATAGCTCACCCTAAAATACTTTGCCATGTATTTCCCAAGTACAATAATTTTCACTTAATAACAGCAAAGCACCACATAATTATGAAACTCCAAATATTTAATATTGTTATAGTATCTGTAATATACAATCCACCTTCAAATTTCCCCAATTGTCTCAAAATATCCTTTTTTTAAAAAAATTTGAGATCTAATAAAAAATACACTGAATTTTGCTGCTTGTCTCTTTAGTATTCTTTAATTATTTCCCCTGCACCCCTTACCCCCACCCTTTTTGGTCTTTTACGGAATTCCTATTTTCGAAGTGCCAAGTCCAGTTGTTCCATAGAGTGATATTCCATAGAGTGATATTAGATTTGCCTAAATGTTTCTTCACAATTAGTTAATATTACATAGATGGTGCATCCTTCAAGGTATATTATATAAGGAGCTATATTATGCCGATTTGTCCCATTGTTGACATTTGTATCTATCAGATTTCTTTATTGTAAAGACCCTTTTTGAAGAAGCAACTTTGAATAGAGATTTATGTACACTAAAACTCCTTACCCAGCTAAATTATTTCTTTATCTTTTACACTTCAGCTTATTTCCCCACACCATACTAAGTCACATCCCATGACAAGTGATAGGAACATTATCAAAAGATCTGGGGAAAGTGAACTTGTAAATGTGACATTCATTCTCAACTTGGAAATGTTTGTCCTTCGAAGTAGCATCCAGTAATTTTATCTTCTTATTGTGGCCTTTTGTCATTTTATGACAGTGTCTAACCAAAATACTTGGGAAATTTCCCTCATGGATCTGAGCATTCCTAACCTCTTGTCACTTTCCATATTGCTAGTATCTGTATGTGTCCTTCCCAATGTCCAGTAAATGGAAAGTAGATGAGATGAACAGCAACATTATGTAAATACTATGTATCACATGAGGGAAGAATGAAGATAAACCTTAAAAGATGAGGCACAAATCAATGCAGATTATCGCCAGATGGCCCTCACCAAAGTTAGAAAAATGAACTTTATTAGAGACCATATTGATAAGGGAAAGAATAAGGGCGGGGCACAAATGTAAGCAAATTGACTGCAAATTTCTGTGAATAGCTCGCTGGTTCCTCCCTTTTATCACTGTTTGATCCTGGACAAGTTACTTAACTAATTTCCTTAAACCTCATTTTCCTCATCTATTGAATGGGGAATAAAAACACCTAAAATGCATAATTTTTATAAGCATTAGAAATATTGGATGCTGAATTCCTAACTTTCCAGTAAGTATATGCAAATAGTATCTTTGCTAATAACCATTACTAATGAACCTTTTTTGTGGTATTTTGTGGTGGAAAACAGTCATATCAGATATTTGATTAGATTCTTGCAACCTCTCCCTCCACCATTTTACAGATAAGAAGTGGAGGGTCAGCAAGATTAGGAAAATTAACAACTTATCAAGTTACATGTTAACAAAACATTAAAGCTGGGACCCAAATCCAAGTTTTTTGATTTTTAACTAGTAGTCCTTTCACTAAACCATGTTACGCTAAGAGCGAAGCAATAGTGCTGTCTTCCTACAAGAAGAGAACGTTTATTTTTAGTTTCTCTAAAATAGGTGAATAAATAGCAGTCACATAGTTTATGCAGTGTTAATATTAATGAAAGGAAAAAATGTCAACTTCAAATTATGGAAAGTAAACCATTAAACAGAATCGCAAGAAACAATGTTTCTTAGAAACAAGACAATTATCTCAACATTTCTTCACAAGATATTATCCCCAAATATGTTTGTAAAGACCAAACCACTGTTTCCTTGTCTTTTTGAAGAGTTATAAGATGAATTTTAGGAACATGATTATTAGATGTTCTAGAACTGTTTGGCCTGAATTTGTGCTTGTTTAGCATAAATTATTCTTTGTAGTTGGCTTTGTGGACATTTTTTTATACTCAGATTAATTAATTATACAACCAATCAATTATACAACTCTTTTAATATGTAAGCTATGTGCAGGTTTATGCATATATAAGTTGGTTTATGTCTACATGATTTTGTAATCTATTGAAGGTAGGTAAATAAATACATATGTAAAAATTAAGGAAATATTTGTTGAACTCCTTATATGCCTTGTACTATGTGAGGACCCAGAGATTAATAGCAACAAAAAAAAAAAAAGACACAGTTATTGCCCTCAAAGCGATTACAGTTAGCTGGAGGGAAAAGAAAATGAATACACAATGAAATTATATTGTGTACACAAAAGAATTTCAATAAAATTTAGTTTGTAATATAGGTCAAAAATATAACAAAAACATATCATTTCAGGATTCCAGAGAATGAATTAAGGCCTTTCTTCTTTTTCTGAAAAGATCTGAAGGAAGTCAGTGAGAATTATGTACCTTTAGAACAGCTTTTTGGTTCTCTGCATCAACTACTGGGTTGAGTCATGGCCCTTTGTATGTCCCTGCCTGTAATCATGTTTCTGTAGAACTGAAATTGGTTTCTTGTAGAGTCATCAGAAATAGCTTCTATTCATATCCAAGACCCTTGGTTTTAGCTGAGGATCTTTCCTTCCATATGACTTTTGAAAGAGTTCTGTCAAATTGCATGCCATTAGCATGGTAGGGTGGACTGATTTTTTTTTTTTTTTTTTTTTTTGCATCAAGTTTTCAGTCTCCATTTGGTTGCTTTTGTCATAGAATAAAGACAGAGTAGGGGTGAAGGTGCTCAGAGAAAGTTAGGCTGATATTCAAAGACCATCAAGATATATTCTCATACTTGGACAAAGGTGGTCCCTTTAGTATGACTTTTTTCTCTGATCATCTGTTTTATTAAACAGAATCATAGGATTCCTGTATCACAGCTCTTTATGGTTTATGAAGCATTTTCATACATTATTTCATCATACAACAACCCTGCAAAATAGGATGGGCAGCCTTTTGTCCTTCTCTGACAGATGGGGAAGCTGAGAAACAGCATGTTTACTTAGATTGTTCAACATCACATGTAGAATAAAGGCCAAGCTGAGAGTAAAACCCAGTCATTTCAGGCTCCAAAATGTTTGCTGTTTTCACTCCAGCCCACCAGCTTCATGCAGGGCCATCTCAAACACTATGGTACCTTGCCCTCTGCTTTCCCTTTCTTCTATTCTCCTTTCTTTCTCTTTATCCTTTGTCTTCCTGCCCCATCTTTTCCTTCCTCCCTCCACTCTCCATTTCACATTCTTTGCCTGCCCTTCCCTTTTCTTTCATCCTCTTCTGCCTCTTTTTTATCCCTTCTGCTTGAAATTTATCACTAGACTGACACTGGCCAGCTGTGGGAAGACCCCCCTGACCAAGCTGCCCCTCTTTAGTGGCTTAGATCAGCAGGGCTCTCGATCTGAAAGAAGTATACAGAAAAGATTATATTCATTGTAAAATCATAAACCAGGGTATGTAGAATATCTGGGTTGGATGGAAATTCAATCATTTCTGGGTCTTACACTGGGCAGTTGATTTTCTTACGCCTAATATGCAAACTGTGAGGGGCAGGGGACTGGCAGCCAAGGCAGCAGAGAACACCCTCATTGGAAGAGAGCAGGAGAGAAGTTATGTGTCTTTATAAATTGACAGCTCTTGCAAGCAGTTCCCAATGTTGTTTTCTATCTGCTCCTGCCCATTTGTGGGAGAATCAGGTCAAAACAAGGCCAACTGGGAACATCTGTGTAGGAAGAATAACAAAAATTATATGTGTCTCGTATGGGACACAGATGATGTGAGAATGACTTTACTGCTGATGCTCTGTAATTACAGTCTTAGAAGAATAGCTAGGCAGTGGGAGATTGAACAGAAGTCATTCTAAGCACAGTATTCCCATTCTTCTTTTCTAAACATGAAGTAATGAACCTTCCACTTCTTCTGCCTATTTTGTTTCTCCCTCTTTAAAATAAAGCACTTGTTGAGAGTTGTATTTGAAACTATTTTTGGAAATAACTGGAGCATACAATCACTTGAGTAACATGCAGAACATTTAGTCCCCATCTCTCCAGAGCTCCCAATCATCCCTTTTGGGGTTTGCAACTCATCTACCCATCTGTGCATTTGGTCCCCAGAGATGAATGCAAAACCAAAAGAGATGAAAGTTTTTGGGAATCTTTAGGCTACTGAACATTAAAACCACTGGATCTGGAGTCAGGAAAATTCTGAATTCTGGGTCTAAGATCTGCCTTTAGTACTCTGTGACCTTGGGAAAAACACTTGCTTCTTCTGCAATTTCCTTATCTGCAAAATGAAGAGATTAGACTAGGGCAAAATCCTTTGATTTTAAGATACCATAGGAATAGTCTGTTTCCAAAGCCCTGCAATGTGGTAGGCCACTTGGGTAGATGGAAATCACTTTCTGGTTTATCTTTCATTGACTTTTACAATAGCATTATAGTAGAACAGATGTTTTTGATGTTTAATGAATGATCGATATAAATTGCCATAATAATATTGCTTTACTGTTTTCATCCTGGTTCATTAACTGTCATTAAAGATACCATGTGACTTGTATTTTGCATGTGCTGTGATGTAATCATCTAGAAGCTGTATTCTTTCCCCCACCAAAAGATTCCCAAGTCTACCATTTGAATCAATGGAGGTGTGAAATTCATTTTCAGATCATCTCTTTAGGAGATCACAAGGTCATTGGCTCTCATCAAGAACATGGATGAAGAAAACAAGATACTGGAATAGAGCAAGAGAGAGAGAAGCCAATTCCCACTGCTCCCTGAAGTTTAAATAGTTCCCCTGTGGTTTCAAGTTCAGTTCTGTTCTGCTTTTAATTTAAAACCATTCTCTACCAGGCAACTGATTTTTGCTAGTCTCTTGGGTGATTTTCTAAGACAGATTTCACTGTATTCTACCCTTGTGTGTGCACTTAGCTCCCATTAGCAGTAATGGGTGTTATGCATGTATAGCTCCCATTAACAATAATGGAAATTATATGTGTGCATCCATAAGAAAGTATGCTCCCCAATGTTGGAATTTTTTCAGGAGGAAAAGCACTCCTCATGCAGCATTTGGCTTTTGTTTTAGGCTCTCTATTGTGGTGACAATTTGTGCTGCAGAGAATGAACACTGTGTGGAAGACTGCCAGCCTCCCCATGTGCAATCTGTACAGTATTTAAAAAAATCTTCGTTTATAATTTTTTGGGTGACTAAAACAACAGTCAGACAAAACTTGTTAAAGCAGTAAAACAGATCCAGATCATTTAATAAAGGGTCAGGGAGGGAACTAAGTAAGTCCCTTAAAGGCAGGAATTCTGGTAGGTAATGTTACCTCTTTGAGAGTAACAAACATAGATTTGAACAGATGGAGAAAAATAATTCTTCAAAAATAACTGAGTGCTATTTATGCAGACCATAACAACCTTCCTCCACACTTACATGATTTAACCCAGAGAGACCATTTCTATTATAATACAGTGGTGAAAAATGGTAGGCCAGAGGTGATATTATAAAGGATTGTGAATTATCAGCATATTAATTTTGGAACAAATCATGCAAAGATAAGATATTTAACTTTAATACGAAGCCAAGAGTATGATTCATCTGCGCATCAGAATGCACTTAATATTTAAAATGTTTTTGGATTGTCAAAGTGATGGTCTAAGTATTCATCTCTTCTGTGAGTGCCTTTTGCTGAATGTCTGGTATTGTTGTTCATCTGTGACAGAAACTGGTCTGTGTCTAGACTTGGATACCCCCAGCACTGCTTGGAGACATATAAAGTCAGATTATGTGTAAGGCTTGGGCTTTGGTAGGAAGAAGAAGGCACATAAAAAGCCTTGGACTGTTTAGGAGAACAAACCTTGGGAAAGATACACCTAAGTCCAAATGATGACTCTGTCCCCTGGGAATTCGGTTTACTTCTTGGAGCCCAAGTGTCCTCATTTGTAAAATTAAGATCATAATTCTCATCTTCTAGTTGTTGTGAGGGTTAAATGAGTTCTAAAACCGCATTAGCTGAACGATTGTTAACGTATCTAGGGAGATAAGATTTGACAATACTAGAAATCAAAACATTTCATAAGCTAGATAATGTTGACCAGCTTCTAATTATCTCTAACCTATTGTGTATTTTATTTTATTTTTTATTTTTATTCTTTTAACATATGAAATTTATTGTCAAATTGGTTTCCATGCAACACCCAGTGCTCATTCCAAAAGATGCCCTCCTCAGTGCCCATCACCTATCCTCCCCTCCCTCCCATCCCCCATCAACCCTCAGTTTGTTCTCAGTTTTTAAGAGTCTCTTATGCTTTGGCTCTCTCCCACTCTAACCTCTTTTTTTTTTTTTTTCTCTTTCCCCTCCCCCATGGGTTTCTGTTAAGTTTCTCAGGATCCACATAAGAGTGAAACCATATGGTATCTGTCTTTCTCTGTATGGCTTATTTCACTTAGCATAACACTCTCCAGTTCCATCCATGTTGCTACAAAGGGCCATATTTCATTCTTTCTCATTGCCACGTAGTACTCCATTGTGTATATAAACCACAATTTCTTTATCCATTCATCAATTGATGGACATTTATGCTCTTTCCATAATTTGGCTATTGTTGAGAGTGCTGCTATAAACATTGGGGTACAAGTGCCCCTATGCATCAGTACTCCTGTATTCCTTGGGTAAATTCCTAGCTTGGGTAAATACCAGCTTGTTGAATAAAATGATGAAAACCTGCCTCCTTTAATAGGTATGGTCTCTTGCATAGGTTCAATGGAGACATAGAGAGGAGATGTCTATGGAATTCCGTCTGCTAGACAGACAGCATGTTCTGACTCAGTATCTTGGGCAAAGGATGCTGGTATGATCCCCACCTTTTCCATGAGCTCTTCGGACAGGTCAGCTGATTTTCCTGAGCCTTGGGTTTTGGATCTGTGTAAAAGGGATAATTACACTACTCTCATAGGGTTGCAGTAAAGATCAAACATAATAATATATGTCCTACTGTTTTGTGAACTAAAAATCTTTATTGTTTTAGCATGGCGTTATTGGAAAAAGGTGAGCTATTTGGGACATCATCCAAAAAGCTGTGCTCTGCTTCTGAATGCCATATGAGCTTGGGTCAGATCTCGTAACTTATCTAAGTCTTAATTTCTTCACCTGGAAAGGAAGTTGTTATTAATGATCCTGAACATCTCACCCAAGTATAAAAGTCCATGTCACTAAGGACTATATTTTTCTCTTCATGTTCCTTTCTGAGGCTTAGGATTATGTAGGTGTTCCTCCAATTTCTATGAAAATATCATAAAAGAGATTTAATGTCAGGTATTTGCTTCATTTTCTTTATCACCATTAGGCATTGTCCTACTTAGAGTGACAAATTCACCATCTAACAGTGCTCAGGTTTTCAGTTATCTTTTACTATGACAGCCTACAGTGGCTTCAAGGAACACCATTTCCCACATAATTACTACTGTTGATGTGCAACTCAGCACATTTGACAGAGGTGGCTTGCTGTTATGGCAGGAAGGGTGCCAAGTTATAGTGGAGTCCAGCCTTTCAAGTTCACATTATTCTATCCTTGGAAAACATGTCCTTCATCCCACCACTAAATGTGAGAGAGAAAACTGCTTTGCTTGTACAGAACACTCTATTTACAGAGACTCTCTGTGGAGATCATGACAGCCATGGGCTGGATTTATGGGTGAGCTGTGCTTACCAGGTTACATCTTACATCTTAGGCTGATGAAACCCACAGTTCACATTCATGTGTCTGGACTCTACAGAGTGGAGTCCACAAATTCCTCTAGGAGGCAGGCCCTGAGGTCAAGGCAAGCTGCTGCAAGCGTGGGGTGTGCCATAGTATGAGGGGATGCTGTTATTATGGAAGACGTCTCCTTCAGGGCATCACTTTTCATCCACAAAGAGAGGGGGAACTGCCTCTGCACCTGTCTCAGACCTAGTTGGGGTTGTTAAACAGCCTTGGACATGAAGCTATTGGGAGCTAGCAGTGAATATAGATAGAAAGCTATGAGGTCAGTGTCTGGGTGGGATTTAGGTGAGATAGAGTGACAGAGAGATTGCAAAGATTATCTGGAGTTCATGTTCCTTAGATTTTAATCCATTAAAGTGTTTTAGGGCTTGCCATAATAATATTTCAGTTTATAGGTCTAACTCTTTTTCATTTCTCCCCAAATGTCACCCTAAATCCCAATTAGGCAAATTTTACAGCTTGTAGTAAGTCACATTGAACTTCCTCTGTGTTGTTTTGCTCATGTGATGCCTTTGGTCTAAAGGTCTCTCCTTTGCCATCATCCATCTGATTCTTATACTTCTAAGATACAGATCAAGTCCTGCCTGGCCCATTTGGTCCTAAAAACCATACAAGCTTATCCTTTTACTGAACTATTACTATATTTTATGTTCATCAGATTTAATTGCTGATGTCAGAGTATCCTTTTTTATTTTAGCTTCTCATAACCTCTCATGAAATATTGGAAATACAGTAAGTCCACACAAATTTATTGGTGGTAAAGGTCTAAATTATTTTTAACAATATTTTTTCTCTGTAATTTAAGTGAAAGCATCTTTGATACCCAAAACTGTGTCTTTCATTTATTTTGAACTCTCTCCCTTTTAAATATGTAGAGAACCATGTAAAGAGCCTAGTATAGACCCTGGCATATACTAAACGCTCAATAAATATTAGCTTTATCAACCTTAGTTTCACTGGCTTTGTTTCTCATGGCACAGGTTGTATGTCAGCATAGACTAGATTTCAAACTTAGCCCTCCCTAAACTCATGTGCCCCACATTTTTCTCAGTGGTCTCAAGGAAGAAAGGTAACCCTATTTAACCTTTCTTGGGGTCAGTATCTCTTCTGCCTTCCCATGGCCACCATAATACTTCTTTCCACTAGTCAGTATTATTGCCAGCCTCTTCTAAATTTATTTTCCCCTTCAACCAATATGCTGACCTCTCTCCCTGTGGAATCTTCCACAGTTCATGAGCTCTTTATCCCTAACCATAGTATTACCAATTCATTAACAAAACCATTATGAATAATAATAATTTGGAAAATTTTAAATGTATTTATTTCTAAAATAATGGAAAGATCTTTCATTGATTCTTTTTCATATACTTTATAGAATGAATTCAGTCATGTGCTTAGACTTTTTTTTCTGAATGCTTCCTAGTCATTGTAATTTAATTTAATTAATTTATTTTTTAAAGTAAGCTCTACGTCCAATGTGGGGCTGGAACTCACGACCCAAGATTAAGAGTTGAATACTCCACCAACTGAGCCAGCCAAGCGCCCCTCTTAATGAATTTTAGATGTAAACAGAATAAGACAATATTTTTCTGTTTAAAGAAATGTTATTTACACCAAAAGTAGAGCATGCAAGGGCTAGTTGAAAAGAACCCAAAATAAAGAATTATATTTTCTTATTAACTCATTCTGATTGTTGAAACCAGCTTGTTCACTGGAATTGTTAGATCCATTTGGAATTCTGGCTTTGCCATTCCCTAACTAGGTGATCTTGGACAATTTGTTTAACTTTCCTGGGCCTCACCTTTCTCATAAATAGAATGGGTATAATATAGTTGCATCTACCTTATAAGGATTTCATGTTTTCTAAATTAAATAATTTTTGCAAAAGACAACACAATGTCCTGGAATATAGTAAGCATGCTTATTGCAACTCTGGAGTGATTATGTCAGCCAGGAGAAAACTGTGCTTTTTCCACACTCCATCAATAATTTCTTAGGCAGCTATCTCAGCCTGATATTGTCTGTAGCTTTGAATTCACTGGAGCTACCCTATCCACAGTCCTTTGGGAGTTGTAGAGCTGAGACTTCATTAACTAAACTATTTTCCTGATGTCTGGGGAGTTCCCTATGAAAACTGGGAAGATATGTGAGGAGCTTTGGTCAGAAACAAAATTATGAAGACAATTCATGGTGTTTGGTTTCTTAGCATTTACTTTTTCTATACCCATTGTTGAAAACTGTCATGTGCCTGGGTATATGTGTGGTAGCAGCTGTAGTTAATTCTAGGTCAGTCATTAATTCAGTTCATAGACACAGCTTCGAGCAGAATATGGTAACTGGACACCATGGTGATAAATGACAAGGGCAGTTCAGGCAAGGAATCAGGGAACTGTACCATAGAGTACTCTTGTACTCATGTATTTATTCATTCATGTATTCATCTAATATTTATTGAGGGTCTTCTATATTTTAGGCACTGGTCTAGGTGTTTGGGATATGTAAGCTAACAAAACAAAGAATGTCCTTCTTCAGTAGTTCAAGGTCTAGAAGAATAGATACACAATAAAGTGATAACTGTGGGAAGATAGAAAGTATAGAGACCTATCTCAGGCTGTGATTCATGGAACGCCCCCTTAAAGAAATGCTATTTAAGCTGTGTAGGTAATAGCTTGAGGGAATGAGGCTTGTTGCAGAGAGAGTTAAACACAGGGACTTGCAGCAGAGTGCTGAGAATCAGAGCCTGTTAGGCAGGCCAACATCTTGTCACCCCTTAAAATGGATATTTAAAAACTATTTGTTCGATATTTATTTCTTGAGGCCAGGAAGAAATTGATTTTTCTATTACAAAAAATTATATGCAAAACACATTCACTTAGTTATTCACTTCAGCTGGGTCAAAGTAGAGTCAATATTGTGGGATTATTCAGTGAAATGTTCCCCATTCTCTTTCTTTTCTTTGGTTGGTGTGTGTTTTGGACCGGAGAACTTCTTGGGAGGTGTTACTAAAAATGTAGAATTTAGATAATAAAATAAATTGCTCATCCCTGATAAATATCACCTTGTCACATATTATTTGGTGTTAGAAATTTAACTTACTGCCAACTTTCAACTGTTACTCTATGTTTTGCAGAAATACTTATTAAGTCAATATGTCTGGGGGACAAGGAGAATATTTTTATTTACATTTGGGAATGCTGATTCCTTTTTCCAAGAACAACAGCAGTGTCAATTTCACCAGTTAAACAAAACTTGGGGGACCAAGTTAGTAAGCCAAATATTTTTAATATGCTCCAGTTGGGTGAGCACCCCAGCTGGTCCAGCTCCTAATCCAGCTCTTAAACAAGTTAAGGGTGACTGGAGCATAAAGTCCAAAGGGGGGAGTGTGTGAGACAGAACTGAAAATGTAAGTAGAGTCCAGTTCTGAAGGGTCTGATACAACAGGTGAGGAGTTTGCAGTTTGTAAGAAATGTGAAACCATTGAAGGACCGTAGGGAGGGAGATGACACAGCCACATCTTTGTCTTAGAAAGTGTGAGCCAAGGCACTGGTGGGAAGCAAGACTGATAGAGGGAGATGTTGGGATAATTGAAGTAAGAAATGAAAGTAGATCTAATGAAGAAGGAGTCAGTAGGGATAGCGAGACATAGAGTTTAGGGAGTGTCTTAAAGCATGAAGCAGGGTAACCATCACTGCTACAGAAGGTATTCTGAGGTGAATCTGTTGGCAGATAACAAAGCTCCACGCCCTAGACTGGAGTTCAGGGGCAGGACTCCAGTCCGTGGTCATAGGGCACGAGTGGTAAGAGAGATGAGGCTTAAATAGGCAGGGTGTGAGAGTTTACAAACTTCCCTGATTAAAACAGGGATCTGGGAGATGGAGCTGACATAACAGGCAGAGACTTTGTTATAAAAGAAAAAGGCAAGAGAAAAACGAAGGAGACAGGGAAAGGGAAGGTAGAGTTTGGTAAGCATGTGGCTAGATGAGGGACTCAGTCTTAGGGCTTTAACTGTCACACTCCTATATCAACAGCTACCTGGAAAGAATTTGAGAGACTAGGATACTAATAGCTGATAATGGCATAATGTTTTACGTATTCAGTCTTTGCCTCCCTCCCATTCATTCTCTGCACGGCAGCCAGAATTCTTAAATAGCAGCCTGATCATTCATTGCTCTGAGTAAAACACTTCAGGGGTTTTTTGGATAAAGATCAAAAGCTTTGTTACAATTTTCACAGCCCTACATACTGTAGCCCCTGCTCACCTTCTGGACTCTCTTGGAGGTACCCTCTCCTACCTCTAGGATTCCGCTGTCAGAGTCTTTTTTCAGTTTAAAAAAAAAAAATCTAAACAACATTTTGCTTATTTGCTCCAGACATGCTGTGTGCTGTAGTTGAGAGTATTCTTCTCGTCACTTCCTTTTTAAGTTTTTGCCTAAATGCTGCTTCATCAGAAAAGTTCCTCATTTACATACTTTCACAGATACCTGCATTTTCCTTTCATAGTCCTTATAGTTGTAATTAATAATCATTTAGAAATGGTTTCTCATGTCTCTGGTCATGAGTAGACTATAAACTCCATGACAGAGAAACCATATTTGCTTTTCTATTATGGTATATCTTGGCGTTCAGCAGAGTGTCTGGCATATATCAGTTGTCAGCAATTATGTGCTAAATTACTAGTTAAATCTATGGACTATTTTCAAGCACCCAGTAGCTATGCCTTAATCTGAAGCATTGGGTTTTCTAATGGCAGCACCAGTAGTTGCTCATCAGTAACAGAGCAATAAGCATCCTCAAATGGGAATGGACCTTCCTAATACCCCTTAAACTATATTGCTTAGGCAGTTGCCTACTTTACTTCAGAAGAATGTTATCGTTGTTGGGAAAAGAGCAAGTAGATAGGAAGGACAGAAATATAACTAAACTAGCATTCTGAGAGAGAGAATGGAGGGTAGGAAATTTGGTCATCTTCTTTGAAACAGTGAAATCCCTAAATATAGATATTCCTAAGCAGAAGGAAAATGTTTAATAGGTATTTGGCCAGTGTGGATTTTTTAAAAATTTTTTGATCTATTAATTGAAATTTTGAGAAGTTTGTTTTTCTCCTTGAATTTTTCCCCTTCTCTGTCCTCCATCCAATCAGATAACCAGTTCCATACTTTCTTGCCACATAAAAGGTTTTTGGCAGGGTTTCTTGGCTTCTATTTGCCCACCGAGGATAATAGAATTTGAAAACAGAGGAAATTGGGATCGCTGTGTGAAACCAGGAGAGACAGAAAGTTCTCCAAGGAAAAAAGAGTTTTCTCTGGATCTGGGGGAGATCTGCCAGTCCTTGAACAGAGGGGATGTTCACTTCCTCCCTGGAAGCACCCGAGGGTATAGTAGGACTTCAGAGGAAATCTCCAAGTGATAAACCAGGTAGATTAGAATCATAGCCCTGTTAAAGAGTCCCCTGCCCTGTGCATGCCATGGAAAAGACACAGTGGTATGCTTGATAAGGTCATGTGGTTGTAGAAAAATCTAGCTGTTACCAATGTGGACAGATATTTAGTGATTAACGTTCTAATACCTGGTCCTGGAGACCTTAGAACCTCAGTGCAAACCTGGGTATGGGAGAAAGCCTGGAAATAATTGGGGTTGAATCTCTCACCAGCTCAGTAGGACTGGGTACTCAGAATAGAAATTAGATGATTTACAGACAACAGTGAAATGTGATTTTACTTGTTCATCCAATTAAGATTCATACCTGCCACTTTAAACAAGTGAACAATAATGAAGAAGGTATACTAGTCTTCTTTTCCTATTTTGAAAGAATAGTTCATTTTTATTTAACAATTTTAAATTTTCTAAGTTGAGTTAAATGTGCACAGTATTTTAAAGAGTTCAGTACCGGAACTACCTGCACTTAACTAACTGATATCGTCATGAGTAGACAGCGCTCAATGGTACCTTGATGATAAGAGTAATAGATAAAACCTAATTTTAATTCATTCTGATAGTCATGTCTTGCTGCACATGACGGGGGGTGGGGATGGGGTGGTGAGGGCTGCCCTCTTTATCTGAAAGAAAAAAAACTAACACTGAGCACTAGTCTTCCAACAAATAGTTGACCTATTATCAGTAAAGAGTGATTACCTCAGTGAAGCACAAAAACATTACCTTAAACAGAATAAGGCAATCAGGTATGTGTTCCCCATTACCGAAGGAAGATGCAAAGGCAATAGGTCTACAGTAAGAGTATGTTGATGATGGCAATACCAACTTGACATGGGTGGAGAATTGATGGCAAACAATTTGGAAATTTGGAAGTCAGAATGTTGACTACTTATTTATGCAATTTGTTATTGAAACAAGCGTTTCTTTTTTAATGATTTTTATTTGTGAATTATTTTACTCATTCATTCCTTTTTTTTTTCAACAATTATGAAATCTCATCGTGAGCTAGCCATTGAGCTGGGTGCCATAGGAGGTACAGAAATGAATGAGATACAGGTTAAGTCCTTGAGGTATTTTTTATTTGGGAAAGTGATAATTTGTGTGCAAGAATGACTGTAACATGGGGTGCCTGGGTGGCTGAGTCGGTAAATCATCTAACTTCAGCTCAGGTCATGATCTCGAGGTCTGTGGGTTCGAGCCCTGCATCAGACTCTATGCTCACAATTTGGAGCCTGGATTCAGATTCTGTCCTCTTCTCTCTCTGCCTCTCCGCTACTCATGCTCTGTTTCTCTGTCTCTCAAAAATAAACAAATAAAACATTTAAAAAAAAAAAAAGAATGTAACACAAGGCAAGTAATAAGTTTGTAAAAGATAGGGGAGAATGATACTCTTTCCTTCTTTTATCTCTTTCTCTCTTCTTTCCTTTTTCTTCTTTCCCCTTCCTTTCCCTTCCCTTTCTTTACCTTTCCATCAATACTTGCATACATCATGAGTACAAGTTTTGTAAATAAGTAGGAAATACCCGGTCTCTACTACCAACTCTGGGTGTGGACAGGGACAATAGAATTTAGGGAGAAGCAAAGAGAGTGGGATCTGTGAATTTATAGGGAATAATGTTTCCCAATGTAACCAGATGTGACTTTTTTCTTTTCTTTTTTTGAAGGCAAAACCACAGAGAAAAGCTGAGATAAGGCAAAATGAATAAAGGCAGGGACAGTAGTATGTTAGAGACAGCTCACATACATGAGGTATGCTTGTCAAGTATTTAGGAATTTTGTGAGCAAGATGTTAAGCTCTTAGTAGCTTGAAATCAGTATGGTGGAAATACATCTCAGAAAGAGGTGAATGCCACAGATCATGACTTAAAATGAAACAAAACAAAACCAATAAACTGCCTTACTGACTCACCAATGGAAATGACAACTCTAAAAGTTTTTTACTTTCCTAGTGGGCAACTATGGGTATTGTGTGTGTGAGCTTTAAGAGCATCTAAGGGAAGCAATAACATAACTGAAGATATACCAGAGACTGCAAAACTGTCTGTGGGTGTCCAAGGAGCAGGAAGCTTATAGAGCTGAGAAGAACAGAAAGGAGGCCCTCCACTTCTTTGATCATCAGGAGTAGGCCAAAAAACAACTAGATGAGTGGATGATGGACATTTGCATAAGGAGAATGTTCACTCCACAGGCCATGCACTGGTAGTATTTGCCATGGTGTTTCCTATCAGATAAGTTTCTTACTGCAGGCTTGATAGAAGCCATGGTGCATCCAATGGCCTATTTCTACCTTATTATTATATAATGTGGACCTGAAATATTGTAAGCAATACTTTTATTTACTTATTTAGAACTTTACACTTGTACAGACACAGTAATAAATACCTAAATGATACAGGAAGGCACAAAAACAAAAATAAAAGTTCTTGCTTTCTAGCTTCAATAAGATGCTTCAGTCTCATCCTTGTTTCTACAACTTTTAAAATGCAATCAGCCACACACCCCAGGGAACTCTAGCTCTTTTTGTGAAAAAAAATTAGCAATAAAGATCAAATCTAGGGGCTAGAAGTAAAGATTTTAGTATTTTGTATGAGGGTTGGGGGATGCAGCACATTGATGAAGCCACTTGAGTTACAGAGCAGAGAATATAATTTCTTTTTAAGGAAAAGATAATAATTTTATGAGGATTTTGAATTTAACCAAGTTCCGTTTTAGCCCTAATATGAGACTTTTAAATCTAATTTTTCTTTCTCCAGTAGTTTTAATGTAACTTATTGCCAAAAAAAGCACATTTTGTCTTGTATTTAGAAGTCTTTTCTTATTCTATTTATATCCCATGCCTTAAGCACCCTAGAATTGGCTACTTAAAGCAGCCCCTCTTATCATCATTTTAGAGGAAAAATAATATGGGAAGTAAAAGAAATTCTACCCCATTTCCTGAAAAATTATAAAGAATATATAGGCAGAAGACATCTAGTATTTCATGTGGAATTTGAAATTTTACCTAAAACTAGCCTTTAACTTCTTATTTTCATGAGTACTTTAGTCAATATGTGTATATATTTTTTTATCTCAGCTGAGGTAATGAATTTCAATGAATATATACAAGTACTATTAGCTCAATACTATTGTATGAGTCGAATTTTTCAATTAAAGAATGTCAGATTTCGTATCTAAATGAATGCCAAGAATCTGCAGAATGTTTTCAAATCTGAAAAATTCAAGTGGAAAAATTTCTGCAGGTAACACTACATGGTTTCACAGGACTCAATTCAAAATAGACAACAGCATATTGTATTCTAACGAATTTCATATTCAATATTATGCTTAAATTATATTTAAATATTCTATAATTCTTTTACTAATAATTCCAGAAAATTTTGGCCCATTCCTAATCATTTTATTTTCACATAAAATAAAAACAGAGTTTATCAAATTTTAATCACCAGAAGTTTCAATTCAAATATCCTTTCCAATACATACATACATATATACATATACATGTATATATACATAAACATATGTACACACCGTGGGGCCATGCACACATATACATACATGTTCCAAATTGGTAATTTGTATTAATTGAATAATCCTTCCAAGATAAAACCCCAGTGTCCTTATTCTGGTAAGTTGATAAATTTAGCTTTAAAAGATCCACAAGTGTAGAATATGGCTTTCCTAAAATCTTGACAGGCTGATCAGGCATTGGGCTTCTTGCTTTTGGCTTTGATTAGAAATTTGTTCTTAAGATTCTGTGATTTATTCTAAATGCTTCACCACCACAGAGATTCTCAGGAAATTAAACACTTTCAGGTTGATCTCCTCATTTTGCATGTCCAGTTAGCATCAGAACTCATTTAGGAGAGATGTTGCCATTTGAGGGCCCTATATGGTCCTACAAGTTCGTTCAAGGTCACTTTCGCAAAACACTGTGGACCTTACTTTCAGGGTTCTGGGGCAACTTGTGTTGTGTCATACCAGTATTCAACATGTGGCGCTCCCCTGCTCATTCTTCTCCCATGTTCTTAATACTAGACTTATTGATATTTTCTTAATATGATCCATTTTTAAATTGCCTTGTATATTATCCCTGTGCTCAGTATTATCCATTTGATAACCCCTCCTGAAATTGACATCTATAAGCTCATTTACAGGATGATACGTGATTCCTAACAATACTGAATTGTAATGTTAACATAAGTCATCAAAAGAGGATAATTTATTCTCATAGACATAATTGTATTTAGAAAAGATGATTCTCTTGGACTGGGCCCAACTGAGATAAGGAGGAATCTAGCAATGTGCTTGTTTTCTCTAACTCTATAAATCTGAGGGAAATAATTTTATCTTTTTTTGAATTTTTTGAATTTTTTTTTTCAGTGTCTATTCTTGAGAGAGAGAGGGACAGAGCATGAGAGGGGGAGGGGCAGAGAGACAGACTGGGAACACAGGATCTGAAGCAGGCTCCAGCCTCTGAGCTGTCAGCACAGAGCCCGACGTGGGGCTCGAACCCATGAACTGCGAGATCATGACCTAAGCCTACGACGATGCTTAACCGATTGAGCCACCCAGGTACCCCTTCTTTTATCTTTTCATTCATTTTTTTAATAGGTGATTTTTGAATCTCAATGAAAGGCTGACATTTTTAAATAGAAAAGGGGTGGATATTCCTTCTTTTAACAGAAGGTAAAAGAATCTTTTAAAACAGGAGCTGGCAAATTGCAGACAGTTGGGCCAGATATGGCCTGCAGCCTATTTTTGTATGGCTTGTGAGCTAAACATGGTTATTACATTTTTAAAGAGTTACACACACATGCGCACGTGCACACACACAAACACACACATAAGGATCATGTTCGGCCTGTAAAACCTAAAATATTTAATATCTGGTCTTTTATAGAAAATGTTTAATGACTCCTGTTTTAAAGTAGCTGTAATAAAATGATAATTTAAAATACTTTCTATGTTATAGGTACATGGGATTTTACATGGTTTAACTCACTGAAATCTCATAGGATCTTTAAGTGTATCGAGAGTTAAAATATTGTCCCCATTTTGGAGATGAGAAAACTGAGATATAAAAGGTTAATATCACATATCTTGTAAGGGCCAGAGATAATATTACACAAAGGCAGCTGGGGGCTAGAGCTTGTATTTATAACCATTATACTTCCTCTGAGTGGGATTTGACATTCGTTGTTTATTATATGTTTACTTTTTGCTTTGAGGGGTGTGCATGTGTGTGTGTGCACATGGGTATCCCACTCCTGATACCACTCTGCAGTTAGTCAAGATAGAATGGTGTTGTAATTGGAAGAACATTGTTCACACACAAGGCACAGTATACAAGTTCCTTTAAGTATATAAAAGGCATAGCTACTGCACACAAACTGACTATACGGTTCAGCAAACACAGCAATGCTATCGGTTGGTTGAGAAGATCCTCTTGCTCTTAAATCCCTGTGAAGTTGCCCGACTACTGATAATACTACTTGATCTGGGTGATGACTCTTCAGGGCACTAAGCTTGACATACAGTGGTTTTATACCTTCTTGGTCCCTTATGCCTGCTCTCTCAAGAGATTTGTGCTATGTGCCTGTCTGCCCAACATTTGAAATTACTGTAATTGGTAACACTCCCAAAGCATTCCTCAGTGCTATTGCAAGACTAGAGAGATTAAAGATAAATTTGAGACTTGCCACCCTACTGGCAGGTTAGGCTTCAGGCCTGCCTGAAGCATATCTCAGTGATAGCCAGTTTGCCTTTCTTTCTAGTAGCTTTTCTTCTCTTCCTCTTGGTCTCTCTACCTATCAACTGAGGGAGAGGTTTTGATTTCTTATGAGAAGAGCTCCTATCTCTATTGCACCTTTCTCCTGTGCATATCCTGAGTTCTGGATCCCTCAGTTATAATTTCTTTATTGATTTGATTTTACTTGCCTTTGGTTTTGAAGGTATGTGTTAAAATCTTTAGCTTACCATTATATTCTCGTCGCCTTCATAAATTTATTCCTTTTACAGTTTTATAGCATTATTTTAAGAGGACTTTGGGAGGACAGGGGAAGTATGTATGCACTGGCTCCACCATTCTGAACTAGAACTTATCAAAATTTATGTGGCAAGAAAATGCATTTGGGGATATATTGATAGGTTTCCTTCCACTTTATGCTTTATTGCATTTCTTCTCCTATATTTTGGGAACTTCCCCATCAGTCCTGAAATGATAAAAATAAGAGAATCCAAGAAGCAATTTTTGATTTTAAGTTCAAAAATCCATGTTGTAAAACAGAAAAAAATTGGACAGTTATATTATTTTCCCATCTCTAGACTAGACAGGGGATGGTAATGCAATGGGAAAGGAAAGAAAAGGGGGCCATGTGAACTGGAATCAAGAGATCCCCAAACTCTGTCCAAGCCAGAATTTTCTGTGGCTTTTTCCTGGGAGATGTCAGGGACTGGGGCTATTTCTGGATGTCATCCAGTCTCCATTCCAATGAATGGCATACATTGCCTGGATTGAACAGCTGCTAAAAGTTCTCTTTGTTCCTGCTGGTGAGGCTTACCCACTGACAGCAGTCACCAAAGTGCTTGTTTATCTTCCAGAAGGGTTGAAGCCCTGAGATCTTGTGTAGCCTTTAAATGATCCCAGTCAGTGTGAATAGCCTCACTTTCATGGCCTCAGATGATTTTAAGCCAAAATAGAGAAGAGTGTGAGGCAATGGTGGAGATGGTGTTTATCAGGCAGGGGCCTGGCAGGAAATAGTTAATACACTTAAATGAGTAATTTTAGAAGAGTTTAGTGACATTACGAAGGTTTGGACAGGTATAGGAACATCAGCAAAGGTAGCACAATATCCCGCAGCTACCAGCTACAGCACGTTTACCTTCCTAAGACCTGAAGGGTCAATGGGAGAAAGTGGCTCCCAGAACCTAGAGAGGGTTTCTGCTTAAAGCGGGTTTAAAAAAAATTTTTTTTTTCAAGCCTTTTCAAGCTTATTGGACTAATCCCTTTTTTCATGTAATATCTGTTGCCATCTTGTGGAACTTTGGGAAATGCTGGTATGGATGTACTCTCGCCTAATGAGGTAAACTAAATGATTCCTCTTGACAGTATTCCTAATTTTATGGTTCTATGAAATTTCTAGAATTGGACCTGTCATCCAAAAAGGCCAATTTAAAAAACAGCCTTAGCTAAACTTTCAGTTTCAGGGTTGTTATTCTATGCTTTATAGCTGCTCTTTATTGGAGAGTAAGGAACTGTGTCAAAGATTCATTCTTAATGAAGCAATTTTCTAATTTTATATTATCTTTTGCTTTTCATATTTACCTATGGTTTTCTGAAAACTTGTGATTTAGAGGAAAACTTAGAATATATTACTAAATACTTGGCTGTTGCGGTACTTCATATATGCCAAGATCTGAAAATATATAATAGTTTCATAAATATCTTTGAATAACAGTACTATATAGCATTAACAGAGGAAGATAATTTAGCTTTTATTTCACTGGGCATACAAAGCATGTGACTTCATGCAAAATAAATTGTGTTAAGTTCAAGTGGGAATTGAGGGTAAAGGTTTTGGCTCCTTTTGGCTTTTGTGATTAGATTCAAAATAATAATTGGTGGGAAGAGGGGAATCAAAGGCTCTTTTGGCCAAATTCTGCTAGTTATTCTTAATATCTGAATTTTCTGCAGGCAGAGTTGATTTTAAAATCCTTCAATATGTCTGTTTTGCTGTCTGTAGTCTTAACAAGAAGTTCTGCCTTTTGTAATTTTTAATTTTGTTTTCTAAATATTAAATTCCTTCCTTGCTCAGAAAGTTCATTTAAGAGGGACAATAGTCTATTACTTCACTGATACTTGTTAAGTAAGTGATATATATTTAATGTGTTGGGCATCTGGAACTCTGAGGAGAGTGGACTTTATTCTTTTTCCATTACTGTAGGAAGTAGAACATTTACTCACCTACCCTACCTAGCCCATGTGACATCTATAGGTCAAAGGGTGGAGGATTACATGGTAGTGATGAGACCAATTCTCTGACACATGGATTGCGTCTTTCATAGAGAGAAATGATCACTGTTTGAGGGTAGGACAGTATAACAGTTATGAGAAATAGTGTAAAGGTAAATATTTAAGAAACCAGCCCTGGTCAGGGAGGAGGTGCTACGAATTTTCATGATGTAACTATTTCCCTCACAACCACCTTCAAGTTACAAACATGACATCATTGAACATGGACTTGGAAAAAGATGTGCAGTCGCCACCATTACATAGGGTTTTGCCATGCAGATACAGAAAGACATACATAAACTCAAGAGCGCTGATAATAGTCAAGTACAGTTAAATAATGAGGAAGTAATATGTTTTGACTACTTATCACCTTTGTTTTCAAATAATTCATTTAATTGTAAATTAACATAATTTGATTTTTACTAATGGCTATGTTTAACAACTAATTCAAATAAGCCCTAAGAGCTTAATAATTGGCTTTTGTGAGCTAGCACCAGGTGTCTTCCATACATCATTGGATAAGAATAGAAGATTTAAAGTCAGATAGTTTTGAATTTGATTCCTTGCTCTGCCACTTACAAGCTGTGTGGCCATGTGAAATTTGTATTTCTTCTTTAAGCCTTAGTTGCCACAAATGAAAGGCTTAAGAGTAAAAATTATAACTACTTTGGATAGTTGTGAGAATTAAATAAAATTATAGCTCCTCCTCTCTTGGAAAGTAAGGGCCCCATGGCTAAAAATTTCACAAAGTCCAGAACTGTAATCACAAAGCATTTTTTTTTTTCTTTTTTAAGAGAGAAAGCTATTAAGAGGAGTATGCTCAGCTCCACCTAATGATGTAATTTGCATAATTCAATGGAAGATAGGCAGACTTCTTTAAGGATTCAGACTGTACTGTCACTGAGAATGAACATTTTTCCTTGGGTTATGTGTAGCTTTGTTCCAACAGACATTCCTTCTCCACTAAGTGGTAAGATTGCAAAGAAGATCCTACTTCTTAGAGAGTTCGCACATGCACTGCAGTGTTTTGTGAGACCTGTAGACTAAAGCTTCTTTTTTGATTTCTCCTTTACAGATTCTGTACAGGAGAAGGAAGATTCCTCCTTTACCAGATGGTAGAAGTGGGTGGAGAGTTAGTAGGTGAACCTAGAAAAGGAAGGGGGTGATTTAGGAGACAGGCATAAATCTGAGGGTGGGGAACAAGACTAAAAACTAAAACAAAGGTTAGCAGCAGCTTTATACTGATGAAATCCCTGAGGTTCAGTAAGTATTGCGATCTTTCATTATGGTCTGTTTCACTAAGAGATAATTTCTTTTAATACTGTTTAACCAAAAATGTGTGTGTATTTTTTGATTGTTTCCAATAACTTCACAGAGAATCAAACAGAAAATGAAATAGAAAGAATGTGACTCAAACAGATATTCTGAAAATAAGCTAAAATGATCAAACTACTGTAGATTGTGGCTTATCTATTCCCAAACTAAAAAGTTGCATCTATTGTTTTGTTTAAGCCATTTTTAACAAGACAGTCATTACTTACAACAGACGAGTTTCCAGACCAGATGTGTATAATGAGAACCCTTGAAAGTCACAAAGACTCCATAGAGCACAAGAAATCTATATTTACGTACTTGAATTAGAAAAAGTAAATCAATTACAAATGCCTCTACACTAATGTCTTGAATAACAGATAAGAAAGAAAGAACATTCAGTATTATTTTAAAGAGCTTAATGAAAGTAATTAGGATTATTAAATTTTTAAGTGAAAGACATTTGCCCTTCAGAGTTCACAATAAAGGCTGGCTTCTTTCAAACTGTTCAATTTGATCCATTTTTACGTGAACAGTTGGGAAATGTTAAGATTAAAAAAAGTAAGAGTGACATATCTGAAACAGTTTAAAAAGAATTAACTGTAATAATGGGAAAACATGTAAAAAATGAAATGGTAAACAAAATTGAAGAAAAGGACACCAAATATTAATTCATCTTTCTAGCTTCTAAACTGGATACAAGACACTGATTGATTAGTAATTATTAGGCCTTACTGTTTTAACAACAAAAACCTGATGAGTGTTTTCTAACTTTTTTGCTCACTGAAAGCCAACTAGATGTTGTGGCTTTAAAAAAAAAAATGAAGTGAGTTCTGGAAAATGGTAACTAACTGCTGAAAAACATTAGCAATAAATTGTATGACAATGCAGCTGTTAGGAAAGGTGGGGACAAAGGGCTGCAAACACTCTTTAAAAACTTTAATAAGTAAGCAGAATATGTGCCATGCCAGCTCATTTCTTTAATCTTGTCAGAGAAAAAGCTGCTGTGACAGTAACTGAAATTGTTGACTACCCTAGTATTTTGCAACAGCTTTGTTTTCAGATTCATCTCATAGATAAGAGTATTTTACATAATAGGGTATTTTAAACACACATGCACTTAGAGTTTCATGAAAAAATCTCATTTAGGGATGCCTGGGTGGCTCAGTCGTTTAACCGTCTGACTTCAGCTCAGGTCATGATCTTGCGGGTTCGTGAGTTCGAGCCCTGCATCGGGTTCTGTGCTGACAGCCCGGAGCCTGGAGCCTGCTTCAGATTCTGTGTCTCCCTCTCTCTCTGCCCCTTCTCTGCTCACGCCTCTCTCTCTCTCAAAAATAAATAAGCATTAAAAAATTTTTAATAAAAAAAGAATCTCAGGAAGATCATTCTATTACAAAGCTTGGCTTCTGGAATCAGATTGGGATTGTGGCTCTATCACCTAATGGCTATGCAAACTTGAGCAACTCAGCTTTGTCTTTTTCTTCTGCAAATGAGGATAGTAATTTATCTCCTTATTCAGTTGTGAGGATCAAATACACCATGGAGCTCAATATATGTTAAGTAAGTGAAAGAAAAACAATACATACAAACACCAGAATGCAGGATAGGTGAAAATTCAGCAAGGTGGAACTCTAGGAGAAACATGAACCAAAGAGAAAGGCATGATAAGAGGGCAGTGAGAAAAGATTTGGAGGAAGAATTGTTCTTAAATGAAGTCCCATATTTATGGAATTCTTCATTTCAAACTGAGGTGCAGGACACTGACTTCTCCTACTCTGTTGAAGCGTCTGAGATGAGGATGGGTGGTGAGTATGTAATTTATAAATTTCTGAGTCTGAGTCAAAATAAATTTTGATTCTTGAGTTCTTCACAACATAGCTATCCCCTTCATATGAATTCTCTCCTTGGGTGCCAGAATGACCACACAGTTATAATAAACCTCCTTCATCCTCAGAGGAAAGAGAGCCTTTCCTCCATATTCCCTCAGGCATTGGAGAGAACACTGGAAACCAACCAGCAGTCTGGGGGCTACCCTGGGACCTTTTTAGAAATGGGATATAATTGCTTCAAAATACATGACACTGGGAGCATATAGGGAGGGCACATGACTAGCCCAGTTATGGAGTGAATGTTTGTGTTTCACCATATTCATATGTTGAAATTGGAATCCTTAATGTGATGATATTTGGAGATGGGGCCTTTGGGAAGTAATTAAGTCATGAACGTAGAACCCTCACAATGGGATTGGTGTCCCGTAAGAAGAGACGGGAGAAAGCTTGCCTCCTCTATCTACTCTTTGCTATGAGAGGGTATAGTGAGAAGGCAGCCAACTGCAAACCAGTAAGTGGCATTCACTAGATACTTGATCTGCTGGCATTCTGGTCTTGGACTTCTCAGCCTCTCAAAACTGTGGGAAATATATTTGTGTTGTTCAAGAACCTGGTCTATGGTATCTTGTTACTGCAGCCTGGACTGACAAAAGTCTCTTTCTTGTCCAGAGCCTATATTAGGAAAGCAGTCCCCCCTACCCCCACCCCCACCCAAGGAATGACCTGTCCTCAAACTACTCCCACCAACAATAATAACAAAATGACAACTAATATGATCAAGACATGATTATGTGCCAACCCCAGGGTTAACCATTTTAGATTCGTCTTCTGGCTCCACAGATACTGCTCCCTCCTTTTCTCTGGGCAGCCTCCTCTGGCACAGAGTGAGAAAGTGGAAGGTTTATATGCCTTCCTGAGTTTTCCACTTGGACGATTTTCCTCAGCAACGTATGCTCCTCTCAAAATGCCTACATCTCCTGAGCCGCCATCACCATTTTTGTTGGTGAATTTTTTGAACACTTACTATGTGCCAGGCACTGTTCTAAGTGTTTGAAGCACATGGATGAACAACAACAACAACAACAAAACATTGCAAGTGAAGTTTTGATTTGGTATATATTTGGTAGATACTTTCTATGTATTTTTTTTTATCTTGGCCAAATTTATAACCTCCCACATTCACATCTGTTCTGGCTTGGTATTAAATTATACATTGATGTTATTTCTCATATTGCCTTTTAATGGAAACATGTCTAATCAGAATAAATACAGTTATAACTACTAGTAGCTTCTGTGTATAAGACATCAGATTTCAGGTATGAATATGCTTTAAATATTTCTTAGATTATATAACCCTGTTACACAGACATGACATACTCTATGGTTCACTGGAGACTTGCTCTATTTAAGGTTCAACTAATGCTACTTGGAAGCATGCAATGATTCTGAATGTTATATTTTGTCTAATGCTCTGTTCTTACCAGTGACCATTACTTTCAGGTTAGTGGACTCTTGCCCTCCAGGCAAAAGTTAAAAAAAAACCACTGTTGGTTTATACATTGCTCTAGGCTCATCCCAGAGAAATCTGGAAAATTGTAATTTTCTTAATCAGGTTAAAAAAAAAAACACGTAAGCAGAAATAGCATGGTGATGGTTAATTATAAAACCTATATTGCTATTAAAAATGTCTCCATCAGAGTTTCAGAAAGCAGGGCAAATAACTGAGAGAAAGAAAAACAGGACCATGAAATTAGCCAAGTGGACCTAACTTTGCAGTTGAGATAATCCTGCTAAGTTCCTTGTATTGTGGCTGTACTCGGTATAAGAAATAATTAGGATCTCACATGTGAAAACCTTTGCAGACTCTTGGAATCCACAGGGGACATGGGCTGCAGAGCTATAGATCAGGGAAATGTGTATACATATCTTGTCTTGAACTCAGCAAAAGATTTGATAAAGTGCTTCCAGATTGTTGTCACTAAGTTGGAAAGCTGGAAAAATGTGAGTGGAATGGGGCGTAGTTAAGTGACTGCACAACCACACTCGCATAGACTATATGACTATGGATGTTCAGTAAGTGTCTGTGGAGCTAAATTGAAATGAACTGATCTGTGCTCATCTGTGTGGAGCGCCACGGCGATGTATGCTGCGTCACGCTAACCACCGTTCTGTTCCAGGTGTTGATCGCGGATGCGTGAGGGCTTCAGGGGCCACCTTGTAGACCACCTGTCTTCAGTCATGTTGTTTTATCAAGGGATTCTTAAATAGTTTCTGATAATTGAAAAAGCATTGGCATTGGACACAGAACTGTGTTTGATTATTTGTGCCCATTAATGACTAGTTTATAAATTGGGGCAAATTACTTAACCTATCTGTATTAGTTTTCCATTGCTGCATAACAGATGACCACAAACTTAGTGGCTTCCAACAACACACATTTATTATCACTTAGTTTTTGTGGGTCAGGAATGTGGGCATGGAATAGTTGATCCCCGGGTTAGGTGCCTCATAAGGCTGTAATAAAGGATTCAGCAAGGGCTGGGTTCTTATCAATGCTTACCTGGAGAAGGGTTCATTGCCATGCTCCCTCAGGTTGTCATAAACTGTGTACAAATTATTTGTATCTATTTGTAGAAAGGGGCTTGGTATAAACCTCATAATTATAAGTGGGTATTTTACCTACATGAATATTTGATATGACATTCAGAAGTCCTGTGGGATGTGGGTCAGTATTACATTACACAAGATTGTCCTGTGCATTTTTTGTCTCCACTCAAGAACAACAACAACAACAAAACATTGCAAGTGAAGTTAAATACCATTAAATACCACTAATTACCATTAGTGTCTCCTGTGCATTATGATAACCAGAAATACTCCACAATTTTGAAAACACCTCTTGTGGGTGATACTGCCCTCTTGCAAGTCACTGGGTGAGAGGTTTGAAATATCATTTCTAACAAAAAAAATGTGAATTTTGTGACAGAGATCCATATAAACACATTCACTAATTTATTTAACAAATTCTTATTGAGTACCTCCATGTGGAAGACACTCTTCTAGATGTTGTCTTATTCATGCAGGGAACAAGACAGCATCTTTCCTTCTCTCATGGAACTAATGTAAAACAATAGAAGGGATCTTGAGAATGGGTATTGATCACTTTTCAAGTTTTATATTCTTGAAAATATAGAACTTATCAGTTACCTGAACTCTGTTTCTTTTTTTAATTTTTAAATTAAAAAAAATTTTTTTTGAGAGAGAGAAAGCACAAAGGGTGGAGAGGGGCAGGGAGGGAGGAAGGGAGAGAGACAGAGAGAAAGAGAGAGAGAGAGAGAGAGAGAGAGAGAGAGAGAGAGAGAATCTTCAGCAGGCTCCAAACTCAATGCAGAGCCCAATGTGGGGCCAACCCCATGACACTGGGATCATGACCTGAGCTGAAATCAGGAGTTGGATGTTCAACCCAACTCAGCTGAGTCACCCAGGCGCCTCTGAACTCTCTCTTCTTTTACTCCTTGTTCAAAGTTCAATTAAGTTTATCAAACAATGTTCTATGCAGAACTGTTATGCCTACTATACGATATATTTCTTCAAAAGATAGCCACACACTTCCTTTCCATGATTTTTTTCCTGTCTTTTGCCACATGAATTTTCTTTTCCAATCACTTGAACCACTGACTAGTCTGTGAACCACTCTTCAACTCTTCCACTTCTGTGGCTCCCTTTACACTATTATCATGGTCTGGAATGCTCTGTACTGTCTTCACATTTTCATCTGTCAAAATTGTATTCTTTTTTAGAGACCTTCCATGAAGTCTTTTTGAGTCACCAAAACAAAGGTGATGGATAATGTATCCCACTTTTAAGTTACTATATTACCACTTTTAACAAGCCTTTGTTCTCTTGGGCTTGGATAGGCCCGGAGACATAGCAGGAAGCAAATGCATATTTGCTTAAATAAAGGAAAGAAGAAAGAAAAGAAAAAAGAAAAGAAAAGAAAAGAAAAGAAAAAAGAAAAAAGAAAAGAAAAAAGAATTCTGACTTGTAGTATGGTTATTTGTACATTTGACTAATCAAATGTAATCCAACTTCATCCCATTTTTAAGCACTTTGAAGATAGGCTCTCTTAGTTTTTAGTTTCCTCAGAGCCAAGTACAGTGTTGTATACTTATAGTTTATTCATTTCTCAGGAAGCAACTGAATGCCTATAGTCTACTAGAAAGTGTACAGGTGCTGGGGTTGAGTGCCTTGGTTCTGGAATTAGAGAAGCTGGGTTTAAGTGCTACACCTTCCACTTATTGACTGACATTAGGTAAGTTCCCGAGAATCTAAAGCTTTTTACTTCCTCATCTGTAAAATAATAACAGTGGTCACTGTGGTGGTGATGATGATGTTGATGATGACGGCTGATGTATTGTGTACTGGGCACTCTATCAGGAATTAGCATCAAAAACTAACACCTGGGGGCGCCTGGGTGGCTTGGTCGGTTAAGCATCCGACTTCGGCTCAGGTCACGATCTCGCGGTCCGTGAGTTCGAGCCCCGCGTCGGGCTCTGGGTTGACAGCTCAGAGCCTGGAGCCTGTTTCAGATTCTGTGTCTCCCTCTCTCTCTCTGGCCCTCCCCCGTTCATGCTCTGTCTCTCTCTGTCTCAAAAATAAATAAACGTTAAAAAAAAAATTAAAAAAAAAAAACTAACACCTGGCATCAGACTGATCAGGGTTCACATCCCAGCTCCATTGCTTACTATTTGGGTGACCCTAAACAAATTAATTACTATCACTAAGCCTGAGTTTCTTCAATTGTCACTTGATTAAATGGAGATAAACATGCTAGTGCCTTCCATTGTTCGCAGAATAAAATTCAAATTTTAAAAAATGGCCGAAAGCCCAGACCTACATGATCTGACTCCTATCTACCCATATAAACTCATTCTAACCTCTCATTTGCTTACTTTACAGTGGTCTGTTCTCTATTTTTCAAAAAATCCAAGCACCTTTCCACTTGAGTCCTTTGCGGTGCCATATGGCAGGCACATTGCCATGTTTATTCAAATTCACCTCTTCACAAAAGTCTTTACCGCCCACCTTATCTAAAGTAACCCTCTGTTCCGCATCTCCCTCATCATGTACTCATTCTCTCTGACTTATTTGTCAAAAACAATACATTATTTATTATAATTACCTTATTAGCTTTTTTTGGGGGAGGGGTCCCATTGTTTGCTTGTTTATAGCTGATTTCCTCTACCAGAATATAAGCTTCATCAAGGTGGGCCAGAGTGTGTGTTGTTTGCTAATCTAGTTCTAGTGGCTGGCACAGTACTCAACCCAATTGGGTGCTCCGAAAATAGAACTGTATGCATAAGTGAAAAAATAAGTACTTCATAGGTTGTTAAGAAGGTTAAATGTGCAGTACCTGGCAGAAAATAAGTGATGAATTGGTATTGGTAGCATTATTGTTACCAAAGATACTGATATACAGATGGGCTTTTGTAAAGATTGCAAGCTAGATAAGAAGACATAGGTGAATAATAAGCCAAGTACTATAGACCAAGTACTGCACGAATGGGGCTTTTTGTGATATAGGCACATGCAGATATGCTCAGGAAATATTTGCTGAACTGTTGCTTTAATGTGAATGTTCTTAAAGAGCACGGCCCAAGAATAAGTGCAGCATGAGAATAGAGGGTGGAGTGAATACCAATCCTTCTAGTTAGTTTTAACATTTTGTAACTTTGGAGGTAACGGCCACCTATCCAAGGTAGAGTGATCCAGTATAGGCAAGGGCTGTGTTCTCTATGTGTTGACTTTATCAACTGCTCCGTCCTAGTTACTTAATATTTATCATATCCTGGTGTAGATTATGTTTATACTTTCACGACCTTTTCACTCCTCCTGCTGGCTATCGAACAGGTATTTATGAGGATTTATTTATGCCCATAATCTCCCCAAGGCATCTCTAACATTGCACATTAAATTCATTCAGGTGAAGTCATGTCCCTGCTATACAACTATAACTTCAAGAAGTCCTCCAGCTTCCCCTTCTAACCTATTTGCTGCTCCTAATTTTCTCCTATGTAGACATTTTGGGACTGCTACCTCCCTCTTTACTCTGCTTATGCCCTAAAATCACTCTCCCCAATTCTATAGATTATACATTTATCTTCAGAGAATGTTCTATATCTGCATAACTTCTCCCCTCAACAGCTTTTAGTAATTACAAGTTTATTCTTAGGAAACACATTTCCTCCCATTAGAAATTCTTCAGAGCACAGTTGTGGAGATAAGACTGACCTCTCCAATTTTATGATTAGAACCACAATGTTTCCATGTTGATAAATTATAGATAAAGCAAGGCAGTTTCTTTTCCCACCAGGATTTCTGCTAGGGAATACTAAAACTGCCAAACAGTAAGAGACAGACAACACGATTGTTTTTTCTTGGTTGATTTTTCACATCAGGGATATGCACTAGCAGAAGTTGAAATAAGAGCATTAATTTTATTTTAAATTAAGGAAATACAAAAAGCAAGATCTTAGTGTTATGTAGAAAAGATATCATTGTTAAGGATGGCTCTGATGGGTCATCTCTGAGTAATTTCAGTTTGTTGATTTTGTAGACACACAAGTTCAAAGATCAGATAACGCCCATCAAGTTTGATGAGACACTAATGACAGTTACCCTTCCGGCAATACTATCACTGAACTTATTAAGAGTAGCAAAGAGGGGGCGCCTGGGTGGCGCAGTCGGTTAGGTGTCCGACTTCAGCCAGGTCACGATCTTGCGGTCCGTGAGTTCGAGCCCCGCGTCAGGCTCTGGGCTGATGGCTCAGAGCCTGGAGCCTGTTTCTGATTCTGTGTCTCCCTCTCTCTCTGCCCCTCCCCCGTTCATGCTCTGTCTCTCTCTGTCCCAAAAATAAATAAACGTTGAAAAAAAAAATTTTTTTTTTTAAAAAAAAAAAAAAAAGAGTAGCAAAGAGTCTGTCACTGAGCCTCTCTGAGGGCAGAGCAGACCCCTGGTAGGAAAACAGGGAGAGAAGGGACTGTGACTGGGTGGATGGATAATGATTACAGTTGACTAACTTTTAGAAGGAACAAGATCAACAACAACACTTTGCCTCTTCAGATTATAAGGCAATAGATTTCCTGTGAGTAACATTTGCAGAGAATCTCTCTGCCCTAATCTATAAAAAGAAGCTTAACATAAAATCCCACACAAAAATTAATGTGTGCTGCTAGAAGATATTTCAGGGTGGTAGTGGTCATTGTTATAAACAACAACAATAATAATAATTACAACAGTGTATGGGACAGAGAACATGTATATAATAGCAACATAAAAATAGACAATGTCAGAGAAAGTAAAGAGCTAATGATGATAGCTAAGAATTATTCAGCACCTATGAATGTTTTTATGCTTATTGTATCTATTCATACAATAAACTAAGAAGATAATAAGCAAATAGCAGAGTTGAAGTTTGAAACAAGAGCAGTTTGGCTTCAGGGCCTGTGTTCTTAACTTCTGTACTGTATCATTCTGTTCCATTCTATATTACATAATATAACATGACATGACATAGCATAGCATAACATAACATAACGACATAACAACACAACATAACATAACGTGGCTTCTCTTGCACCTTGTATTGTAGTTGTCTGTGGTCCTATTCATATGTGTATTTTTACCAGTAAACTCCATAAAAATGGGGACTGGGTCTGTGTAGTTTACCAGAGTTCCCAAAAGCTAGCCTAGTGCTAAGTACATAAGTGCCAAAAAATATTTATTGAATGACCAGTGTCAACCAGCAAAACTGGGACAAATTAGGCACTTTTAGACTTAAATACTGAAGGAGGAAATGCATCTGTACTTTGAGAAACTCAAATCCCCCTCATTTTCTACTATTGTGCGCCATAACATTAGAAAGTAAGATTAACAAGGACATTGCCAACGGCAGGCAGAAGGCGGTGGACTCAGATGAGAAAAAGGAGCGAAGAGTTTTCTCAAAGGCTTTTACTATGTGCCCATCAATTTCTGAAAAGGCTTGGGATATAGCTCTGCATGACAGAAGTTAAATTTAGGGGAAGGCTCCTTAAATCCTGAAAATGTGTTCCATTTTAATTACAATTTTATTTATAAGAGTATAATCAACTACACAGAGACATGAAGTAAAAATTCCTCTTGGATCTTAGTCCCCCATACTCTTCTGCTAAAGAAAAAGTTGTTCAGTATAGATTAGAACAACAAACTTATGTTATTTATAGGCTTTCTGTCTAGGACACCACTGGAAGAAGCACATTATCACCCAAACATTCCAAAATCTCACCAATCTATAGGTATGAATGAGGTGAATTATATCAATACTTAGGCTTTTCCTTTCTAAGCTGATGTAGGAGTGTCAGTGCCTTTCAAAGTTCCACCATCACACAAATATTTTTGGAAATCCAAAAGAGTTTTTTATATAATTTTATAAATTAGTATATGTGTCTATTATGCCATTTCATTTTCATTTCTACTATAGTCACAAAGGGCCCTGCTGATTCATTCCAGTTCTGATGCTCTGAATCTTCATGGCACTATTAAATTTAGCAGTCTCCTATGAAGGCAAAATATTCATATACAAGGTTATTAGGGTTTGGTTCTGAAATGTTAAGCTACTTAGGGAGAGATCCTCTCTCTTTTCTCACTGATGATTCTTTGTCTCCTTGGAGTGTATATAGCCACTGGGGCAGCCAGATTAGGGTGAAATTTTATTATCTGCCACCTCATCGAATCCTCAAACCCTGTTGTGAAATTGCCATTCTAGATTCCTTTTTCCCTTGGTATGAATTCTTTCTCAGGGGCTTTGCCATATTTCTGTGCCATCTGGCAACATTACTTTCTCCCTCTCCCAAAAAAAAATATGTCTGTGTATATAAATCTGAATTACTCTCACCATGTTGTGAATCAACCCCCATGTAAATCAGTGAATACAAATAATGTGTAGGATGCCATCTAACTCCATATGACAGTTATGTCTGACTGTGAGCCTTGGCTCAGCTGTGACCTCATCATGTAAGATACTGTAATAAATTTTGTTCGTAAGTCCCAAGATATGTCTATCAATAGCAAGAACTTCCCTAGAGATCATATTCACTTATTCATTGCAATCCTCTTTTTTTTTTTTTTGAAGAGAAAAGTATTTGGGGACTGTATTAGTCATGGTTCTTTTTATATATATATATGTATATATATATACATATATATGTATGTATATATATATACATATAAAATATATGTAAATATATAAATATATATACAATATATATACATATACATATATTTTATATATATATACATATATATGTGTGTGTGTGTGCGTGTGTATATATATATATTTTATATATATATATATATATATAAAATATATATATATAATAAGAAATTGGCTCATGTAGTATGAAGGCTGAGAAGTCCCAAGATATGCAGTTGGCAAACTGGAGACTCAGGAGAGCCAATGGTGCACTTCTAGTCCAAATGCCAGCAGATTTGAGGCCCAGAAAGAGCCAATGTTTCAATTTGAATTTAGAGGCAGGAAAAAACAGATACTACAGCTTGAAGACAGTCAGTCAGGAGGAGTTTCTTCCTACTCAAAGGAAGGTCAGCCTTTTTGTTATATTCAACTCTTCAGCTAATTAGGTCAGGCTCACCTCTTTTAGGGAGGGCAATCTGTTTTATTCAGTATACAGATTCAAATGTATATCTCATCTAAAAACACTCTCACAGACACACTCAAAATAATGTTTGACCAAGTATCTGGGAACCCATGGCCCAGTCAAGTTGATAAATATAGTGAACCATCACAGGGATCTTATTCTCTGATTCCCATCTTCATAAAATGTGTTTACCTACTAAATTGCTCTAGGCCTAGATAGAAGGTAATCAAGTCCCCAAAAAGCTAGGAAAATTGAATCTTAGGCTTTGGAAAAAATGTAGAATGGAGCTATAGCATAGAATCTCTTATATATAATTATCAAAAAACTCAGCTAAAAAATAGTCTCTACCAACTACCAACAAGAAAAGGGAAATAGTATAATATCAAACATTTCAGAAAGGCAGCAGCTATAGAAGGAAACAGAAGATTCTGGAGTGGAACAGTCCTGTCTCCATCACCAAGAAGACATTTGGGAATGTTAACAGAATTCTGAGAATTCTCATTAGTTCTTCTAAATCTAGAGAGAATAAAATTAGGAGTATATACTTATGTTTTTCTTTCTCAAACTGGTTGACAGTATGAAACCATAGAAATGAACAAGTGCTTATTTTCTCTGAAAGAAGTTGCATTTTTTAGGTCAAAGTTAGGTTACAAATGACAGAAAACTGAACATAGTACCTAATTAAGATATACATGCAGTTCCTTCTTACATAAATGTCTGAGTAGGTGACCCTGGGCTGGGTTATACTGCTGTCAACTCTGGGCAACCGGAGGCTTCTTTTGTGATCCACTACGTGTTGTTTTTGACCATGTAAAAGAAGATGACACTCACATTCCAAGCAGTGGGATGGAGAAAAGTACAAGCATGCTGTCTCTTATGGAAGGTCCCTGAAAGCTTTTACACACTTTACTTGCATCCTATCAGCCAGAAATTGGTGACTACACTCAACTGCAAGGGAGATACAAATATGTAGTTTTTATTCTGATAAGCAGTGAGCACACCTTATGAGTAGGAGTTCTATTATGAAAAACTGAATGGATATTGGAGAGAAGCAATCCTAATACTGATTTTAAGGACCAACTTGAAGTCTGAGATTATCCCCTTGGGAGTGGCATATTTTTGCACAATTACAGGAATTTAGCTCCATTATAGGGCATTTAACAAATTCAAGAAGAATAGAAACCCTGGATTATAGAAGAGACTGCCGATTAGTTTATGCCAATTTTGATCTCTTTACCTTACCCTTTCTGCCATGTTGTCAGGTCCAGAAAATGTGCATGGAACATAAACACTATAACACCTCAAAGAGTAAACAAACTGATATTAAAAAAGGGAATCAGAAATTTATTTATACTATAGAAAAGAAAAGAAAATTAGAGAATTGGGATAAAACTGCTCAAGGATGAATAAATGGAAAAAAGTGGCTTGGCACACCTATCTAAGTAAGCGACCTTTAAAAACTTTTTTTTTTTTTTAATTTACAATGCAAAAGACAAAACCCAGCTTTGAAGAAAAAAATACCTAAGGAACAGATGAAATTCTGAAATCACAAGAGATTTATGCTATGAGAAAATTTAAGAACATAACTAAATAAAACAAGAAATTAAAGAGGAGAAGACAGAACAGCAGAATGAGATTAGAAGGGAGGTTTCAGGGGCACCTGGGTAGCTGTCGGTTAAGTGTCCAACTCTTGATTTAGGCTCAGGTCATGATCTCACGGTTCATGAGATTGAGCCCTGCATTGGGCTTCACACTGACAGTGCAGAGCCTGCTTAGGATTCTCTCTCTCCTTCTGTATCTGTTCCTCCTCCTCTTGTTCTCTCTCTCTCCCTCAAAATAAATAAATAAATTTAAAAAAAAGGGTGGGAGGTTGCATCTAAAGGAGACAAAGTAAAGGTCAAAATAATATTATTTGGAACGATCAAAGATGTCAGACAAAAACTTAGAAGATATCAGTTATTAATGATATATATGTATTACAATAAATGAATGCAAATAATTCAAGGTTAGATGCCCAATTGCATTTCCATCTCAAACATGACCAAAAAAGTTTTGCGGGCTGTGCATCATATATATCATCAGATTGTGGAGATTATTCCAGCTCTCCAAACAAAAACGTTTATTTTTCACAGTAAATTTAATTCCTTTTTTTTTTCTTTTTCTTTTTCTTTTTTTTTTCAAATCATCCAAGACTGAAGAAACAAGTGTGGAGTGTGAAAATAGCATGCAGCATTTGACATTTTAAAATTTGTTTTCTACTAGTTCCCTACAAAGAATAGCCTGCTCCAGTGCTGGCCTGAGATTTGGACCACAACAAATGCTCAGCGTAGCAAGGTGAATACCTCGCAGCCTAGACAGTTGGCAATTTACTCAAGTCTTCTCGTTAGCGTTTGTTCCACCCACTCCCTCCTCTGCCGGTTTCCTTGAGAATGCTATGAAAGTCAGGGAAGACACACATGTATGTATGGCTTTGAGAAGCGGTTTACATTTTTCTACTTGCATGAACTATATTTATCTAAACGAAAACTTGGCTTGGAAAGGTATTTGTATTATGGCTAGGTCTGTTTGTCTACATGTCTTTAATTTATGCAGTATATGTTAATTACTTTTTTAATGTGAAAATATTTTGACATTGCTTTTTCTCATTTCTTTGACTTCTTGAATAATTTTATCGTGAGGCTGCCTCTGAAGCACATCTGCTCTCTGGGCTTCTAGCCTTTTATTCAGTGCGCATACCCTTCAGCACTGGTGCTCAAGCCTCTTGTTCATGAAATCTTAAAACATTTTTAGCAAATTGGAATATTATTACAGAGGTGACTGTAGGCAATCTCATTTTTGAAGGTTAATTCTGGATAATCACCCCATCTAGACATTCAAAAAAAGTAAAGATACACATTTAGACTAATCAAATTTGGACTCTTCATGTCCCAAGAACAAAACAAGGTACTTAGTTCTGAGCTGAGGCAGGTCATTCAACAAAATTGGATCTACCTGACCCTCTCAGAAGCTATATAATGTGTTTTATCTGTTGCCAAAGGATGATCAAAAAGATGCAATTGTTCTTTACATGAAGGGAAGCACCATGTGAATTCAGATATAACACTTCTTACCTGCTCTACTCTTAAAACCTAAGAAATGTCCATGAGGAAGGAGACATGTATTTGTGAACTTGGGGAAGAGATTCGGGAAGGTCTCATCTCTTCCACTTAAATACACTCACAAGCTTTCTAAAATCAAACGCCACAACCTAGAGAGTGCCCACCCCAGAGATGAATCCCCTCCCCTGTCACTGTGCAGTGCACACATCACGTTCCTTATCATTATCCTCTTCTGACAAAGCATCTTTCTAATGGGTCATTTAAGTAACTGAAGAGAAGACAAACACATAGTTCAGAAAGGCTCTTGTTGACTAATCACTTTTCCACACAGGCGATAAAATTTTATGGTTTTTTAAGTTGGTATTTCTGAAACATCTTGTTAAAAGTTACTATTAGGAAATGTTCACAGGTACAATAGGAATATTCCTTGCTGTTGCTAGCTTGATATCTGGCCTATCAAAGAATTTAGAAAAAAAGAAAAAAAAAGTAGAACTGCAGTGCAGATTTTTCTCAGGGTATGTTGAAGCAGCCTTTGCTATAGCTGTGAGATTTTAAAAAGTATTTTCCAAGACATCTATCTTATACAGACAAGACTATTTTAAATTGGACTCATTAAATCATTTGTTGTCACAGCCAACAGCCGTGTGGAGGCTAGTTAACAAATGAAAAATGAGCCTTTCTAACTTGTTTACTTTATATGGATGCTTTCTTTATTTCATTTCCCCCCCTCTGGTAGCACATTGACTTAGGGGATCTTGTTACAGTACTGCCTGACAAAAATTAAAAATGTGAAGGCTGAAAATACTATAGACATTACACCCCAGTTCACATAAAATACTGGTGAAGGGCTTCCCTCTGATAGTGGTACCCAGGCCTATCTACTATTTCAAGGAAGGGAACCAATTAAAATCTCATTTACTTTGTTGAAAGGTAACATAGAATTACTCGAGAAACACAAAACTCTTGGCACAGAAAGAAAAAAAAATAATGATCCTAAGTTCATCTCTGAGTTTTTCCTTGGCGCTCCTATTCTGCCAGCTCAAGATTGTTTCAACAATATAGGTTAAAGTATCTTTGTTAATTTATCCACTCATTCATTCACTCCTTCACTCCTTCACTCATTCATTCATTCAATTGCTCATCCATCTGCTTCTAAATGCTGCAGTGGATGGAAGACGTCCCTTACTAGTTGGTTAGCAAGCAATGTTTTTCATTGCTGTTTGGTATAAATTAATCTTAATTTAATTTCAGTTTATAAATATTCTCTTCTTGGCCAATAGTTAAAAAAATTTTTTTTCATGCTATTGCTTTTTTAGTGATGGCCTTAAAAATATGTTTATTTGTATATTCTTTTGGTTTCATTTTTCATTGAGGAGCTATTTTTAAGGTTTCCTTATTTTTGTTTATTTCCTAGTAGCTTTTACTGGATGTGTTGTCAAGTAGTAAGTGAAGTAGAATGGTATTTTCTGATCAGTTCTGTGCAATACTCTGTGTCTCAGAGCTTACAATAGGAAAATGTTGATGATGAAAAAGAACTTTGGGAATAGGTGAGTCAATGTTTGAACCGTCAATTTCACTTCCATCAATTTTCTTACTTGTAACATGGAGAGGACAGGCCCATTAGGAGTTACACTGAAGAGAAAATTAAATATATCTAGGGTTCTTTGCACCAACTAGACACTCAATAAATGAAAACTTAAACAAACAAACAACAAACAAATCAAAATTCTTTTGAATGATCAAGTGGTATCCAATTTTCTGCCTGGTATCTACCCTGGGTCCCTTTAACTGCTTCAGCTTTCTCCTATGTGAAGAATGATTAGATTCAACTGTATCTTATGCAAATATTTGTATTTTTTTTGTATATATATATATATTAATGTTTATTTATTATTGAGAGAGACAGAATGTGAGCGGGGGAGGGGCAGAGTGAGAGGGAGACACAGAATCTGAAGCAGGCTCCAGGCTCTGAGCTGTCACCACAGAACCCGACATGGGGATCGAACCCAAGAGCCATGAGATCATGACCTGAGCCAAAGTCGGACGCATACACGACTGAGCCACTCAGGTGCCCCTGCAAATATTTGTATTTTAAAAAGAGTTCAAATCAGTTTAGGTTTTTGAGGTAATTGGTATTACTTGAGAATTGGGTGCTTACTGATATTTGCAGTAAAACCCAATTTAGGATTATCTGCATTTCCATTACTATGATACACATTTTTTTTCCATTTATTTCATTGTCATGAATAACAATGTTAAATAAGCACAAACCTCACAACAACCCTAGAGATAGCAATTTAAAATACTCCTACAATTTAATTTATTCGTATTTGTTATTCCTCTGCTCTGTGGTCCTGTGGCCAGTTTGCTTCATAGAATATTACAGAAAGCACATGTGAACTAATTCCTCAAGTTATTGTATTTCCTTCATATTTCCCATTAACTCATATATTCTATACTTTATTCACTTGGTAGTTCCCCCATTTTTGCAAAATGTTATCTTCCTTAACTTCCTTTCCTATTTCTCTGGTTTCCAAGTTTGAGTTAGATATAACTCATCCGTAGTCTTGTATTCACTCCCTCAGTAAATTGGTACTGAACGCCTACCATGTGCCAGGCCTTCCTGGTGCTGAGCAAGCAATAAATAAAACATAGTCCCTAACCTCTTGGAAGTTACATTTTAGTGGCACGCAGAGAAAGGCCAATGATTATTGTATAAGCAGATAAACAATCTGAATTGAAATAGTGAAGAGTGCTGTAAAGAAAATAAAGGATGGCAATGGGAAAAGGACTTGGCAGAGAAGTAGTAGTAGTAGTAGTAGTAGTAGTAGTAGTAGTAGAAGAAGGGCAATTATTTCAGCCAAGATGATCAGGAAAGGATTGCCAGAAGTGGGACCTAACAATGAGATAGGAACAGTATTATAGGCATAAGAGTATCAAGTTGAAAGGCCCCGAGATGGGAACGGGTTTGGCATTGGAAGCATTAAGTGAAGGTTAGTGTTGCCGGGGGGAGTTGGATAAGGGAGAGCATGGCAGGAGTGATGTTGAAGAGGTAGGTAAGAGTCAGGTCATGTAGGGCCTGTCATGTGGCAAGGTGTTTAGATTTTTCTTTTTCTAAAGGCAATGAAAAGACATTGTGGTGTATGAAGCAGAAAAATGGACTGATTTGATTTGTGCTTTCGGAAGATCATTTTGGCTGTTGTGTGGAGAGTAGACTGGAGATTGTGAGGTTATAAGTGTTGAGGCAGGGAGACTAGTTTGGAGCCTACTGCAGTAGTACAGGTGATAAGTAATGGTGGCTTGGACTAGGGTTTTAGGAACGAAGTTATAAGAAATAGGCCTGGGAAAGATCTGGGCGGCAGTACCAAGAAGACTTGCCGATATGTTGGATGTGAGAAGTGATGAAGAGAGTGCTGTCTTGTTGGATTTAGCACCTGAGAGACTGAAACCTACAGAGCAATTGTCATGTGGTACTGTCATCCCTGTATATCACCTGATGCTCTCCTGAAGAGCCTGGAACATCCTTGAAAAACAGTAACCCTTACTATTTATCTTTGGACTACCAGTACCATTACATAGGTCCTGTTGAGTAAGTATTTGTGGAATGAATGGAAGACATAGAGGTAAATCTAAAATTATTCGACTTGACAGAATAATTGCTGCTGTGTTAAAAACCACAGGGCATGTGGTGCAGTATCAGAGTAAAGGATACAGCGGTGCCTGAGTGTCTCAGTCGGTTAAGCGTCCGACTTCAGCTCAGGTCATGATCTCCCGGTCTGTGAGTTCGAGCCCCAGGTCGGGCTCTATGCTGACACCTCAGAGCCTGGAGTGTGTTTCAGCTTCTGTGTTTTCCTCTCTCTCTCTGCCCCTCCCCCGCTCACACTCTGTCTCTCTCTTGAAAATAAACAATAAAATGTATTAAAAAAAAAGAATAAAGGATATGACTTCTTGGCAACACACTTTATAGAATATGATTCACACAAGCAAATTTGTAGTCCAGAAAGAAACTGGAAGTATTTACGGGTGAGAAGTGAGTATAAAATACATTTATGGATAGAAAAATATATACCTTCCTATCTGAATGATAAAAGTTCACAAATAGATAAGTTGCAGGTCCTTCTCTAATTGCTTAAAAGAAAATATAACTACTTTAAACTTTAAGCTGTTGTTTGTGATATCAGAGAGATATCTGTATCAATGAGAACACTTTTGGACACAACTGACCTAAGCCCAAACCCCAATAGTTCAGGTAGAGAGAATACTTACTGGCTCATAAAACATAAAAAACGGGATAAGGTCTATCTTGGAAAATGGATTCAACAGAGTTTGTTTGTTTGTTTGTTTATTTATTTCAACACAGTTTAAATGAGGTTACCAGGGGTTCCTTTTCCTTATTTTATAGCTATGTTCTTTACTTTTGCTTTAGTTTCATTCTCAAATGGGTACAAGAAGGCAACATCTACTCACATCTTCCGATTTTCAGTGAGACAAAGAGACTTTCAACAGTGGAACAAATGTCTTGAGCCTGGCTCTCATTGGTTCACTTTATTTTATTTATTTATCTATTTTTAATTTGAGAGAGAGAGAGAAAGAGAATGCATGCAAGCAGGGGAGAGGGACATAAGGAGAGACAGAATCATAAGCAGGTTGCATGCTCAGTGCAGAACCCAATATGGGGTTCGATCCCACAATCCTGGGATCATGACCTGGGCTGAAATCAAGAGGCTGATGCTCATCTGACTGGGTCACCCAGGTGCCCCTCATTGGTTCACTTTTGATCATATGCCCAGCCCTAAACCAATCTGTGTGGCAGAGGAGAAGTGGTTCCTCAAAGGATCTTGGGATACTATTGGGAATAAGAAATGGAAAATGGCAGAATGAATAAGAATGTTTTCTGTCAATTTTTAAGTATGTGTGTGTGGCTTCATTATTTTTTTTTAAAGTAGATGATATTTATAGGTACATTAGGCTTTCAGCTTCAAGAATGTAAAGACCTTCCATTATTTTTGTGTCCCTGGGACTTACTATGTCCACTCTAAAGTAGGCACTCAATAATACTTGTTGAATGAATGAGTAAAAATGAGATGTTCCTTGGCTTTATAGAAATCTTTGCTGGACTTTGCTATAGACTTGTGTGATGAAACAAAATAAGAATTTCTGTGCATGTGTATAAATAGTTGGGAAAAATTATCCATAGATCATCAAAATAATGCAAAGAAGAAATTGTTAGATTCAATTACAGTATCCTGAAAAGGTTTTACAAGTTGAGATTTTGGCCTGCATTTTAAAATTTGGATTCTTTTTTGATCTCTTTCACCTTTTAGGTATAAAATAAACACCATATTTCCTATGGCATTTCAGAGAACTGAACTTGATAATTCTGGCAGTGCTATTTTGCTCTTTCAAGACATTCAACAGCAAGCACATATGTGTCTGACTAAATGTCACTGTGCTTAAGATTTCTATAATTTGGATTTAGAAGCTGGTGAAGGGAGAAGGAAGATAGAACTTTTTAGTTCCTTATTATTCTGTCCCATGATGTTTCTTTGTTCATTTGATTCTAATGATTCCAACAGGAGTTGAAACAAAAACAAGGATTGGCCTACCATGGGTTAATTACTTAGTAGAAGGGCTATTTCTTGAGTCTGACAGTGGGGAATGGGTCAGAAAAGACTAATTAGACAAGCTTCAAGTTCTAGAGAAATGCTAGTGGAACAGGTGAAAATCAACTGGTGATAATTGAGGGGCTAATTATCCTCCACCTAGCAATTGGCCACCAGGTGTTCTGTAGCACATAAAAGAGGGACTGACAGAGCAACAGAGGCTGTTTGTTTTTTTTTCTTTTTCCTAGAGAAATGAGGAGAGTGGGGGAAAAGCACACACACACACACAAAACCCCCAAGGACTTTGAAATCTATAAAATGGTGTTTCTTATATTTTTTCACTTGTTCTTTCCTGCTGCATTGGGTAGAAAACTGGACCAAGGATATGTGCTTGTGTTTTGTTTTATTTGCTTTTTAAAGAACTAGTGCCCCTTCTAGACTGTATACCTATGAGGAATTTCAGTGTTCAGTATACATAGACATATATCCTTATCATTAAGTTTATGGTAACAATCTATATGGCACATTTATTGGATGGAAAGTTTACTGGAATTTAGAAAGGCCATTATTAATAACAGAATGGAAACCCATCAGTCTGAAAGAAAAAAATAAAGTAGCTTTATTTCTCCTTGCAGCTTTCTTTCTCCTCTCTTTCTTCCTTACCCCGATCTTTTAAAGGTCCCTAGAATCAAAATCACAATGAGATACCACCTCACACATGTCTGAATAGCTAAAATGAACAACTCAGGAAACAACAGATGTTGGTGAGGATGCTGAGAAAGGAGAACACTTTTGCACTGCTGGTGGGAATGCAAACTGGTGCAGCCACTGTGGAAAACAGTATGGAGGTTCCTAAAAAAATTAAAAATAGAGCTACTCAATGACTTAGCAATTGCACTATTAGGTATGTATCCAAAGGATACAAAAGTGCTGATTCAAAGGGGCATATGCATCCCAATGTTTATAGCAGTCAACAATAGCCAAATTATGGAAAGAGCCCAAATGTCCATTGACTGATGAGCAGATAAAGAAGATGTGGTGTGTATACATACATACATACATACATACATACACACACACACACACACACACACACACACACACACACACACACGAATATTACTCGGTGATCAAAAAGAATGAAATCTTGCCATTTGCAACAACGTGGATGGAATTAGAATTTACTATGCTAAATGAAAAAGAGAAAGATAAATATGATTTCACTCAATGTGGAATTTAAGAAACAAAACAGATAAACATAGGGAAAGGGAAGGAAAAATAAGATAAAAACAGAGAGGGAGGCAAACCATAAGAGACTCTTAAATACAGAGAACAAACTGAGGGTTGCTGGAGGGGTGTTGGGTAGGAGGATGTGCTAAATGGGCGATGGGCATTAAGGAGGGCACTTGTTGGGATGAGCACTGGGTGTTATATGTAAATATAACTAAATTCTACTCCTGAAGTCATTATTGCACTATATGTTAACTAACTTGGATTTAAATTTTAAAATGTAGAAAGAAAAAATAAATTAAAAAAAAAGAATTTGCAAATAAATAAATAAATAACCCTAGAGCCTAGGAAAGGTCAGGGAAGAAACTTCAACCTCTGCCTAGGGCCTATATTCTCTCTCTAATATTTCTCTATTCCTACACAACTGAACTCCTTGGAATTGATTTCTTTCCCTCCATTTTTTTTTCTAAGAGAAAATAATTTATTTTTTAGATGAATGTAGGGAATGAGGATTTTCTTTTTTAAATGTTTATTTATTTTTGAGAGAGAGAGACAGAGCACAAGCAGGGGAGGGGCAGAGAGAGAGGGAGACACAGAATCTAAAAAGCAGGCTTTAGGTTTCAAGCTGTTAGCACATAGCCCGACATCGGGCCAGAACTCATGAACCGTAAGATCATGACCTGAGCCAAAATCAGATGCTTAACTGACTGAACCACCCAGGTGCCCTGGGAATGAGGATTTTCTTAAGGCCTCTCACCTCTTTCTCTCAAGGGGAAACTTCCAGATTCCAATTTGTCATCCTAAATCCAGAGAACTTAATTTACTTTAAAAACTCACGTTCATTTTAGGTGCTAGAAAACCCTACCATAACTGACTTTGATGAATGTAACTTTTCAGAACAATGGCCATGCCTGATTAAAGGAAGACCCATTCTTAAATAAGTCCTGAAAAATCAAGAAACTTTATTCTTGACCTCTGGCCATATTGATTAGGGAGTTCTTAACAGACCTGTGTATCTGATTTCCCTACCCTCAGCAGGTCCTCAAAACTGAGAGCATTATACAGGGAGGAGGAGAATAGAAATAATACAAAAATACATATGTCTTCACAAGTAAGCCTGAATTTGATGGAGAAACAGCAAGGAAGGAAGATGGAGAGCCAAAATGAATGAGACTATATTCTCTTCATGGCCTGGATGTTGTGAATAATTATCCTGAATAAAGGAATACTGAATTGTTTTCAGCAGCTTCTGATTAAGGAAGCCATATACCTCCTAAAAGCTTTTGAACCAAAAAAAAAAAAAGTTAAAGATTTGACTTATTAAGAAATAAGCTTCGGGGCGCCTGGGTGGCGCAGTCGGTTGAGCGTTCGACTTCAGCCAGGTCACGATCTCCCGGTCCGTGAGTTCGAGCCCCGCGTCAGGCTCTGGGCTGATGGCTCAGAGCCTGGAGCCTGTTTCCGATTCTGTGTCTCCCTCTCTCTCTGCCCCTCCCCCGTTCATGGTCTGTCTCTCTCTCTGTCCCAAAAATAAATAAATGTTGAAAAAAAAATTAAAAAAAAAAAAAAAAGAAGTAAGCTTCAGTTATGTGGGTAATTATCTACTCTGGGCTATTTTGGCCTTGTTTTACACCATTCAAACTAGGCACTACTGTAGAGCAAAGCCTTTTTCTTTTTTCTTTTTAAAGTAAGTTGCCCCATATAGAATCATCAAAGGTTTATCACTTTCTAAAAGCTGAATGAAGGATCAGATAACATTTGTATTATAAAATAGATTACTTTTTCATTTTTCTGTGTTTAATATGTATGTAGAAATTAGACATTAAAGATCAGAGAAAGACTACAATCGCCTTTTTCTTTTATTGTGCAAGTACCTGTCTAAGAAGTCCCCAGACTTAGAACTAGGCATTAGGAGAAGCATCTGTGGAGCAGGGAGTCATGGGGATGAAAGGTTATAGATAAGAGAACTCTGAGTGTGGATTTTAATCCACTTGGGAAACTGTCAGCAGCATAATTAGAAGAATAACCTGCATGGGGACCATGCCGAATGCAGCTGCTATAACCACAACCTATGACAATTTAGAAAATCCATCTTTTTTAGCCTTAAAATAAAAGCTTTTCCCACCTCCAGGACTGTCTGGAGAGTATGTCCTCTGTAAACTCTGCATGAAGACTGATTTGAGATTACTGAAAGAAGCATACAGCATATTTCATTGGGGATACATTTCCAAATTAGAACAGCTTTTCTCTTAAAGTGTTTTATCTTGTTAACTCTTCAGTGGTTTGAAGTTCTTGGTTTTGTATGGTGTGTGTGTTCCCTTTTTTTTTTTTTTTGAAAGCATACTTAGCCAAAGTCTAAATTCTTTGGGAAGAAAAGTCAGGATGGCCTGATTTAGTCAGTGCCAATAGCCATCAATTTCCAGGAGAAAAGATAGGGGAATAAATAAATCAGCCGAGTACCACGCTAAAACAGCTAGACAGGCCAAACCATCTATTACCCAGAAAACCAACACATACAGAATAGAAGGAATGGAGAGAAAGAGGGGACTATAGATTCTAAGCCAAAGTAGTAAATTTTATAAACACTGTAAGCTTTCAGGAGAACGCCTGATGTTTTCATTAGGTAAGTGTTGTTATTGTTTGCAAGTAACAAAAATTCACTGAAGCTAGTAAGGCAAAATAATTGATATATTCATTTGTGACTTTGGATGTTCTTCAACTTCTTCCTTCCTTTACAATTGATAGCCAGGCTCTTTTTTTTTTTAATGTAGTTATTTCCCTCTCTCCTTTATTTACTTTTCAGTTTTATTGAGATATAATTGACATACGTCACTGCATGAATTTCAGGTGTATAACATAAAGGTGTGACTTACATCTATTGTGAACTGCTTACCACAATAAGTTTAGTTAACACTCATCATCTCATATAGACACAATAAAAAGAAATGGGGGAAAAAAGTTATTTTCTCCTTGTGATGAGAACTCTTAGGATTTATTCTCTGAATGACTTCCCTATAAATCAAACTATGGTAGTAGCTATACCCATCATGCTGCACATTGCGTCTCTAGTACTTATTTATCTTGTAACTGGAAGCTTGTACCTTTTGGCCACCTTCTGCCAGTTTCCCCTCCCCCCCCCCCCCCCCCACAACCTCTGGTTACGACAAATCTGATTTCTCTTTCTATGAATTTGGGTTTTTTCCCCTGTATTGTTTTGTTTTTTAGATTCTACATGTAAGTGGGATCATATAGTATTTGTCTTTCTCTGACTTATTTCACTTAGCACAAAGCCCTCAAGGTCCATCCATGTCATCACAAATGGCACAATATCCTCATTTTTTGTGGCTGAATAATATTCCATTGTATCTGTGTATATACATATACATAACACAACTTCTTTATTCATTCATCTACCAATGGACACTAAGTTTGTTTCCTTGGCTTGGCTACTGTAAATATTGCTGGATAGCTGGGCTCTTTATATTTCATATCTTCGGAGTGATTTGCAGGTTCTAGATTAGAAGTTGCTTGAAGGCACTAGCTCTTTCTATCCTTTATGAAAGCCTAAACTTCTTGAACAGATTAGGATAGAAAAAGGAATGCTCTTATGAGACTTTAGAAGGGAGAGGGTGAAGGCAAGGGCAGGGCTTTGTTCCTCTCTCAGTTCAGTGAAAGGATGGCCTTTGTAGGTCCTGTTGGTAGCAGGGTATTGCTCAGTGCTTATGACAGTGACATCAGAAGGGGTATAACCTCAGAGGGGATGGAACCGTGGCCACTGCTAAAGCCTAGACCTAAGGCACAAGATCCTCCAGCAGCACTAAATTTTCATACAAACTAAGTCCAGCAAGATAGCAGTGAGCCTTCAGATCCCAAGAGACCTTGAGGACTGAGATGATGTGTATCGAGCACGAATTCCTGCTGACTAATGGCCCCTTACTGGAGGAGGATTCCTGGACATTGGTGTTGCCCAAGACCCTTGAACCTTTACAGAGCACTTTGGGTGGGTGTGAGAGTAGAAGTAATAACCAATGAGGTGCAGTTCCAGCCAGTATGGTGGGATGAGGACTGGGAGATAAATTTAAGCAGACTTAGAAAAGTAAATAAAATTTGATATTTTTCATAGTTTACAGACCAAGATTTAGACCCACTGTACTTAGGAAGAAGTGAAAATTTTATCTTAAGTGTAAAATTATCTTGTGATCCTTGCTTATATCCACATACCTACCTCCTTCTACCACCCTCCTTGCTTACTGTACTCTAGCCAGGCTGATTAGTCCCCCGTCTGCCTGCTCCTTTATACCTGAGGATCTTTCTGTTTAAACCTCCTTTTGCCTGAAAGATGCTCCTTCAAATATTTGCATGACTGGCTTCTCCTCACCCTTCAGATCTTACCTTAAATGTCATTTCCTAGCAGAGGTTATCCCTGATCATGCTAAATAAAAAGATCCTTCTCTCAAACACACTTCTATGGCAAAACAGTTATTTTCAATTACCCTGCTTTATATTCCTTTTTAGGAAATATCATAAACCAGATAAATAGATATATAGAAAAATAGATAGGCAGACAAACAGATAATGTATTATTTTTCTTGACCTGCCATACCAAACACCACAGACCGAGTGGCTTAACAACAGAAATGTATTTTCTCATATTTCTGGAGGCCAGAAGCCCAAAGTCAAGGCATTGGCAGGCTTAATTTCTTCTGAAGCTTCTCTTGTTGGCTTCCAGAGGGCTCTCTCTTGCTATGTCACATAGTCTTTTCTCTGTGTGTCTTAATTTCATCTTCTTATAAGGACACATGTCATACTGGATTAGACATCTTGGCCTACCCATTCAGCCTACTTTTCCTTAATTACTTTTTTAAAGGCCTCTAAATTCTGAGGTACTAGGGATTAGAACTTCAACACATGAGTTTTGAGGGGATACAATTCAGCCTGTGATAGATAGATAGATAGATAGATAGATAGATAGATAGATAGATTATAGAATCTTAGTAACTTATTTTGCTGGAGAGAGATACTCGTCTGGCTGTGGGCCTAAGGGAAGAGGTCTGGGGCCCTCCTACTTGCCCTAATCCTTACTTTCCTACCTTCAGAGACACCTGGCATCTTTAATTCCTAAGACATGTGATGCAAATAGCATGAATCAGTTTGCTTCTTTTGATTTTCTATAGCCCACCTTTACTTCTTTCCTCTACCAGTCACTTAAGAAACCATAAAAAACCTCAAATCATATTCAGTTATTAGCCATACAGCTGTTTCTCATGTTCTGAAATATTGTTGGCATTTCTTACTGGCTGTTCTTTTTTCCCTTATTCACTTTGTTATTTTGATTTTATACATTTTTTTTCTTCCTTTATAATCATTCTAGTAGGGTTTCATGATGGTGTGGAGATAATCTGCAGATTTAATGCTTCATGGTTAATTTAATCTAGAATCTGCTGTATCACTTTTAGCTTTGTTTAACATGACTTTAAGGTCCTGGGGCACCTGGGTGGCTCAGTCAGTTAAGCGTCCAAATTCTTGATTTCGGGTTAGGCCATGATCCTGTGGTTCGGGAGTTTAAGCTCCGCATTGAGCTCTGGGCTTACAGTGTGGAACTGCTTGGGACTCTCTCTCTCTTTCCCTCTCTCTACCCCTCCCCTGTTCATGTGCACTTTCTCTCTCTCAAAATAAATAAATAAACTTAAAAAAAATGACTTTAAGATCCTAAAACCTGGTTCCAAATCCTGGTGAGATCCTTATTATTAATTGTGCAAAAGTTCTATTCTTGGTGATCAACATGTTTATTTTTATAGAATTACATAAGAGGGAATATTACCTAGGAAATTACAAACATTATATCTAACATTGGTTATAGTTACTATGGATTTGGTGAAATTTTTATGTATAAACCTGGGTCAATATATAACAAAATGGTACCACATCACACAGTAGCATTTAGATCATTTAAAAAAAGATTATCTGGCCCAATGTAGCTTTTGATTTCAGTTCTCATTACTTGCCTAGACAAACCTTACATATAGTCCAATCAGATCGTCTGCTTATTCTCCCACCATGGCTCAGATATTTCAGCTTGGATGCTTTTGTTTAGTGTATTTCTTCCTTCTAGATAATTTTAAATGATGATTCATCTTCATTTGTTAAAGTCCTTTCCATTTTTCAATGCCCACTTCAAAAGTCATCTTTCTTGATGCTCTTACCTAGATGTTCTGCCTCTCCTTTGAATTTAATATTTCTACTTCTCTTCTGACCCTTACTTGACTCTAGTCAACTTGTGAGTGAACTTGGCATATCATTCTTACTACTCTAAAAGCATCTAGAAAACAAAGTTCTGGCCAATTCTTCATGAGTGCCTATGTCACTACTTTGCATTTAGTAAGAGCTCAATAAAATCCATTGATTTGAACAGAACTCCCAGGTCGCAGTAACTTTAGTTGAAAATTAATGGGAAATATAAACTTATTTAAATAGTAATCTCTATGAAATAATTAGAAAGCGAAATCTGCTTTTAATACTATCATGTATCCTCCTGCCAAATTAAAACCCAACCAAAGCCTAAATCCAAAATCACACTTAATTTTCATGTTACGTAGGTAATGTGGGGATTTTTGTTTTTGTTTTTGTTTTGTTTTGTACTTATAGAAATTAGGGCAGTGTCTTGAAAAACTGATTACATAGAGTTATAAGAAAGGGTGTTAGGATAAATTTAATACGGGCTTAAAGATCTGTCAGTCTGTTAGGTACAAAAGACGTAAGGAGTATCTTTGGCTGTTATTAGAATAACAGAAATGAAGAAGACATGAGTTTAAAAGATATTCCTGCTAAAGCAGAAATGGGAGCAGAGATCAGTAGTTTAAGAAGGGAAAGGAGCACAACTAAGCAGATGATACATCTAGTAGTTTTTCCCCAAGAGGTTTTGAGTATAAAGAAGTGGCTCTACCAATGTACTAAAAGCCCTTCAGGGAATCATGAAGCTTCGGTGCATTGATCTGTGCCACGGAATGGGAAATTCAGAGGAGTGAAGATAGGTCGGCCTCAATAATTTCAGAAAACTTTGACTCCTCGAAACCAACACACATTTCAATATAACAAATAGTATAATTTTTCAATGTTGTACAGCATTAGTGAGTTACAGCCAAGGATTTTCTCATCTTGCTTGTTCCACGGTTATGTCATCAGGGACAGAAACAGGGCAAATTTTCTTTTTCCACATTCTGTACACATGACCAAGCAATGGCATGTCACGAGGAAGATGAAAATACAGGAAGATATAGGAATAGGCGTTTTATTTTTTAATTTTTTTTTTCAACGTTTATTTATTTTTGGGACAGAGAGAGAAAGAGCATGAACGGGGGAGGGGCAGAGAGAGAGGGAGACACAGAATCGGAAGCAGGCTCCAGGCTCTGAGCCATCAGCCCAGAGCCCGACGCGGGGCTCGAACTCACGGACCGCGAGATCGTGACCTGGCTGAAGTCGGACACTTAACCGACTGCGCCACCCAGGCGCCCCAGGAATAGGCGTTTTTAAATATTAAGCAAAAGGAGTACCCGGTACTGTGTCATAGATAGTACAACTATCTGCTCAGCAAATGAGTTCAAGTTTAATTCCTCAATCTAGTCAGGGGTGCTTATTAAGTGTTAATTGGTAGTTCTAAGCTGATATGAAAGAAGTTATAAGTAATCAAAATACCTTTTCCTGTATTGTTGAAGTTAGCAAATCGTGCTGCCAACATAGCTCCACAGCATGTTAGAACAGGTTATGACATCAAATAACTCATAGTTGCTCATTATGCATAGGAGGCCTAGTGCACAGATTTTTGAAGTCTTTTTGTCCAGTGCCCAAAGCTAATTAGTGGAAAAACAAGGACTAAAATTCTAGTCACCCCTGTTTTGGGTTCACTTGGTCTTTTTCTACTCATCACACTGCAGGGGTGTGATGAGTAGAGAAAACAAGGCAGGGTTATTGAGCAATAGATGTAGAAACTATTCTGATCATTTACCATAAAGCACTTTGAAGCCTCATTTCTTTTTTTTAATCAGGAGAATCTATAAGATTCTCTAATCATCTTTAGGTGTGGTGCCGTGTATTTATATTCAGCTAAAAAGAACGAGTCATAACTGTATGCCTTCATTCATTCACTTGACCAGCATTTACTATGTTCCTACTATGTGCTAGTCTCAGCAAAATCTATTGTTGCAGTTCATTGAGAATATCCTTAACAGTGGTGGGTTTTTATAATAACTTATTTTTTTAGAGAGACAGAGAAGAAGGGCAGAAGTAGAGGGAAAGAGAGAATCTTAAGCATGCTGCACATCCAGCACAGAACTCAATGCAGGGCTCTGCAAGGGGCTCCATGAGATCATGACCTGAGCTGAAATCAAGAGTCCTATGCTTTTTCGACTGAGCCACCCAGGCACCCCAACAGAGGTGGGTTTTTGATACAAACAAGTGCATTCAGAGAGTTTAAGGGGAAATAAATAGGGTTTATAAAGTACATGTCCCTGTTTTCCTTAAGACCTTTACATGTAGTACCCAAACTATTTTCTTTGATAGCTATAAAGAGTTCCTTTAACTTCAGTCAGTCATTTGAACACCAATCCCTTAATTCCAGAACTGTTGAAAATATAGATAAATCATCTCACATTTCAGCCTTTCACCTGGTAAGTATGTAGCGCAGTCATATTGTTATGAACAAAGATATGGGGAAACAGGACTGGTCCATTATTACAGATAAGATCTTCTGGTTTTTAAGGAATAATGTTCGAAACATAATGTTATATAAAAGTGAAGTAATCTTAATAGCTGTTTAACTCTCGGGGCGCCTGGGTGGCGCAGTCGGTTAAGCGTCCGACTTCAGCCAGGTCACGATCTTGCGGTCCGTGAGTTCGAGCCCCGCGTCAGGCTCTGGGCTGATGGCTCAGAGCCTGGAGCCTGTTTCCGATTCTGTGTCTCCCTCTCTCTCTGCCCCTCCCCCGTTCATACTCTGTCTCTCTCTGTCCCAAAAATAAATAAACGTTGAAAAAAAAAATTAAAAAAAAAAATAGCTGTTTAACTCTCTTGCTGGAACTTGGTTATTGGGCAGCAGTAAGGAGTTTTGGGGGGCATTTGTAGTGGATTTCTTTTTATAGCTTTCATGATTATTAGGCAAAAGTATGTCATGAGAATAGTAAAGCCATGCCTTTTGCTTTCTGAGCAGGTCTCTGTAAGCAATTTAATATGGTTCACCGAGAGAGGGTATGGTAGCTAGTCCATGTTAAGCCTAAACAAACTGCAGTAGAAATTGAAATGGTTGTTCCTGGCTCAATTCATGCCCCTGGATTAAACTGAAATATTACCCATGTCATGTAGGGATATTGAAGAGAGTTGTAATTCTGTTGGTTTCAACTAGGTACTGCCAGCAGTAACTGCCATATGAAAAACAGTGAAAATACATTTCCCGAAGAATTATTAGTAAAAGGTGAAACTCCAACAAGGAGTGCAATTCAAAATAGTAATAAAATAAAGAATAAGGAAAATTATTTGCTATCTAGAAGAGTAAAATTATGGAAAGCTGTCATCAGTGAAATTACCCTCCTCATAGAATTACAGAATTGTTTAGATTTCTCTTACCGCTGCTGTTGAGTAAGCTAAGTTTACATTGTTTCCAGAGATACACACATTATATTATTTATTTCCATAACTGGTAAAATTCCAGCATCATAAATAACTTTCCCACAGCCTGTGTGGTTTTATTTAGTGTGTACATATTAATGCCTTAAATTACATTTCTATAGCACATTCAATGAGCATACTAATAAAATCACAGCCGCTTCAGTGACCTTGAGACTGAACCTCAGTCCTTCACCTACAGAATTTTAAAAATACAGACATAGAGGAGGCACAGGGAAGATGCATAAGTAATTGTGGATTCAAAGCATATGTTTATCTCTGGGAGTATTTGCTCCTCAAATGTTGTTAATATTTAAATATACATTTTCGAAAGCAGCCATTCTCTAATAATAACTCTTGCAACCAGCCTAAAATTTTGCAGCCTGCCAATCTTCCAGTTAGACCCCTTAACTGTGTTGGTCTCTATAATAGTAATTGTCAATTTGACAATCCCTCTAATCACCACAGCACTTTGCAGGTATTAGCCAGGAAATTTCCCGTAACTCCTCTGAGCTGTAGCTCTCTGCCTTCTTAAAGGAGGGACAAATGAGCATAAGTGACTTGTTCTAGAACTGCAAAGAAGAGTGAAAGACAGGTCTGGGATTAAAATTCTGGGATCAGCAACTATTAAAATCAACCTTCTGGTATCAGCAAAGCCATTTATGGATTTTGGTTCTCTCATGAAAAGTGAAGCATAGAGACATGAACATATTCAAGACTATCCAGTCAAGTGTATTCATACTTTGCTTCTGCCCACATAAGTCTAGGTTTCCTAATTTGTAAGGTTGAGATTACAGTGAAAAGTAAAACGGGACGAACAAAAACTCTAAAGTAACAAGAAGTTTTTGAAATACTATTACAACCTGGAGTGATCCCAAAGCTCACTACTGCTCAGCCCTCAGAAAATACTTGAGAAAAATCTCATCTCTGAGAATGCTACTACTGAGGACATTTCGGGAAGGACAGTATAGACTTTGTGGTTATCAAACAACTAAGCATTATGCCTGTTATCCCTTACCTTTTTTTTTTTAAGCTGTAATGTTACCATCATATTTAAAAAAAGTAAGCAGACAAAGGGTACCTTGGTAGCTCAGTCGGTTAAACACCTGACTTTGGCTCAGGTCATGATCTTCTGGTTCATGAGTTCGAGCACTGTGTCAGGCTCTGTGTTGATAGCTCAGAGCCGGGAGCCTGTTTCAGATTTTGTGTTTCCCTCTCTCTCTGCCCCTCTCCCGCTCACACTCTGTTTCTCTCTCTCTCTCTCTCAAAAATAAAAAACATTAAAATTTTTTTTTTAAAAAAGTAAGCAGACAAAAAGTACTTTTTGGATGGTTGGTTTTATACTATCTGCCATTTTGAGGAAAAATTAAAATGAGAAAGTATATTTTTAGAAATTATTTACATTCTACAGAATATCTTTACATTCTACAATAAAATATTTTTATTAAAATTAGATCAATATGTTTTTTTCTCATAATGGTAGTATATACTTATAAAACAGTTCAAACCAGTATCATTGAACACTATGAAAATCAGAAAATTAAGATTTGGTTACAATTTACTTAAAGTAGAGGAGAGGATAGAAATCTAAAAACAAAACAAAACAAAACAGAAAATCTATCTATTAGGATAAAACCAGAGGAAGTGGAAGAAAAAGGAGACATGACTAATTAACATTCTAGGCAATTATTAGTGTGCTCTACTTCCTGGAATATTCTAAACCATAAGCTCACTGAATATTTCAGACCTACAAAGGTAGTGAGATTATCTTTTAATATGATGTCTTCATTTAATACTGCATTTCCTTGATTCTAAGACCCACATTTTTTTCCACATTTTAACATCACTGAAATTGAAATGCATCCTACAATCAAAAGTATCTCATTATTGCTGTTGGCTAATGTTTCCAAATTTCTATTAAGTATTCATGCTTGGGATTCATTAATGAAAAATCAGAATTTAAGAGAATTTTCAGGAATTCCCTGAACTATGTTATTCTGCATTTTTCACAACACACTATTTATGTGTTTTAAATAATGAGTGACCATGGTAATAAACAGTGGATTGTTTTTCTATGATAGGGTTATACTGAGAATTTCAGAGGTTTACTATTTAAAAACAGTGAGAAAATGCACAGTTTGTAGATAACCCATAAATCTGCCTGATATAAACATCATAATAAGACACATTTATGAAGTTAAATAAAAGTTATTTAAAGAGTTTGCTAACCATTTAATATTTAAAAGTTCTTATTCTTAAAATGAAAATTTTAAATATAAAACATGAATTGACCCATCTGATACTCTTGATCTTTGTTTTGTAACAAATATTCCGGATGTTAAAAACATTTCTTCCATTTCAATCAAATCAATATCAGTTGATGAGCTGCTGTTGATTTGATTGAATTAAGAGTGTATTCGAAGCAACCTCAACTTCTTCAAGTTTGTTAAGGTACGTGCTGCTTCATATTAACAACCACAAAAATGAAGGAGTACTATTTTTTCAACTTGCCTTGATTTTGATGTTGGTATCAATATTGCTTTTGCTATTTCATATCTTAGATCCGTTTCCAATTTCATTTCGTAGTATTCCACAACAATATTCTCAGCATCCTTTTTTGTATCTCTTTTGTTAAAATATTTACAAAGAAGTGTACTGATACCAGATATCCAAACACTACAAAATGCCAGTGAACATTGCTGGGAAGTATTAGAATAACATAACATTTGAGTTTCCCAGCAGGGAAAACAGTACTATACAGAGTCATAGTCGAAATTGCTGCTTTAAGGACTCAAATTTGTTAATTCATGGAATACTGCTCATCAAATTTTTGTGACTATACAATGTTTATAAACTTAATAGTTATTTTATTTGCAAGATTTTTTTCACTATTAGCTGCAGAAACAGCTATAAATTCACATACAACATAGCAACAACTGCAAGCAAGAAATGATTGATTAGTAATGTCTCTCCATTGATTGTTAAGCTTTAATTTTCACAGGAAAATTATAATATTTGTCCTGTTTTCTCTATTGATTTTTGTGACAAGATTTTTGATTCAGAAACATGTATAAATTTCCTGAGGATTTTCCATGTGGAAATGCTACTGCCAACCAGACAGCAGTTAGGATACAGTTGTTACTTGTACATTTGTAAATGTCAGTATATTGAGAATCAAAATTTACAGAATGAGTGTCAGCAGCTTAGAAGAAAACCTCAGAGATAATATAGAACACTTTTTAAAATCTTTAACGGGTTTCAAGGGAAAGGTAGAAGAGGGGATGTATCAAAAATGTTTAACACTGTTTCTTGAGTTTCAAAAGCAAACTAGTTCTGCATAATTGCAAAGCCTATTTAAAAGCCCAGTGACAAAGCCTTTAGTTCTCTGAGCATTTTTCTTTCTTTGAACTGCTATATCAACAATAATTTTAATGGCATACAAGATGTTATATATAGTGAAGAGAAAAATGGACATCAAATAACTCAGAGTCAAAAAGTGATTCCAAAGAATTGGAGTCTGTAAGTGAAGGTATTTTAGGGCTCTAACCAATTTAGTTAGCTTAAATTTTCCTTTTTACATAGGCATATAATAAGTGATTAAGTTGTATGTAATTAAGTCTGAGGTCTCCTCATAAGTATTAAGTAGGATTTCAAAGTGATAAGAAAGTATTTCTTAATAGTTTAATTTGTAGTGTTTTTTATTGGTACATAACATAATAATACATGTTATAATCAGTGATATCTCAGATTGGATAAAACAATATAGATGCAGGAACTGAGGCTGAGAGCTTACATGACTTCTCAAACACATCTGATGTTTTGCCAAATGTGCATACAGGATTTAAAACTGTATATATATATTTACATATATTTATATATATTTAAAGGGGCGCCTGGGTGGCTCAGTTGGTTGAGTATCTGACTTCGGCTCAGGTCATGATCTTGCAGTTTGTGGGTTCGAGCCCTGCGTCGGGCTCTGTGCTGATAGCTCAGAGCCTGGAGCCTGCTTCAGATTCTGTGTCTCCTTCTCTCTCTGTCCCTCCCCTGCTCATGCTCTGTCTCTCTCTCTCTCTCTCTCTCTCTCTCAAAAATAAATAAATGCAAAAAAAATATAAAACAATTAATTCTAACGTTTTTTGGCCTAACTATATTGATACACATAGATTAAGTACAATAATTTTAACTCTTGAATAGTATTACATCCAATGAATATCCCACAATTTACCAAATTCCGTACTGATGAGCTTTTCCAATGTTTATTACTAACGATGCTGCAGTAAGCATCTATATTAGTTAAGGCAAACTTAGGTGCTCTAATTACAAATCCCCAAATATATGATGGCTCAAACATCATAGGACTTTATTCCTAGCTCCCAGACAGACCAAAATGCACATTCTTGATTGGTGAAGGTCCTCCTCCAAGGAGGAGGGCCCAGGTTCTTCCATCTTAAGAGTCCACTCTTTTTTATCTTATGGCTTTCAAAGTCTCGGCTTGTTTGCTTCAAGCCAGTGGAAGAAGAAAAAGCATGAGGATTATTATTTGGCTGTTTTTTATGGGACAGATCTGGATGTATTGCACATTAATTCTACTCACCTCTTGCTAGAATTCAGTTACAGGGCCACAACTAATGATAATGAGGTTAGAAAATGTAGTCTAACTGTATGGCCAGGAAAAGGAGGATATAAGTTTGGTGAAGTGCTATCACTTCCTGCCACAAAATGCGTTATGTATGTCTCCTTGTGCCCACTTATGAGAGTCCATCAAGGACATATGCCTATATGTGGAACTGTTGTGGGTCTTAGTGAATAAATCTGACACTTGATTAAACATCAGTCACTATAAGTGTTTTACTGTTCTCACATCTTAATCAATTCTTGAGATTATCAGTTTAAAACAATATTTGCAAGGTGATAACTGCCAAGGAGTATCTAAGAATTGTTTTAATTTGCATTCTTTTAATTAATAGTAATATTGAGAATCTTTTCATGATTATTGGTCACTCAAGTGGCTTTCTTCTATAAACTCCCTACTTCTATCTTTTGCTCACTTTTCTATTATCTTTTACTTTTGAGTAGTATTTGTTCTTCATATATTGTATAACTAATTTTTTTAATGTTTATTTCTGAGAGAGAGAGAGAGAGAGAGAGAGAGCGCATGAGTGGGGGAGAGGCAGAGAGAGAGAGAGAGAGAGAGAGAGAGAGAGAGACAGAACCTGAAGTAGGCTCCAGGCCCTGAGCTGTCAGCACAGAGCCTGATGTGGGGCTCGAACTCATGAACCATGAGACCATGACCTGAGCTGAAGTCGGGCACTTAACTGAGCCACCCAGACACCCCTGTCCTTTCTATATTCTAGATAATAATTCTTTGATGGTTATTTTCATTGCAAACATATTCTCCCAGTTGTGGCTTATATTTCCATTGTGTTTATGCCTCTTGACATATAGAAGTTAATTTTAATGTACTTAAATTTATCCTTTCCTTTATCTTTTATCATTTTCTGTGTTTTTTTTTTTAAGTTTATTTATTTTGGGACAGAGAGAGTGAGAGAGAGACACAAGCAGAGAGAGAGCGGGAAAGAGAGAGAATCCCAAGCAGGTTCCTCATGGTCAGTGCAGAGCCCGATGTGGGGCTCGAACTCCCAAATCTGAGATGAGCCACCCAGGTGCCCCATTTTCTGTGTCTTATTTTAAAAAATTCTTTCTTCCCCTGATATTATTAACATATTTGTCTACATGTTTTTATCTAAATATAAGTGTTATATTGCATTTAACGCTTTGTTTTTTTTTATATTTAGCTTTAAATGCAATACAACATTTATTTGTAGATAAGTACAAGATAATGATCTAACTTTATTCCATCTGGATGGCCAATTGTCTCAGCACCACTTTTGAGTTTTCCTTTCTTTCTCATTTGTAATTATATTTGTATGATATATGATCTCCCATATATATCGTGGTCTATTTCTATGTTCTATTCCATTGCAACCAAACTTTAATTTTCTGATTTTTATAGTGTTCAATGATATTAAGCTGTTTTATAAATATATATTACATTCATAATAAAAAACACATTAATCTAATTTTTAGTCTAAAAATTTTAAGGTAGAACATAAATATATTCTGTAGAATGTAAATAACTTGGAAAATAAACTGTTTTCTTATCTTCAGCTTCTAGAGTCAGCAAGAGATCCTCAAATTAAGATGGAGTTCCAAGGCAAAGATTAAATGTGTATCACCTGGTAACATAGGCTAAACTGAGGAAGCCGAGTCAAACCTATGTGAAGACCCTTCTAGAAAGCATAAACTTGTAGTCTCATGGAAGCCTGATGGGCCCAAAAATCTGATTACATGAAGAGGCAGGTCTAAAAAGGAGTCATGAGTGTGGCTTTGACCAGTGGAGTTGAGTCGCTTCAAATTTATAGATAATCCATAAAGTTCTGAAGAAAGAACCAGTCTGAACTAAAAGAAACAGAGGCTGTTGGGGGTTTGAAAAGGACTTTAGGCCTTCAAATTTCTACAATCAAGAAGCAGGCTGCGAAGACAGCCCAGCAATCAAAAGAGAACATATTTTCCAAAGGCTTCATCAGGAGTGGACAATGAGGATGATGGATAGTGGTGTAGCTCATAGCAGATACAACCAAAGTCTGGGTAATAACCAACTAGAGATGCACTTCTGAAGCATCGGGCGGATCAGAACCAGTGCTTGATCAACAGATATACCCCGTCCCAAAGTATGGTGGGTTGGCAGCATTTGATCAGTTGGATTTTCAGAATTGCTATTGGAGCAACGGCCGCTGTGTGATTAGCCTCTACCATTTGTATACTGGGTACACTGGGTGGGACGGAGGGGAGGAGGTTCAGGGTTACTTTTTTTTTTTTTTCCTAATTGACCTACTGTACTCTTTTATTGTCTTTATTTTTTAAATTTTTATTTTTGAGAGAGACAGAGAGCACAAGTAGGGAAGGGGCAAAGAGAGAGCAGGAAAGAGGATCTGAAGTGGGCTCCACACTGATAGCAGAGAGCCTGATGCAGGGTTCGAACCCACAAACCATGAGACCATGACCTGAGCTGAAGTCAGACACTCAATCAACCAAGCCACCCAGGCTCCCTAACTTTTTTTTTTTTTTTTTTTTTTAAGTTCATAGGTCTCTGGATTAAGAGAAATTGCACTTGGACTTTATATAGAACATAAGAACCTCAACCTTGAGCCTGGCACCATGATTACATTAGACATTTTAGAGTCCTAAAGTAAGAGTGCTGTGGTAGTTTGAATATTCAGCCCCTGTTCTTCATTTCTGGTAACATGCCTCATCATGGGTAAAGCACATTTCCTTACTTTGACTCTGTGCTTGGCCATGTGACATTTCCACTTGACCATTTTTTCTTCCATTTTCATTTTATCCTTCATCTCTAATAAGCAAAACCCAAATGCTTTCTTTGAGACCTGCCCTCTTAGAAGGTCAGGTGCTTGGGGAAATGTGCATATTTAATCATCTACCCAGGCACACATAATTTACTCACGCCAAAAATATTACCATTTGATGCTATAAGAAAATTCTTAAAGGCAACATTGTGCAGTAAAATTAAATGTAATATTTCAAAATGTAGTATTTCATTCAGATAAGAACCAACAGAAGGCTGGACTGTGTCCTCCGCTATCATGGAGCAAGAAGAAATGGCTTGCTACCTGATGAGAGTTAAATGCACCACAAACCCAGAAATTTTTAAAGTGTGATTCAGGACTACAAGTATTTTCAACTCCATTTCAGTGGATACTGATATTTAAACTGGGAGTTCACTGTGACAACTACAGCAAAGCACTATTAGGTTACACACATCTGTACTTGTTCAGATAAATGCACTCACCAAACTCCCTAATTCCCTTTAGAAGGATAAAGAAGCCCATTAATGGAAACTCATCACTGACCAGGATGAAACTGGTTATCATTTGTCAAGGACAGTTTATAACATACCCCGTGGTACCTACAGCTATTTGACATGCTTGTGGTATTTCAGACTGTGGAATATATTTTCTAGTCTGAAATCCAAGTAAAATGAAGGGCAAAATCAGGCTTTCCTTTCATTATTTCATTTTTCTCCAAATTTTCCCTGTAATTTCCTGTAATTTCCCTGTAATCATAGTCTGGAACTATTTTTGCAGAATGTTTTCTAGGACAAAGATATGGATAAGGACATCAACCCTATAAGGGTCAAGTTTAATTAATTTTGACCAAAAGTTCAGAGGGAGAGAGAAGAAAAGAAAGAGGAGAATCAGAGGAAGAGGGAAGGAGGCCTTAAGGCCTGGGAGAGGGCAAGATAGGGGAGGGGTTGGGGGTAGGGGAAATCAGCTCAGGGAGGAGGGAGAGGGACAGAGTGAGCAAAGGGAGACTAGAACCACATTAGAAAATGAGGGCTAATTTCTCCTGAAATCTCCTGGAAAGAGCAAAGAAGGAGCTGTCTCAGTCTCTGCCTGATGGAAAAGACTTAATTAAAAATTTTAAAGCCGCTGAAAGTGCTGTTTTGTTGGCATATTAGCTGTTTCAATGTTAATGGCGCTTTTGAATTTTAAATACAGACGTTTTGTCCCTAGTTCAGAAACTCTGGAAAAGGGATACGTTTTTGAAAGTTCAAACAGGAAACACCTCAGAGATTGGGGTCTAAAATTTTGACCGTGTGTGGGGAACAGCATAATAATTTCATCTTACCTGCCAGTGCTCACCAACTGATCTATTCAGAGTGCCATGCAGAGAGGACCACTGCCACTGCTGGGTTTGGTAGGCTTGACATGTGCCATTCAGATCACTCTTCAAGGAAGGACTTTTTGCCCCAGCTGTTGGGAGAGCAGTCAGCAGATGTCCTCCATCATTTAAGTGCTTCAGGGTCCGCCTCAGCTGCAGAGAATCATTTCTATTTTTTTTAATTATTTTTTTAATGTTTATTATTTATTTTTGAGAGAGAGAGCGCGCCCGCACGCACGAGACAGAGTGCAAGCAGGGGAGGAGCAGAGAGAGAGAGGGAGACACAGAATGCGAGGCAGGCTCTAGGCTCTGAGCTGTCAGCACAGAGCCCAAGGACTCAGGGCCCGGACTCACGAACCGCGAGATCATGACCTGAGCCAAAGCTGGACGCTTAACCAGCAGAGCCACTCAGGTGCCCAAAGAATCATTTCAATCAAGGTCATGCCCCTGCCAAGGTGGCCTGCATCCAGTGATTAATCATGGTGAAGATGTGAAGATCCAGCCATTTTTGGCCCACAGCAGAACAACTCTGATGGGTGTATGCTCCAGAGATTGCAAGAGCTTTGTCTGAGGGTTTATCAGGCCTGCATCACATTCCATTTTTCCCTCTGCCTGATCCTGTTTCCTCCCCCCCCACCCCCAACTTCCACAGTGTTGGTCCCTAATCACTGTCCTGTACCCACACTCCATCTGTGTCAGTGTCTGATTGCAGAGAACCCAGACTACAACCCTTGGTTCAGGGAAATGCATGTTGTAATTGATGTATGATGTCTGCCGTGGGTGAGGATAAACACACTTTTGCCAGGCTGTTCATTAAGTCTCAAACCATCAGGGCAGAAGAATCAGTAACTTTCTGGGCCTGAGAGTCAACATCAAAGGGAACATTGGAATCTGGTGGGGAAAACCCCAGATTCAACCATTAATTCATAAAGCACTTATTGATATTAGCTCTATACTGGGGAGAACTAGTAGTGCATAGAAAAAAAATTAAAACATAATTTAATAGAGACTACTCGAAACTCCTTGAAGAAGTCGTGGAAGTCCAGAAAACAAAGAGAAAAGCTTGCTGAGAGAAGTTGGAAAGAAGAAACGATGTGTATTTTCCTATTGCAGAGAGAACATGACAGGCCTCTTCAAGTATGGAAGGTGGAAAGTACTGGGGCAGCGAGTCAGGGAGCATGGCCTGCTTGGGGAAGGGCGGTGGGGTAGGATGATGAAGTGGCGGGTGAGTGAAGGTTGGAGAGGGTCAGGTGGGGAGGCAGAATATGAGACTAGAACATCTGGTTATTGCCAGTTGGGGAAGGTCTTTTCTGCCTTGCTCAGGAGTTTGGACTTTATCCAACAGCCAGTGGGCACTTTTGGAAAAGAAACTGTGTTTCTGTTACGGGTGTGTTAATGTCTTGGACAGATGTTAGGCTTTTCTTTTGTTGTTCTGGATTCTAATACTGTTTGTCCTTTGGATTAGTTTACACCTCCGTGGGCCCTTTATCCCCTCAAGAGAGTGAGTGTTTCAGGTGTTCCTCATTTAGGAAAGGCATTCCTCAGAACAATTGGAGAAGGAATTTCTATTTCTCTCTGGGTTTTTCTTAGTCTTGGGCCTGAATCTTAATGAGGCTTACTGTGCTTGGGGCCACTGCAGAATCCTGGGGTGTTAGGCAGGGCTGGGAGAAGTTCTCTGACATGGAGAAGCAGTCTAGGAAAAAGCAGAGGGGGGCCACAAACTACAGATGAGTCAAATATGACTTGTGAAATCAGATTTCTCAATCAACTTCCTTTTTGTTGTCCTGGAGCTTTAAAGCAATTGTGTGTAACAGTGTGTGTCTGGGCTGGACTGGAGGTATCTCCCTGGTGTGCCAGCAAGTGGAATTAGGAAACACCCTCCTGGAAGTCCTCCAACCACTCTGGGCAGGCTGTCTCCTTAACTGTGATAGCATGCTCAGGGACACAAACAGATGTCCAGCCACATTCCCTGATTTGTCTAGGTCTCAGGAGCCTCATAAGAAAGCCCATAAACTCATCCACAATTAAGAGTTTATTACAGATACAGCTGACAGACCCAGTAAGAGGGTGAGAGGGAGAAAGGATGGCTCAGAGAAGGGGGAGCACTCTCCAAGAGTATGAATGCAGGAAAATCACCAGGATCCTTGGCAGAAACAACTCATAAGTGTAAGCTGAGGGGTAGGTTCAACAGCAGGGCTAAATGTGGCAAAGGAGCAGTCATTCTGATGGAGCATGAGGCTGTACTCTGTTCACACCACTTCTCCCTAGGGGAGCATAAGGCTCCCTGGGAGGGAGGGTGCTAGGTGATAAGACTGATAGGATTATTACCCAAGCAGTTATGCCAGAAAACCTCATCAAAAAGACCTGGACTAGAGAAGTAATAAATACACCCAGCCAGAGAGACAAATGTCGTCCAGAGACAGAGAGGCAAAGGGTGGAGGAGCTCAATGGTTTCATCCAGGAGAAGATGCTAATCTATGACAGAGACTTGACAGTGAAGAGTGAGGGAGATGTAGGTGGTAATATTAATAGGACCCTGTGGCATTAAACTTGAGGAGTGAATGAGACGGGATCTGATGGTACTTCTGTGACTCTTTAGGTAGACAATGATATGACAATTTAGTGAGGGATGCAGGTAAAAGGACTGGAATAAGGAAAAATAAGAAGAAGAATGAGTTTGATCTGGAAAGTTTTCATATGTTGGAGTATGTTGTTTGATTGTCTGGTAAAGTGGGTGGGAAAAACAGCAGGCAGTTGAGTAACTTGGATTAGGAACACTTAAGAGATGTGGCAGATGAAGAATTAATATTGAAGGTGGTTAAGAATAGAAGCCTGGAAAATACCATATGTAAGGAACAATTAGCGGCAGTGGGATGAAGAAGATGCAGAGAATGTGTGGCAAAAAATATAGGGGGAAACGGGGGAGCTCTAGGAATGGGTATTTCATGGAGTTTTGTGGGGATTGATGCCATCCTGGAGACATATCACATTGGAAAGAGGAAATAGTAAGGATGAGGTCACCACTTTGAGATCAGGTGTTCAATTCAGAAAGACCAAAAGAAGATGTGGCCTGTGAAACTGTTAACCTGTGGTCCTATAGCTGGGGAAAGCCACTCAGAACATCAAGTATCACATGTGAGGATACTAACTTGGTAGCCATGTGACCTAACGTAGTGTACCACAGAGACAAGATGCTAAGAGTCTGCTCTCAGAGGACATGGACCAAAGGGAAGTCTAATGCTAACAAGCAAATGTAATTATTAACAGAGAGGGAGTAAAATCAATGTCACTCAGTTACCTCCCCCACTGTCTCCCCTTGTTCATTCTCTGTATTTGGCTCTTATCTGTGCCCAAGGGAGCTGCCTCAGAATCTGGAGAGAGTAGACCTGGCACCACACAGGTATATGTAGTTTGGAAAACCATTTCCCACAAGATTTTATCATGTACCCTCATGGTTGAGAAACTCCTGCTTTAGATCTGTGATTCAACCATTTCTAAGATACCAGGTTTAAGAAGTTTTATAACAGTTGAGGAACCCAAGTGGCCACCTAGTAAAGGCTGTAGTGTCTAGGTAGGAACTACCTTGACATGGTCATCAGCGCTCCAACTATCCAGCATCATTTAGGAAGGGCTGTGCAACTGATGGGCACACTGTCTATCCAAGATTATTCTTTGATTCAAATGTATTTGTAGCTGAAGAGAAGTACCAGCTACCTCTCCAAACCTGCCTTAGATATGCCACACTTGGGGGGAACACTTGGAAGTCTTGCTTCATGCTTGTGCCCACTCCACACCCCCTGCCCTGCCCCACTGCCCCTTTCTTGGGTGGGCTCCAGGAACTCTAGTTACTCCACAAAAATGCCACAACTGAGTATAGCACTGAAGAATCACTTTCTGCCTCCCTTCACAGGGTAGATTTGTCATCTTTCCTTAAAATTGAGGAAATAAATCAATGCCATATTTTTCTTGTTTTATCATGCACATGATAAGGAGGAAAACAGGATTTACTGAGGAAGAACCTGCAAATATTTGTTGTTTATAATGTGGAAAACTAAAGTAAGCCAGCAGAGACGATCTTGGCTCTAATAGTCCCTGAATAACATTCAGTTTTCTTGGAAATGGTGTTTAACTGATCTGGTTTTCAAACTGCGCAAAAGCAGAATTAATTAATATTTTCCTCATTTTTTAAATTATGGCTTTGTTTTCCAACACAAATGAGACATTTGAATCTATTAATAAGTAAAACTACAAATGTTATTCTTAGCATAAACTAGGCAAAACTGAAGCTCTTTTATAAAAGATGCTACTTAAAGATGCAAGAGAGCTGCCTGATAAAATCAATCAAAATAAGTCCAGAAGTGTTTCTTCTTGAGAAAAAAAATAATATAATTGGTAATTATAGAGCCAGAATAGAAGAGAATAGCTACTCTTTAAATAGTTGATTAAGGCTCAATGAGTTTCTCTATGGTGTTTTGAAAAAAAAGGGACTATTTAGTAAGTAAAGGCAGAAGACCTTCTGAGATAAACAAATGGAATTAAGTAAAGACGTTTTCTCATTTATATCCAGGGTGGAAAAGTTTCATCCTTTCTGCCACTCACATTACAAATTAGTTTCATTAAAGAACTGAAATAAATATACTATTTGCAAAGATTTCATGTTTCAGATAAGTGTTTTTTTCCCAAAGATCACATTTTTTTTTTCTTTTGGTTTGTTTGAAGTTACAATAAATGAATTCTTGAAAATTCTCTGCTATAATTTCTTACGATGTTTCTTTTATTCATTTATTCTGCAAAGATTTACTGAGCATCCACAATGTTCTAGGCACTATGTTCAACACTCTAAGCAAGCAACCCCCCCATTTTAATTTTGTGTTATGCAAAGAGTTGAGTGAAAACATGTTTTCTCTCATAATAATACAAGGATACAACTTCCTTTTATCTCTTTTCATGCTGAAATTTTTTGGCATAAACATATTTTCACTTTTGACAAAAGAAAATTAGTTTAATTCTCACCACTGACAACAAATCTAAAGGCAGCTTTTTAAGTTCTTGTCTTAAGTTTGATTATTATTTGCTTTGCTATGCAGGGTGCACAGCACTAAAAGGGAACATACCGATCTTCCTTTCTTCTTACTACCCTTTACACTATTCTTACCGCTCTTCTTCCTAGAACCTTTGCTCAGAACTCTTATCTGACTAAAAACAAGCAAATAACTTTACTGACAGACATAGACAGGGTCTAGTTAAATATGTTAATTTCTGCTGACAGCAGCTATGGCAGAGTTCACTTTAACTGTGGCCTTCTTGGACCACTGGAGACCACCAAATACTGATTTCAGTCTTACTTAACTGACAGAAAAACTAAATTTCCCAATCAACCAAGCAAACCAACAAATGAACTAACGAATAAAGGGGTCCTGAGACCCACCTGGGGATGGCATAGCTGATGAGTGGAAGAAGCCTGAATAGGGAGTGGGTTGGAGAAGATAGCAAATCTCTTGTTAGAATCAGATTTTTCAGATCAGTAGTGGAAATATGTTGATAATTTCTTAATATGGTTGCAACTGATAAGGCTGAAATATGAATGGAGGGGTGTGGAAGAGTGCACTTTCAGTGGTCTTTGTAATGAGATTCTGACCTCAACTTCCTTATATTCATTTTCTTCCCTCCCTGTTTGTCTCCCTCCCTTCCTTATTCTCATTTACTGACAAAACAATATTATTCCTACTTCATGAATATGAGAAGCTTCTCTGTAGGATTGTCTCAAGGTTTTAGACAGTTGTTAATAAACTTGCCCTCAAAGGAGTCAGAGTGAGTTTAGTGGTTAAAAGCATGCCCACAATAGTGGGCATTCAGTGTTTGCTTAATAAATGAGTAAATGGATGAATGAATGAATGATCTAGAAGTTCAAATAAATTTCTTCTTCTGTGCCAAGGCTGATTGGTAGGATTCAGGAAGAATTAATAGGGTACATATATACTTGGCTGCAACAATCAATCTGCTATGTCTGTCTAGCCAGGGCATAGGCACAGGGTGTGGCAGCATGAGGGCTACTGATGCATTGACGTAGGCCTTGGCCCTTAACCTATCAATGGGAGAAATCAGAAGTTGGAATTATGATGATGGCATTTTCTTCTGGTCCTCTTGCTCTTCCTTAGAAGGGACAAGTAATCTCATCACATTCACCTTGGAAGGACTGGCATCAGAGAAAGTTGTGTTCGTCACACTCTAAAGCCCAATTATGCAGACCATGAGCACTACTTTTCTCCTCTCTTTCAGGCTCAGTAAAACAAATGTTCCTCTTTAACTCTCCCCATTATTTTTTAGCTCCCATTTTATTCAGATACAGAAACAACTTACTTTCGATTTGCTATTTGACAGGTTTTACTCTATTAAACTAGATCGGATTTACCAGTAGACATTTTAGAAAATAAAATTGGAGATTCCATTACAGAAACTGATTCACAGTCCTCAGCATGGTACCAAGTATTTGTATTTGGAAAAGTCCATAAATGTTTCTGAGACATAGCTTTAGTTGAGAACTATTAGTATACAAAAGGATTTTTTATTAGCTGTATTTGAATTGTGGCTTCAGATATTGTCACTCGTGGATCCTTAGTTTTTTCATCTTTAAAATGAGAATATCACACTGTGGTAATCAGAGATAATACCAAATATTAATAATTAATATTTGTGTCCCTAAAGAGATGTTGTAAGGAAGACATCATTCTAAATCTGAAGGGATTAGAGGGATTGGGGAAAATATAATATTATTAACAATATTAACACTCTTAAATTTATAAAGTGCGACTGGGTTTACTCAGAATGATCATGGAATTAGATATTGTAATTAACTTACTTCTCTGGGCTAGCCAGAAAATAAATTTTGATTGAATTCTGCTTGCTGAAAATATTCCTAAAACCTAATAGTCTTTTCTGCCTTAAAAAATCAAGTATGGTGCACATAATTGAGTCAATTTTGATAATTCCAGTACCACCGTGTTAGCATTCAGAACTGAAACATTTCATTGTATAGCCGTATTCAGATATTCAGGATCTGTCTGGGAGGTTGTTTTACTGTTTTTCGTTTGGTTCTTGTTTTCAGTATAAACCATTGTTTAACCCATTCCTGGTTGCCTCAGTCATCGTGAGGCTGCAGTGTTGTGCAAGAATAGTCCTGTGCAAGAACATCTGTTATCAACCTTAGATAACTCCCTCCTTGATTCGGAGCTTTTAAATTCTATCCCCAGCCAAAAAGTGAAAACAAATAGGACTGGTCCTTTGATATGTGTTAGCACTTTGGGCTTTGTTCTAGGGAGGACAGGAGTAAAGAGACTGAATTTCCTTGCTATTCTAAGCCATGTGCTTTCAACACTACTGGGAGGCCGTTATTTATGCTCCAAACACTAAAACAGTCACCCTCTTAGAAGGATACTTGCCTCTCTGAGTTCTCACGAAGACAAAGTGTGTTAACATTTGTAAAAGCACAGAAGGGCTTGGTCACTGTCTATCTTGTTTACCAATCTATCCCTAATGCCTAGAAGAGTCCTTAAAATATTTGCTGAGTGAATGAATAAATGTTATTCTTTCTTCCTCATCATTGGGATCACCACAGCACTTTCATTCTATTTGTCTAAAGGCATTTATCATATTCTACACTATGGTCTTTGTGTATTAGCATAGGACTCGTATATCACAACTTTGCTCCTCCACAGAACATAACGTAGTATGTGACACATTAACTCAATGGATGCATGATGAATGAATGCATGTTGTAAGTAGACCCAACTACTTAAATAATATATGTACTAAATGTTCATGTTAGTTTTCTAAGCTCTGTTGACTAGAAACAGAAATGCCCCATCCAAAATCTTCTGAGTGTATTTAGCAGAAAGAGAATTACTGACAGTATTTTATATATTTTTTGTTGGATGACACTGCTTGGTGTTTAAACTCTTAACACATCTGGTGACTGTTTTAAACATACACACACACACACACACACACACACACACACACAATGTATATATATACACACACACACACACATATATATCAATTATATATATTTGTTTTAATGATATTTAAAGTCATACAAATATGTAAGACCTATTGTGATAGAATATTTTTGAGAATTTAAAGTTAAACAGTGTAGTTCTTTCTTTTTGCAGAATGCTGCCAGCATTAGGCTCAATGGGAAAGAAGGGGACCTTGGGTTGATTCCTTATTTTTAGCCTCTGTTAGATGATTGTAATTCATTGTTTGTTAGGTTACCAGAGGGTATACTTCATCAACTCTGATGCATTTAGCATGCAGCTGCTTTGTGTCTCATGAGATCCAGGCTGTCTCAACCTACCACTCCTCCTGAAATCTCCCCACTGCCTCCCAAAGAAGTAGTATGTCAATATTATGCTTTTATTGATAGCCACACAATTCACGTTCCACTTCTTTCCTTAAACTTTTTTCATTATGTGATTTTATCTGCTGGCTTAGACCTTTCATGCTAGCCATTTGTTTTGCCCCCAAGTATCTGGCCTTTAAAAATATAATGCAGCTTACTGGCTTATTGAATAAGAGATATATGGCTGTGCTTATGGTCAAGCATGACTGTGCTTACACACTAAGTCTTACTGAAATGCCTCGGCTTCCTCAATACTGTGCTAATTCTCATAATGAATTCCCATTGTTATGTGATCATTAACTGTGTACTGCATTAAACCAGTTGGTTAAGCTTGGGGCACCTGGGTGCCTCAGTCAGTAGAGCATGTGACTCTTGATCTTGGGGTCACGAGTTCGAGCCCCATGTTGGGTGTAGAGATTACTTAAAAAAATAAGATACCTTCACCCCCCATACTATAACCTAATACTCAGACCATTAATTTTCAGATGCAGAGTTATTTTGAAGTGATAATTATTGTAAATAAAGAAGAAACAATACATGTAAAATATCTAGTTTTCAGGAAGATTTGATCCTACCTCATATCATATTTTTACTCACAAACTAAAGATTAATGGCTTAGAAAGCATTCTTGTAAAATGTGAGTTCACTATTGATGAGGCGATTGTAAAGAGAAGGCAATTAGTTTTAGCCAATCTAGAGAACATGCTTTAAATGCAGTCAATGAGTAGAAAATGGGTAATGTTTGAAACTTACCAATGTATGCTTTTACATTATTTTACCTGAGTATTAGGGAAAAGTTTTCAGGTGATTAAAAATTTAGGGAAAAGTTGCTGTCCTTCAAAGGTATAAATGGAACTCATAAGTTTGATATTTTTAAAATACTGACTATAAATTTCTCATCAAAAACGATACCAGACTATATAGTTATAATATGGTGAGATAGGCATAACTACAAGAATTTTTTAAAGGAGCTAGAAGTCAGAATGAGAGGACTACAGGTTAATCAGCTTTTACTAGGATATAATCTTCCAATTAGGACTTTAGTGCCATTAATAATAGTGTGTTGTAGTACTTATTACAATGAATGGTAAAGGTTTCTCTGCCCATTTCCTCCCCATTAAACCTTGAGCTCCTTTGATAGACTGGACTATCATATTCATCATTGTATCTGCAGCACCTAACCTAGTACCTAGTATAGGGAAGGTTTGCAATAATTTTTAATTAATTAATTAGGTACTTAATATTTAATTAATCAAATATAACGAGAGCTAAACTATAATTATGAAAATTAACTTATAACTGTATTAAGAGGGAAGTAAAATTAAGAGTTAAAGCTGATCTGTGCACCATAGTTAACATTAGACAGGGTCTTTTAAATTATGGATTCGATTTTGGAATAGAATTTTAAGAATAGTATTGAAAAACTTGATAGGTTACAAAGAAGATAACGTCACTCACTATTTGGAGAGATGTGAGGCTTGTATTCTGATCAAGTTATCCAAAAGATTAAGCAAATTCCCATGGCATTTTGCTGTATGGATTTATAAAAGGGCAAGACTCATAATCCCAAGACTTCAGATATTTGTCTATTTAGTTGTCCTCAAGGTTAGTTTTTAAGGAGATTTAAAAATAATGATACTACTTTCCATATTGGTTAGGATAGGGTTAGCCTTCAAGTAATGAAGACTTGACCTCCCACCCCCAATCTGAGCCCAAAAAATGGCTTAAATAAGACAGACCTTTATTTTTCTCTCACGTACATGTGTTTACATAACAAAAGCTTAGCTTCCATTTTCAGTAGAGATCTAGGTTCTTTTTTGCTGTTTTAACATCGTTAACATGTTGATTATGATTTAAAGTGGCTGATCAAGTCAGTTATTATATTTACATTCCAGGAAATAAGAAGAAAAAGACAAGAAGAGCCCCCAATTTTTTTTCTTTAAGGAGACTTTTTGGAATTTGCACATAGAAGTTCTGCACATATTTTATTGCTTGGGTTCTCTTTCCGTTAATGAGGAAGATGTTCAGCTACATATTGAAAGGCAACCTGTCATTTCTATGACATGATTTAAACAAAAACAAAAACAAAAACAAAAAAACCCAAAAACATATGCTCATGGTAAAAACAAAAGAAAACAAGCAAACAAACAAACCACAAGAAACAAAACATGCAAACAGTGTAGGATACAGGTGCAAAGTTGAAATTTCCCTGCCTCTCACTTTAATGGAATTTGTTATTGTAGTCTGCTTACACATTTTCAATACCCACTCTTCCTAAGTGTTCCTCACTATCATCCTCATTTTTCTAAAGAAGAAAAGAATAAGCCCTATATTTTGTAGTTTTTCTTTTAGCCGGGGAACAGATGTATGGATTTAGTCTACACCAACTGAAAGCATCTATGTGAAACTTTGATTTAGAATTGAATTATGTGGGGAAAGAGGTAGGCATCAGATTACCCATTTGCTGGAGCAGATTGTGGCAAGGCTTCATGGTTCTGGAGTGAAGATCTGTGGTGTATTCCCTGATGCAGTACTGGAAATACCCACAAGTGTATTTTACATGTGTTTCTGGCAGTGAGGTTCTGGAGCTGGCAGCCATGGGTGTAGCTTTTTGATTTGGCTGGTCCTTGGTTGTGGCAGAAGCAGTGGCTTTATTAGTTGGCCATTCCTATGATGTGTGTCTTTTATGGTGAGAGTCTTTTATGGATCTTCTGCCTAGGGACTCTATCTTCAGCTTCTGCAGTGCTCCTACAGATTTGAAACTTGCTGTCGAGTCTTTCCTGATCAGATTCTCCATCTTCTTTATGACCTACCTCTTCCCCCACCAAGATGATCACTATCCTGAATAAGGTGTTTATCATTCCAATGCATTTACATTTTTTAACCTTATATCTCCTTAAATACATTGTAAATATATTATTGTTTTTATTTTTTAAAATTTACATCCAAATTAGTTAGCATATAGTGCAAAAATGATTTCAGGAGTAGATTGCTTAGTGCCCCTTACCCATTTAGCCCATCCCCCTTCTCACAACCCCTCCCATAACCCTCAGTTTGTTCTCCATATTTATGAGTCTCTTCTGTTTTGTCCCCCTCCCTGTTTTTATATTATTTTTGTTTCACTTCCCTTATGTTCATCTGTTTTGTCTCTTATGATTTTTGTCTTTCTCTGACTAATTTCACCTAGCAGAATATCCTCCAGTTCTGTCCACATAGTTGCAAATGGCAAGATTTCATTCTTTTTGATTGCTGAGTAATACTCCATTGTATATATGTACCACCTTTTCTTTATCCACTCATCCATCGATTGACATTTGGGCTCTTTCCATGCTTTGGCTATTGTTGATAGTGCTGCTATAAATATGGGGGTGCATGTGTTCCTTCGAAACAGCACACCTGTATCCTGTGGGTAAATGCCTAGTAGTGCAATTGCTGGGTCATAGGGTAGTTCCATTTTTAGTTTTTTGAGGAACCTCCATACTGGTTTCCAGAGTGGCTGCACCAGCTTGCGTTCCCACCAACAATGCAAAAGAGATCCTCTTTCTCTGCATCCTTGCCAACATCTGTTGTTGCCTGAGTTGTTCATGTTAGCCATTCTGACAGCTGTCAGGTGGTATCTCATTGTGGTTTTGATTTGTATTTCCCTGATGATGAGTGATGTTGAGCATTTTTTCATGTGTTGGTTGGCCATCTGAATGTCTTCTTTGGAGAAGTGTCTATTCATGTCTTTTGCCCATTTCTTCACTGGATAATTTGTTTTTTGGGTGTTGACTTTGATAAGTTCTTTATAGATTTTGGATACTAACCCTTTATCTGATACGTCGTTTGCAAATATCTTCTCCCCTTCTGTCAGTTGCGTTTTAGTTTTGCTGATTGTTTCCTTCACTGTGTAGAAGTTTTTTTATTTTGATGAGGTCCCAGTAGTTCATTTTTGCTTTTGTTTCCCTTGCCACCAGAAGGGAGTTGAGTTGAGTCAGAAATTGTTGCGGGCAAGATCAAAGAGGTTTTGCCTGCTTTCCCCTGGAGGATTTTGATAGCTTCCTGTCTTACATTTAGGTCTTTCATCCATTTTGAGTTTACTTTTGTGTGTGGTGTAAGAAAGTGGTCCAGGTTCATTCTTCTGCATGTCGCTGTCCAGTTTTCCCAGCACCACTTGCTGAAGAGACTGTCTTTATTCCATTGGATATTCTTTCCTGCTTTGTCAAAGATTAGTTGGCTATACATTTGTGGGTCCATTTCTGGGTTCTCTATTCTGTTCCATTGATCTGAGTGTCTGTTGTTGTGCCAATACCATAATGTCTTGATGATTACAGCTTTGTAGTATAGCTTGAAGTCTGGGATTGTGATGCCTCCTGCTTTGGTTTTCTTTTTCAAGATCGCTTTGGCTATTCGGGGTTTTTTCTGGTTCCATAAAAATTTTAGGATTATTTTTTCTAGTTCTGAGAAGAATCTTGGTGTTACTTCGATAGGGATTGCATTAAATATGTAGATTGTTTTGGGTAGTATCGACATTCTAACAATATTTGTTGTTCTTATCCAGGAGCATGGAATCTTTTTTCCATTTTTTTGTGTCTTCTTCAATTTCTTTCATAAGCTAAGTTTTCAGTGTAGAGATGTTTCACCTCTTTGCTTAGACTTATTCCTAGGTATTTTATGGTTTTTTGTGCAACTGTAAATAGGACTGATTCCTTGATTTCTCTTACATTGTCTATCCTATACATTGTTGGTGCATAGGAATGCAACCAATTTCTGTGCATTGATTTTATATCCTGAAACTGTGCTTAATTCATGGATAAGTTCTAGCAGTTTTTTGGTGGAATCTTTTGGGTTTTCCATATAGAGTATCATGTCATCTGTGAAGAGTGAAAGTTTGACCTCCTCCTGGCCGATTTGAATGCCTTTTATTTCTTTGTGTTGTCTGAATGCAGAGGCTAAGACTTCCAATACTATGTTGAATAACAGTGGCGAGAGTGGACATTCCTGTCTTGTTCCTGACCTTAGGGGGAAAGCTCTTAGTTTTTCCCCATTGAGTATGACATTAGCGTTGGGTTGTTCATATATGGCTTTTATGATCTCGAGGTATCTCTATCCCTACTTTCTTGAGGGTATTTATCAAGAAAGGATGCTGTATTTTGTCAAATGCTTTCTCTGCATCTATTGAGAGGATCATATGGTTCTTGTCCTTTCTTTTATTGATGTGATAAATCACATTAATTGTTTTGTGGATATTGAACCAGCCCTGCATCCCAGATATAAATCCCACTTGGTCGTGGTGAATAATTTTTTTAATGTATTGTTGGAGCCGGTTGGCTAATATCTTGTTGAGGATTTTTGCATCCATGTTTATCATGGAAATTGATCTATAGTTCTCCTTTTTAGTGGGGTCTCTGTCTGGTTTTGGAATCAAGGTAATGCTGGCTTCATAGAAAGAGTTTGGAAGTTTTCCTTCTGTTTCTATTTTTTGGAACAGCTTCAAGAGAATAGGTGTTAACTCTTCCTTAAATGTTTGGTAGAATTCCCGTGGAAAGCCATCTGGCCCTGGACTCTTGTTTTTTGGCAGATTTTTGATTACTAATTTGATTTCCTTACTGGTTATGGGTCTGTTCAAATTTTCTATTTCTTCTTGTTTCAGTTTTGGTAGTATATATATTTCTAGGAATTTGTCCATCTCTTCCAGATTGCCCATTTTATTGGCATATAATTTCTCATAATGTTCTCTTATCATTGTTTTTATTTCTGCTGTGTTGGTTGTGATCTCTCCTCTTTTGTTCTTGATTTTATTTATTTGGGTCCTTTCCTTTTTCTTTTTGATCAGACTGGCTAGTGGTTTATCAATTTTGTTAACTCTCAAAAAACCAACTTCTGTTCTACTGTTTTGGTTTTGGTTTTTTTGTTTTGTTTTTTTGTGTTTTTGGTTTCGATAGCATTAATTTCTGCTCTAATCTTTATTATTTCCTGTCTTCTGCTGGTTTGGGATTTTATTTGCTGTTTTTTTTCCAGCTCCTTAAGGCATAAGGTTAGGTTGTGTATCTGAGATCTTTCTTCCTTCTTTAGGAAGGCCTGGATTGCTATATACTTTCCTCTTAGGACCACCTTTGCTGTGTCCCAGAGGTTTTGGGTTGTGGTGTTATAATTTTCATTGACTTCCATATACTTTTTAATTTCCTTTTTAACTGCTTCGTTAGCCCATTCATTCTTTAGTAGGATGTTCTGCAGTCTCCAAGTATTTGTTACCTTTCCAAATTTTTTCTTGTGGTTGATTTCGAGTTTCATAATGTTGTGGTCTGAAAATATGCACAGTATGGTCTCAATCTTTTTGTACTTACTTAGGGCTGATTTGTGTCCCAGTATATGGTCTGTTCTGGAGAATGTTCCATGTGCACTGGAGAAAAACATATATTCTGCTGCTTTAGGATGAAATGTTCTGAATATATCTGTTAAGTCCATCTGGCTCAGTGTGTCATTCAAAGCCATTGTTTCCTTGTTGATGATTTGATTAGGTGATCTGTCCATTGCTGTGAGTGGGGTGTTGAAGTCTCCTACTATTATGGCATTACTATCGATGAGTTTATGTTTGTGATTAATTGATTTATATATTTTGTGCTTCCACATTTGGCACATAAATATTTACAATTGTTAGTTCTTCTTGGTGCATAGACCCCTTGATTATGATATAATGCCCTTCTGCATCTCTTGACACAGTCTTTATTTTAAAGTCTAAATTGTCTGATATAAGTATGGCTACTCAGGCTTTCTTTTCTTGACCATTAGCAAAATAGATGGTTCTCCATACCCTTATTTTCAATCTCAAGGTGTCTTTAGGTCTAAAGTGGGTCTCTTGTAAACAGCAGATAGATGGATCTTGTTTTCTTATCCATTCTGTTTCCCTATGTCTTTTGATTGGAGCATTGAGTCCATTGACGTTTAGAGTGAGTACTAAAAGATATGAATTTATTGCCATTATGATGCTTGTAGAGTTGGCGTTTCTGGTGGTGTTCTCTGGTCCTTTCTAATCTTTGTTGCTTTTGGTATATATATATATATATATATATATATATATATATATATATGTATTTTTTTTCATCTTTTCTCCCCTCAGAAAGTTCCCCTTAAGATTTCTTGCAGGGCTGGTTTAGTGGTCACAGACTCCTTTAATTTGTGTTTGTCTGGGAAACTTTTTATCTCTCCTTTCATTTTGAATGACAGTGTGCTGGATAAAGAATTATTGGCTGCATATTTTTCTGATTCAGCACACTGAATATATCCTGCCACTCCTTTCTGACCTGCCAAGTTTCTGTGGATAGGTCTGTTGCAAACCTGATCTGTCTTCCCTTGTAGGTTATGTACTTTTTTCCCTTTGCTGCTTTCATGATTCTCTCCTTGCCTGAGTATTTTGTGAATTTGACTATGATATATGTTGTTGATGGTCGGTTTTTATTGAATCTAATGGGGGTCCTCTGTGCTTCCTGGATTTTGATGTCTGTGTCTTTCCCCAGGTTAGGAAAGTTTTCTGCTATGATTTGCTCACATAACCCTTCTACCCCTATTTCTCTCTCTTCCTCCTTTGGGACCCCTGTGATTCTGATGTTGTTCTTTTAATGAGTCACTGATTTCTCTAGTTCTTAAATCGTGCTCTTTTGCCTTAATCTCCCTCTTTTATTCTGCTTCATTATTCTCTATAAGTTTGTCCTCTCTATCACTTATTCTCTGTTCTGCCTCATCCATCCTTGCTGCCACTGCATCCATCCGTGATTGCAGCTGAGTTATAACATTTTAAATTTCATTTAAATTTAAATTTAAAGCTACTTTTTACTTCTTTTATCTCTGCAGAAAGGGATTCTAATCTATTTTCGACTCCAGCTAGTATTCTTATTATTGTGATTCTAAATTCTGGTTCAGACATCTTGCTTGTATCTGTGTTGATTAAATCCCTGGCTGTCGTTTCTTTGTGCTCTTTCTTTTGGGGTGAATTCCTTTGTTTTGTCATTTTGAAGGGAGAAAAGCAATTAATGAGGTAGAAAAATTGAAATTAAAAAAAGTTAAAATAAAAAAAATTTAAAATTAAGAATTAAACACACACACACACACACAAATCAAATAGATGATGCTAGATCCTAGGTGTGTTTTGGTTGGGTGTTGAAGTGGTTTGACAGATTAGAGAAAAAAAGGGGGGGGAAGGAAGTCGTCTGAGAATTTGAAAAAATGAATACACTGAAGAAGACTAAAATGAGATGACAGAGTAAAATGGAATTTGAAAAAATATACACAAAAGTAAAGAATATAGTAGAAAAAAATTAAAAATATTTTTAATAAAAATTAAAAATAAATATGAACTTTTTCTTTTTCTATATTCAAGAAAAAAGAAAAGAAATGAAAAAGAGAAAAAAGAAAAGAAAAAAAAGAAAGAAAAAAAGGAAATCGTTTGAAAATTTGAAAAAGTGAATACCCTGTAGTAAACTAAAATAAAATGATGGAAGTAAAATAGAATTTGAAAAAATTTACATAAAAGCAAAAATATAGTAAAAATTTTAAATAAAAATATTTGAGTAGAAATTGCAAATAAAAATGAAGTTTTTCTCTTTCTGCATTCAAGAAAAAGAAAAGAAACAAAAAAGAGAAAAAAGATAATGAAATAAAAAGGAAATTGTTTGAAAATTTCAAAAGGTGAATACACTGAAGTAGACTAAAATAAAATGATGGAAGTAAAATAGAATTTGAAAAAATTTACACAAAAGTAAAAAATATAGTAATAAAAATTAAAGAAAAATATTGTTAATAAAAATTGAAAATAAAAATGAATTTTTTCTCTTTCTGTATTCAAGAAAAAGAAAAGAAGTGTAAAAGAGAAAAAGAAAAAGAAAAGAAGGAAAGAAATATGAATAGATGAACCTGCTAACAGATTCAAGTAGGACTGGAATTACTTCATTTTCCCCTATGTCAGTCTAGGTAGTGTTTTATGGTACATAGGTGGTGACACTTGTGTTCTTGAACAGCGAAGTTGGCCCAGTTGGGCAGGGCTCCGTGTGATGGCTCCGCTCTCCACTAGATGGTGCTGCTAGCCTACTGGGGTGGAGTTTTGTGGGGCTCCTAGGTGCGAATGTGCATGTGTGGGAACGGTGAAAATGGCGCCCCCCAGCTACCCAGTCTGTTCTCCCGATCAGCAATCGTGCACCCATCCTCTGTCTTCAGCTTTCATCCACTCCATGCTTTTTCACTCTCTGTGACCAGGCCCCAGACAGTACCTCTCTCCTGAGTTTTGTCTCAGATGCGGCTGCTTTTCCCAGCCTCTTACTTTCTGAAGGACTGCGGCTTTGACACGTTCTGCCCCTCTGCGGGAGGGTCTCACTGAGCAACGGCCGAATGAGCAATGGCTGAATGTCGGCTGCACCCAGGAACGCTTGCTGGACCCTGCTGCTGCCAGTGCCCTGAGACTGTGGCCAGGTGCCAGCCCGCCCCAGAAAAAAGTTCGCGAGACAGTGTAACAGCAGCGTTTCAGGGATAATGGAAAATCACAACACACATCTGGCATCAGGCTTCACCCTTAACGACCTTGTTCCAGCACCAGTGAATGTGGCCATTTTCTGGGGTCTGCTGGGACAAGGTGGCTTCAACAGTCTCTACCAAATGTCCTTCCAGCAGTGGAACCGCTTTTCCCCCGTGTGGCCCAAGAACCTCCCAGATCCCACTCTGTTCCTGGGGATTCGCCCTTCCCACCAGAGCACCGCCAGGTATGGAGCTGTGGAGTTGCAGACTTCTCTCCCCTTGTTTACAGCCTTAATGGAATTTAAACCCTCTCCTTTCTCCTTTCTCCCTTTTTAGTTTAGTCCCTGCGGCTGTTTCCAATTTTCCACTTTCTCTCCAGCTGCTTTTGGGGAGGGGTGCTTTTCCCATATTCTCCCCCCCACCAGTCTCCATTCCCTACCCTCAGTGGCTTCTCGCTCCCCAAATTCACCTCTCCGCACCGTGTACCTGCTGAATTCTGTGGTTCAGGTTGTGCAGATTGTTGTGTTAATCCTCCAGTCAGTTTTTTATCTGTGTAGGATGGTTTAGTCTTGGTCTGGCTGTATTTCATGGACGCGAAACACACAAAAAACTTCCATGCTGTTCCACCATCTTGTCTCCTCATGTAGCTCATTATTTTTTTATATGGATTTATTTATATATGGATGACATCATTCTTTAAGTATTCTTCTATAGCTTTATCCACCTCACAGTATGTTCATGAGATTCCTCCGTATTGATTTATGTAACTTTGGTTCATTCAGTTGCACTCTTGCATAGCATTATGTAAATTTATCACAATACATCTATCTAACTCCTTTTAATGGAAAATTTAGTTTTGCCTTTATAAATAGTCCTGCTGAGAATTCACTTTTGTTTTTTTTAAATATATGTCCACTTATGTTTACAAGCAAGAGTTTATTCAGGGTGTATATCTAGGAGTAAAGTTGCTGGATTAGGGTAGTTACATCTTCACCTTTATTAGTTATTGCCAAAGTTTTCTTCAAGATGGTCTTATGGGTTTGTATTCTTACCAACAATATGCAGGTGTTAGCTTTTATCCACATCTTTGCCAGCACTCAATATTGTTAGAATTCTTAGTTTTTACCAATACAACAGTTGTGAAAAGTATTTTATTGTACTTTTAATTGGCGTTTTCCTATCACTGAGATAAATCATCTTTTAATAGGCTTATTGGCCATTTGAGATAAACCTTTGGGAAATTCCTCATTTGTATCCTTTTCCTATTTTTTATTGGATTGATGCATAAGAGTGTATATATATGTATATATATATTCTGGATAATGTATATATATGTGTGTGTGTGTGTATATATATATATATACACATATGTATATATATGTATATATATATATTCTGGATACTAATCCTTTCTCAGTTAAATGTGTTGCAAATATTTTGTCCCAAGTCTGGGACTTGCCTTTTTATTTTTAAATGATCTTTTCTGACTAACAAAAATTTTTAAATGATTGTGTTATCAAATTTGTCATTTTTTATGATATTGTGTCTAGCTTTTTAAAAGTTTCTCTTTTGAAGTCACAAAAATATCTCCCTTATCACCCCCTAAAATTTTAGAATTTTGCCTCTCACATTGAGGTGGTGTATTGGTACAATCAGGAAAGAAGAACCACTAGGAATGATGTAGAATAGGAATTTATTTAGAGACTTGACCTTCTGTCACTGTGGAATCTGGTAAAAAGTCTTGTTTGTGTTGTTGTTTTCTGCATTTGGTACTGATCCTACTAATCCTGCATTTGCTACTGATCCTCCCAGAGTACCCAGTAGGGAAGGAGTGACAGATGTGAACTTTGGAGAGGTAGCATAACCGGAACTATGCAGAACAAGCCGTAGCCTGCCTTTTTTCTCATTGGGCATCATTAGCCTCTCCCCATTTTCAAGCCACTAACTTGCAGCTGAGGAGATCCTGCACCTGGCTGCCACTGTTGTCACAGCTACAATGGCACCTGATCCAGGATATGGAAAATCTTAAGGAAGATATCCTATTGGAGCTCAAGAATATGTGGACTTCTGTTACTGCCTATGCCAACAAGGTCAGCCACCAAATTGCAAAAATGTGTAGTAGCCATGGTAGGGCCTGGCCTACCTTGACTTTCTGAGAGTAAATATGGCTCCTACTCTCTTCCTCCTCTCAAATCTCAAGCAAGTTTCTCTGGTGACCAAACTTAACCACTAAACTGCAGAGAAAGTAATTCCAGGAAACACAGTTCAGTTTAGCCAAGTTGACTGGTTACAAAGATTGGTACAATCAGGGAAACAGAACCACTAGGGATGACATAGAATAGAAGTATATTTAGGGACTTGGCTTTCGGTCACTGTGGAATCTAGTAAAAAGTCCATTTTTGGTTGTATTTTCTTCATCTGCTGATCCTAAACTCATAGAATTTATTTTGTGTATTCTATGGAGTGGCAATTCAAGTCTAATTTTTTCCATGTGGATAACCCCAGCCCCGTGTGTTGAATACTCCATTTTATCCCCTATTGATTTGCAACACTGATTTTGTAATACATTAAATTTCATTATATATTTTGTTCTGGAATATTTATTTTGTTTCATTACTATTTGTTGATTTCTGTGTTACTGCCTCACAGTTGTAATTACTGTGGCTTTATGATAAGTCTTAATATCTATGGTAAAATAAGCCACCGTCTTATTCATTTTCATTCGGAGTATTTAGTTTGACCTTTTGCTATTACATACAAATTTTAGAATCACTTTGGGATTTTCATTGTAATTGTTTTAAGTTTATATATTAATTTGACATCTTCATGATATTGAGCCATTTGGTATATAAACATGATGTAGCACTACAAATATTTAGTCTTTCTTTAATGCTTTCAATAGTTTTGTAATTTTCTCCTTTAAATTCATGCACATATTTATTCCTAAATACTTTTATTTATTTTTTTAAGTGTATTTATTTATTTTGAGGGAAAGAGAACATGGGAGGGGCAGAGAGAGAGGGAGAGACAGAATCCCAAGCACTCTTCACACTGTCAGCACAGAGCCCAATGTGGGGCTTGAACTCATGAAGCATGAGATCATGACCTGAGCTGAAACTAAGGGTCAAAAGCTTAACCAACTCAGCCACCCAGGCACCCCAAGTCCTAAATACCTTTAAAATGCTGTTGTTGTTGGAATAATATCTTTTAAAATGATATTTTAAAAGTTTTGTTCATAATCTATGGAAATGCAATTGATTTATGTATATTGATCTCGTATCTAGGAGTTTTCTGAACTTTTCATTAATTCTAATAATTTACCTATAGACACTCTTGGGCTTCCTATATATATCACTAACATGTCTGTAAATAAAGGCTGTCTTAGTTCTTCTGTAAATTATTATTCTTAAATGCAAATGAATTATGATAAATATATTTATATTATAAAATATATATCACATATCACATATAAGCATAAATAAAGATAAATATTATTCTTTCATCTTTATATATCCCAGACTTCAGTATAATGTTAAATAGAAGTTTTGGTGATTACATCAATGTTCGATAAGAACTGGCTTTGCTTTAATCATGGTTATGATTAAAAAATCCTACCTGTAATCTATTTGCACAATTGCTTAATGTTTTTAAAGGGTAATATTTTAAACCAAAACAGCTACAATATTTTTGTGTGAAAGGCACCGATATTTATACTTGGATAGTTGCCATTTTTTGCAGCTACAAAGCTTTACATTTACAAAATATATTTTCTTTCAAAATAAATATAATTCTTTCTTTGATGTATTTCATATCACATATGTCTCTGAGATAATAAACATTTTGCAAACAATTTACAATAGAGTCCATCTCTACTGCACCTACTGAAAGTATTACACTGATATGAAAATCAGTAATATTTTGATAGTTTGCAAATGTTACAGTATTTGCAACTAAAAATACTACATGTTTTATATAAAACTATATGATGCTTGAAGTTTGGGCTTGTTAAATTGTTCATGGTTCACACAGTACTTCCTTTTAAGTTTTAAGCATCCCTTTGAAAATATGGCATGCTGACCCTCTTTGTATCTAGAGATGCAATTAAAAATAATGGCCTAAATATTCAAGTAGTAGAGAATGTTGGCAATTTGACACTGAGGCTATTCATTTGACCTTCTTTTGTGGCTTGCAGGCATGCAGTTTGTTTTTAAATGGATGGCATGTTAAAGATCTGTAGTCATGTCATTTTTTTCCCTGACAATTAGTAAGATATAGAAGGAGAAAACTTTTATAAAGAGAGATTCCAACTAGGCTACTACCCACAGATCAATAACATCAAGTGTTTCCATAATATAAATATGCTCCCAGCCTATCTCTAGGGATTGAAGAGAGATCAGCTTTGTATAAACAGGTTTTTCATTTGATGAGTAGACAATAGATGAAGAAAAAAAAAGTGTGCTGTGGTTCTTCATGGAGTGTCTCTGGGATTTGAAAATGATTTACAGATACAACCAATTAAAAGACAAGCTAGTTAAATATCCCATAATCTGTATCTCTGGAAAATTCTGTATTGCATCTCAATTTTTAAAAAATCAGGGAGGTCTTCTCTGACTATCCATATGAAGTTAAATACCCCATTTTTATTCTCATAATATTTTTCTTTGGTGGAGTGTATCATGTTTTTTAATTGAAAATAAATATGATTTGTTTAATTTCTGATCATCTGGATAATTGTTAGCTCTATGAGGTCAGAAACATATCTATCTTTTAAACTAATGTAACCCCAGAAACTACCACAGTGGCTATTTAATAAATATAATGACTTAATGAATAAATGGTGAAAAACTAACTACTGTTATTTCTTAAGAAGGAAATATTATCTAATTGCCTTTAATTGCAACAACACAAAATTTTGGACTAACCTAGACATGAAAAGAATATCTTGGATGAATATTGGGCAGCTCGTAGAATTAAAAGAAATAGTGAGGCAACAATCAGAAAAGTTTTAGGAGTCTAGGATGCGGAAACCCATGGACAGTCTCCAAAAGGCACTGCAGTCATAGTCAATCAAACATTTTTAGTTTTAATGTCATTTTAAGAGGATTAAAATTCTAGGGAAAGAATAGAAAAAAAATTTATTTCTTTGAGAAACTAAGAGAATCAAAGAGAAATTCAGTCTCTGTCTCTCTGTTTCTTACCCCTCACTTTCCTCCCGACCCCACTGTGTGTGTGTGCATGTGTCTCCCTCCTTCTCTTTCCTTTATTTTATATGTACTCACATACTTAAGGTTTTCCCTGCTTTTTATTGTTTCTTTTTTTAAAAAAAAAAGTTTATTTAATTAGAGAGAGAGTGAGAGAGCATGAGTGGGGGTAGGGCAGAGAGAGAGGGAGAGGGGGAATCCCAAGCAGCCTCCGCACTGTCAGAGCAGAGCCCCACAGGGAGGTGAACTCACAAACCGCAAGATCATAACCTGATCTGAAATCATGACCTGAGCTGAAACCAAGAGTCAGATGCTTAACTGACTGAGCCACCCAGGCACCCCATTATTCCTTGTTTTTGATTTAAGTTATCTGTTGAAATTTCCTTTCAGCCTGAAGGACTTCTTTAGTTTTGCTTTGTTTTGTTTTGGTTTATTTCAAATTTGTCAGTAATGAATTCTCTCAGTTTTGTTTATATGGGAATGGTCATTATTTTAGTTACATTTGTAACAACAGTTTTGCCTAGAATAGTTTTGATCTAGAATTCTTGATTAACTGTTTTTTCCCCAGCACTTTAAATTACACCACTGTCTTCCAGTCTCCTTTGTTTCTGAGGAAGAATGAGCTTTTAATTATGTTGCTGCTCCCTTGTATATAATATTTTCTTTGTCTTTGTTTTTCAGCAGTTTAAATATGATATGTCTAGGTGTATACCTCTCTGTGTTTATTAAACTTGGGATTCAGGGGACTACTAAAACTAATAAGCATTTATAGCAAGATTGAAGGATACAAAGGTAACATACAAAGGTCAATTACTTTCCAATATACTAACAATGAACAAATGGAAATTTGTTGAAATTAAAAATACAGTATCATTGGGGTGCCCACATGGTTCAGTTGGTTGAGTGTCTAACTGTTGATTTTGGCTCAGGTCATGATCTCATGGTTTGTGGGTTCGAGCCCAGTGTTGGGCTCTGTGCTGACAGCGTGGAACCTGCTTGGGATTCTCTCTCTCTCTTTCTCTCTCTCTCTCTCTCTCTCAAAATAAATAAATAAACATTAAAAATGCAATATCATTTATATTCACACCACCAAAAATGAAATAGGTATAAGTCTAACAAAATATGTACAAGATCTATATACAGAAAACTAAAAAATATGATAAAAGAAATCAAAGAAGAACTTAAATAAATGAAATGTATGATGTTCATGGATAGGAAGACTCAATATTATAAAGATGTTTGCTCTTTCTGACTTGATCTAGAGACTCAACACAATCTCAATCAAAATTCCACCAGGTGATTTCATGGATATCTACGAGTAGATTTTAAATGTTATATGGAGAGGCAAAAGATCCAGATAGCCAACACAATATTTAAGGGGAAGAGCAAAATTGGAGAACTGACACTATCCAACTCTACGACTGTAAGGAAAAACTGTTTCTCCCTATTCACGACTCATCAGCACTTCTGATACCACATGTGTGGGCATCTCAATTCTTTGCTGACACAAACTGAATGTCCTACAATTCAATTCAAATCTAACATTGTCCACCTGGAATAAGCATCATATCCCACTGTTTAAGTGCTCAGTCCCATAAGATAGCCCCCTCCCTCAACTTCAGATGCCCATCACAAGTCCAGGTTATCACCTGTGCTTCTGATTGACCAGCTATAAATTGGAGGTTCCCATGACCCCCTTTTCAGGTTTGATAATATGCTAGAATGGCTCATGGAACTCAGGAAACAGCTTACTTACTAATTATTGGTTTATTGCAAAAGGATACAACTCAGGAACAGTGGCTAGAAAAGATGCACAGGGCAGGATGTGGGCAGGGGCATGAAGCTTCCATGCCCTCGTCAGGCATGCTATCCTTTCAGTACCTCCACATGTTCATGAACTTGGAAGCTCTCTGAACCCTGTAGTTCAGGGATTTTTATAGAGGCTTTATACATAGGCCTCACTGCTTTCAAGCATACCTCAGAGACATTGAGGGTTTGGTTACAGACCACTAAGTAAAGCGAATACTTCAATAAAGTGAGTCAAATGAATTTTTTGGTTTCCCAGTACATACAAAAGTTATTCCTACACTATACTGTAGTCTATCAAGTGTGCAGCAGCCTTATGTCTTAAAGATGTACATAATTTAAAAATTGTTTCTTGCTAACAAAATGTTAACCATCACCAGGGCTTTCAGCAAGTCATAATCACTGATCATAAATCACCATAACAAATATAATGTTAACGAAAAAAATTGGACTATTGTGAGAATTACCAAAATGTAACGCAGAGACATGATGAGCAAATAATGTTGCAAAGAGGATGCTGATAGACTTGCCACAAATCTTTAATTTATGGAAAATGCAGTATCTGTACAATGAGATAAAACAAAGCCCAATAAAATGAGATGTTCCTGTAAATCACTGGCCATTGGTGATTAATTCAATCTCCAGCCTCTTCTCTCCCACTTTCTAAGCTGGGAGTTGGGGCTGGAAGTCCCAACCTTCTAATCACAGGTATTGTTCCTTGGGAACCGGCTCCTTATCCTTATGGGCTTTCCAAAAGTCATCTCATTAACGTAAACTCAGGTATGGTTGAAAGAGACTTCTTACGAATAACATTCCTTTCACCTTACTGCTCATTAAAAAAAATTTTTTTAATGTTTATTTATTTTTGAGAGAAACAGAGCATGAGTGCGAGAGGGGCAGAGAGAGGGAGACACAGAATCCAAAGCAGATTCCAGGATCTAAGCTGTCAGCAGAGAGCCCAACGTGGGGATCCAACCCATGAACCATGAAATCATGACCTGGGCTAAAATCAGACACTTAACCTACTGAGCCACCCAGGTTCTCCCTATCTTACTGCTGTTATCACTTAGGAAATGCTAAAGATTTTAGAAGCTCTGGGTCAGGAATGGGGATGAGAACCAAATATACACTTCTTATTATAAATCACACTATCACAAAGATTTACCATAAAACTATATTAATAAAGACAGTATGGTATTTGTGAAAGAATAGACAAGGTATCGATGGAACAGAATAGAGAGCCAAGCAATTGACCGACATAAATATAGTCAACTGGCTTTTGACAAAGGAACACGACAGCAAATTGGAGACCAGATATTCTCTTCAACAAATGGTGCTGGAATAACTCAACATCACATACAGAAAATGAATTCAGACACCTTTCACGAAAATTAACTCAAAATTGATCATAGACCTGAATGTGAAATATAAAACTAAAGAACTCCTAGAAGATAGTGGAAGAGAAAATCTAGATAACCTTGGGCATGGTGATGACTTTTTAGCACAACACCGAAATCATGAAATAATTGATAATCTGGAATTGTGCTTTGCAAAAGACATTCTTAAGAGAATGAGAAGACAAACCATGGACTGGGAGAAAAGTCATCACACCTCCACAAATTATTCTTCAGACACTTTACATATTTACTAAAATTCTTCTCAAAGTCCACTCTCAATTGTACCAAGTACTACAATCAGAATTTAGTTCCCTAGTACCACATAACAAGATGCTCCGTAATTTAGCAGCTTAAAAACAATACTGATGTTGCATTTTTCAGCCAACATGTGCACAGAGATGCACATTGGGTCCCTCAGATAGTGTTGTCCTATGGCTGAAAGATAATATTTAAATAGCCTTTGAAGCAGCTGGATAAACATTAGTCACAGAAATATATGTACAATGTATTATTTCTAGATCTATTTTGTCCAACTGTATTCATAGGAAGCAAGTCAGAGAAATGTACAAAGTATAATGTGTGCATTTTTTTTAAAACCCAGAAGCTATAGAGAAATGAAGGATTATTCATCACTGCAATTCATAACTGCAAAGACATTTTTAAACTGGTGAATTCTCTACTCTGTTACCACGGATATTAAGTGATTTGTTGATTGAGTCCTATTTATATTTGCTGGACAGCTGAAAGGAAAGTAAGACTATTTTATTAAAAACATTCTGTTGTTTACTAAAAGGAGTAACAAAGGTTCAACAAAGCTATTGTCATTTTGAATTTGGGTGTGATGGATGAGGGCAATGGTGGGACAGGAGGGGGAAGGAATCTCTTAGAAATTGCTGGCGATTTTTAGTAATATAAATGATGTGCAACTAATCTAATTTAATTAAATTTAGAATCATAACAGACCCCTTTGAAGAGCTAGTGAAATGCATTTCTTTTGTATATCTCCTGACTGTTGAAATGCAGTACATTAAAATGAATAAGAACAATAGACAGTTTCGACTAATCTCATCTGCAACTCCATCTGATCCAATGAGAAGATTTTAATTAGAGCTGGACTTCATTCAAAAAGAGGAACTATTGTAACAAGCCATAATTAAGTTGATTTCTTCCCATAGAGCATAGGTCGTACATTCACTTTTTAAAACATTGTGTTTGGTTCTCTAATGTCTTTAATATTTCTGTTTATATTCATAATAAATTATGGATTTTCTTTTTTTCTATGCAGGCATTATTCACTCACCTCAGCGATGGTCTGCCCAGTAATATTTCATCTTTAGAAACTTTTGGAGACCTTCCCTTCCTGAATCATTCTCATTTTTAATCATACGAATACATAAGAAACCATGTTGCAAAAGTCCTATTATACAATTTCACCACTGATATACAACAAATATGCACTACGTTTCTGTTTTCTTTCACCAAAAATAAAAATAATTAACCATGAATGTAACTTATTAGCCTAATTTACTTGAGAATGTACAGTCCACACACACACATACACAAAGCATCATATATGCTGCAGTGGTAGCTGTTTGAAGGCCTGAAGTATAAATACAGAGAAGAAAATCTGATATATATTTATACATGGTATGCATTTATGCCTGAGATGTTCTAGCAAATTCTCATAGAATAACAAAGCAATTTGTTCAAACGATGACTGCTAATTAAAACAGTTTTGTCCAAAGACACAAATAAATGATGCAATAATAGCTCCTAGTGATCGAAATGACAGTGCTTTTCATAATTACTTGGCTAGGTAGGGGGTCAGTACTCCATGGTCTCACAAAGGAAATTGTTGGTTGTTTACCCTTTTCTTTCTTCTATTCTCATGTTCTTTTTAAAAGCCTGAAGCCAAAAAACTTTTTATGACAATTGTTTTTATTTCAAGAACTCTGAGGCATTTTTTTTTCTAAGATTTGATTTTCAAGTAATCTCTACACAAAATGTGGGGCTCAAACCCACAACCCCGAGATCGAGAGTCACATGCTCTAAACTGAGCCAGCCAGGGACCCTTATTTCAAGAACACTGATTTTTTAAAAATATTTTTTGTTATTTATTTTTGAGAAGGAGAGACAGAATGCAAGTGAGGGAGGTGCAGAGAGAGAGGGAGACCGAGTCTAAAACAGGTTCCAGGCTCTGAGCTGTCAGCACAGAGTCCGATGCGGGGCTTAGACTCACCGAACTGTGAGATCATGACCTGAGCCAAAGTCGAGTGCTTAACCAACTGAGCCACCTGACTGCCCCAAGAACTCTGTGTTTTTAATTATTTAAATTAACTTTTGAGTCTATAAAATAATACTTATAAAATATATGTATAAAAGACAATACATATATACCCATCAAATAGTTTTCAGAAAAATTATTTTGCCATTTACTTGGCAGTCTCCTGTATGTTCTCTCAAATCTTAATCTTTTTCCTCTACCACTGTTCTGAATTTTGCATTTGCAATACCCTTCCTTTCCTTTAGTTTTATTCTCTACTTTTACCCCTATACAATATACAATATTTACTTTTGAATGTCTTTTATAACTTAGTCATACTTTGTATATTTGCCTTTAATTGACTTTTTTTCTGGTCAATCTTGTGTTTCTAAAACTTATCTATGTTTTTGCATGTAGCTGCAATTTATTATTTTTTACTTATTATTTTAATTGCTACATAATCTTGTAACATATGAATATCCTAACATTTATTTATTCATTTTACTTCAGTGGGTATTTTGTTTGTTTACAATTTTCTGCTACTACAATGTTGCTATTATATTCTTGAACAGTTGCCTGGGGCATATGTGTATAAGTTTGTTTAAGATATAAAACAAAGTGAAATTGCTGTATCACAGTTTAGGAATATTGCCTTTATTAAATGATGTTAAATTATTTTCTAAAGTGGTTGTACTTTTTAACTTAGGCCAATTTTTCTGGAATGAAATGTGAATTCATTGGAGATTTAATTTCTAGTTCCCTAATTCTTAATAAGATTGAGCATGGTTTATGTTTATTGAATGTTCAGGTTTCTTCTGCTTCATGTTCTTCAAGTCTTTTATCTTTATGCCCTTCCTTTTTTTTCCCTCCATGATTTAAAAATGACATATTCTGTATAAAAATTTTTTGTCAGTTAGAGTTTTCAATTAGCAGATCATATTAATAGTTTTAATTTTCATTCGGTTTATACTAACTTTCTTAAATAGAAGTTTTTATTTTAATTTAGTTAAATCTATCAATTCCTTTCCTTTCAAATTGAACTTGATGTCTTATTTTTTTTTTTTTTAATTTTTTTTTTTTTCAATGTTTATTTATTTTTGGGACAGAGAGAGACAGAGCATGAACGGGGGAGGGGCAGAGAGAGAGGGAGACACAGAATCGGAAACAGGCTCCAGGCTCTGAGCCATCAGCCCAGAGCCCGACGCGGGGCTCGAACTCACGGACCGCGAGATCGTGACCTGGCTGAAGTCGGACGCTTAACCGACTGCGCCACCCAGGCGCCCCTGAACTTGATGTCTTATTTAAGAGGTCCACCTCTACCCAAAGGATTTTATATATTGTTTTCCCAAAATTTTATTTTTACTTTTACTATTTAGGGCTTTAATTATATGAAATTGATTTTCATTATGGTGTAGGGTAGGAAAACAACCTATTTTTTTTTTCATTGATGCAGATTTGCCACAACACTATTAAATGAGTAAACCATTCTTTCCCTCTGATATAGAGGGACAATTCCGTCTCACTCAAGTGTATATAATTATGACTTGATTTCTTGGTTCTTTATTTTGTTCTATTGGTAATTTTCTATTCCTAAACAGTACTACAATGTTTTAATTACAATAAATTCATAAGTCTTAGCATATGGAAAGAGGAATATCCTTTTATCTTTACTTTCAAAGTGTCTGGACTATTCTTGGCTATTTGTTTTCATATACAAAATAGCTAGTTAAAATCCCATAAAATAAGCATAATACAATTCTGATTAGAATAGCAGTGATTCCTTGGGTCAATATGTAGAGAATTAACATCTGTGTAATATTGAATCTCCCCATTTATGAAGAGGCATATTTACCATTTATTTTCTATTTTTCAATATAGGTGTAATAGTCCTAAATGCTTATGCATGTAACAGAACTTCAAAATAAATGAAGCAGAAATTGATAGAGGTGAATGAAGAAATAGGCAAGTTGAAAGCAGTGGTTGAAGATATCAGTGCCTCTCTCTCAATAATTGATATAGCAAGTTGATAGAAAATCAGTAAGGACAGAGAAGATTTGAACAAAGCTATCAACTAAACTGACCTAATTTTTATCTTTAGACTATTACATTCTACATGAGCAGACTATAGACCCTTTTGAACTGTACAAAGACCACTTATTAAGTCACATCACATTCTGGACCACAAAACAAGGGTCAATAAGTTTTTAACATATTCAAGTCACTCAAAATATGCTTTCTGACAACAATGAAATTAAATTTAAAATATTCAATAGAAAGATTTCTGGAAAATTCCCAAGTATTTGCAATTGAAAAACACACATCTAAATAAGCAATGGATCAATGAAGAAATAAAAATAGAAATTAGAAATTATTTTGATCTGAATACAAATAAAAACAATATATCTTACTTGGTGAGATGTCATTAAACTGTACTTAAGGGCAAGTTTATAGCTTAAGACTAAATTTATAACACTTCTAGACAAAACATAGGAGAAAAAATTTTTGTCTTTGCCTTAGGCCAAGATTTCTTAGGTATGACAACAAAAATGTAAATCATAATCTATAAAAGAACAAATTAATAAATTGGGCTTTATCCAAATTGAAATCTGAAAATTCGAAAGTCACTAAGAATGAAAAGAAAAACCATAGACTGGGAGGAAATATTTACAAATCATGCATTTCCTGAAGGACTGCATCTAGAATTTATGATAATCTCTCAAAACTCCTTCATAAGGAAAAAAAAAAGCCAAATGTGGGCAAAAGATTTGAACAGGCACTTCATCAAAGGACAAGCAGGTGTACTTTTTTTGTCTTCTGTTTTTTACTTAATGCATACTTATTTTACTTATTTTTACTTATTTTTTTTAAATTCAAGTTAGTTAACATAGAGTGGAGTATTGGTTTCTGGAATAGAACCCAGTGATTCACCACTTACATATAATGCCCAACAAGTGCCCTCCTTAATGCCCATCACCCATTTAGCCCATCCCCCCACTTCCATCCCCTCCAACAACCCTCAGTTTGTTCTTTTCTTTAAGAGTCTCTTATTATTTGGCCCCATCTCTGTTTTTATCTTATTTTTTCTCCCTTTCCCTATGTTCATCTGTTTTGTTTCTTAAATTCCATACATGAGTGAAATCATATGATATTTGTCTTTCTCTGACTGACTTATTTCGCTTAGTGTAATACCCACTAGTTCCATCCATGTTGTTGCAAATGGCAATATTTCTTTTTTTTTTTTTATTGCTGAGTAATAATCCATTGTGTGTGTGTGTGTGTGTGTGTGTGTGTGTGTGTGTTTATCTTTAACCATTCATCTTCTTTAACCATTCATCAGTCGGTGCACATTTGTGCTCTTTCACAAGTTGGCTGTTTCAAAATTTGATAGTTGATAGCACTACTATAAACATTGGGGTGCATGTGCCCCTTTGAATCAGCACTTTTGTATCCTTTGGATAAATACCTAATAGTGCAATTGCTGGGTCATAGGGTAGTTCTATTTCTAATTTTTTGAGGACAGGAATATTTTGTTTTCTTTTGCTTTACTTTATTGCACTTTACAGATGCTGCATTATTATAAATTGAAGGTTTGTGGCAACTCTACATGAAGTAAGTGTATTGGCTCCACTTTTCCAATGACATTTGCTCAATTTGTGTCTCTGTGCTGCAGTTCAGTAATTCTCACCATACTTCAAACTTATTCAATATTATTATACTTGTTATGGTTATCTGTGATCAGTAGTTAAAACTTGCTGAAAGATCAGATGCTGTTTTGCATTTGTTAGCAATAAAATATTTAAAAACTTTTTTTTAATGTTTATTTTTGAGATACAGGGAGAGACACAGTGTGAGTGGTGGAGGGGCAAAGAGAGAGGAAGGCACAGAATCTGAAGCAGGCACCAGGCACTATGATGCTAACACAGAGACCAACATGGGGCTCAAACTCATGAGTCCTGAGATCATGACCTGAGCCTAAGTTGGACGCTTAACCAACCAAGCCACCCAGGCATCCCAGCAATAAAGTATTTTTAAATTAAGATTTATACATTGTTTTTTTTAGAGAAGATACTATTGCACATTTAATAGATGACAGCATAGTGTAAACATAACTTTTATATGTACTAGGAAATGAAAGCATTTATTGATTTATTGTTGTATTGTGATATTCACTTTATCGTGGTGCTTTGGAACTGAACCTGCAATATCTCTGATGTATGCCTGTATATAAATGGGAAATACAAGGAAATACCACAATGAGATGTTATATCACTATGTATATTTTAGAGTAAATTTAAAAAGACTGATTATGCCAGTTCTTGTCAAAATTCTAGAGCATCTAGGACACTCAACTTTTGCTGCTTCGACAATCATTTACTGAAATGATATCTCCCATTTTAATTGAGGATTTTTCTTGTAATATGCTGCTTTACATTTATTAGGTTATGTTATTGGGTGCATAATATTTAATTTTTTATCATGTAATGTTCTCTTTTTACTAATTTTTGTCTTAAGGTCTACCTTATCTGATATTAATTGCTGCATCAGCTTTTTAAATTTGGCATTTCCTTTGTTTTTATTTTATCCTTTTATGTTGAGCAGGCATGTATTCCCATATTTGGAATGTACTTGTAGACAGTGTAGAGCAGAATTTTAAAATACAGCTTGAAAATTCTTATATTTTTATGGGAACATTTAGTCAATTTGCATTTTTTCCTAATAAATCATAATTTAATATCTAACATAGTATAGTATGCTTTTCATTGTTCCTTTTGTCATCTTTTTCTCCATTCTTGCCTTAGAGAAAATAGATCTTTTTCTCATCTCAATTTCTTTTGTTTAGAAATTTTTACATATCGAATTAACTTATCAAAATTGGAGAATAAATATTTCTTTTTATTTTAAATAGTACCAGGTCCATAGAACACTTATTTTTAATAAATTTAACTTATTTTAAAATTAATTTTTATTTGATTTTTCAAAAATTAGATGATATTTCAAGTCACTTATTAGAGATGTGACAGATGTCCCCACCCATAATTTGATTTAATTTCAAATTTTCAAACATTGTCCTTTTTTTCTTTTCTTATCTTTCCCTTTTTTCTCTAATCTATCAAGCTCCTTTCAACCACCAGACAAGAACACACCTAAAATCTAGCATCTTTTATTTGATTTTTTGTGTTGTCTTTAATTTTTTAAATTTAAGTTTTTTACCTTATTAATTCCTTTTCTTTCTTCAAAATAATGACACAAGGAATTCACCCAAAAAGAAAGAACAGGAAGAAATGACAGCCAGGGACTTAATGAATGAACACAGATACAAGCAAGATGTCTGAACCAGAATTTAGAATCACAATAATAAGAATACTAGCTGGGGGTGAAAACAGATTAGAATCCCTTTCTGTGGAGTAAAACCTAGTCAGGATGAAATAAAAAATGCTATATCTGAGCTACAATCTCGAATGGATGCCACAGTGGCAAGGATGGATGAGGTAGAGCTGCGAATCAGCAATGTAGAGGACAAACTTAGAGAATAATGAAGCAGAAAAAAAGAGGGACACTAAGGCAAAAGAGCATGATTTAAGAATTAGAGAAATCAGTGACTCATAAAAAGAAACAACATCAGAATCATAGGGGTCCCAGAAGATGAAAAGAGAGAAATAGGGGTAGAAGGGTTATGTGAGCAAATCATAGCAGAAAACTTTGCTAACCTGGGGAAAGACAGACATCAAAATCCAGGAAGCACAGAGGACTCCCATTAGATTCAACAAAAACCGACCATTAACAAGGCATATCATAGTCAAATTCACAAAATACTCAGGCAAAGAGAGAATCATGAAAGCAGCAAGGGAAAAAAAGTCCTTCACCTACAAGGAAAGACAGATCAAGTTTACAGCAGACCTATCCACAGAAATTTGGCAGGCCAGAAAGGAGTGGCAATTCAATGTGCTGAATCGGAAAAATATGCAGCCAACAACTCTATCCAGCAAGGCTGTCATTCAAAATGGAAGGAGAGATAAAAAGTTTCCCAGACAAACAAAATTAAAGGAGTTCATGACCACTAAACGAGCCCTACAAGAAATTTTCAGGGGGCTCTCTGAGGGGAGAAAAGACAAAAAAAAAAAAAAAAAAAAAAAAAAAAGACCACAAATAACAAAGACTAGAAAGGACCAGAGATCACCACCAGAAAGTCCAACTCTACAGACAACATAATGGCAATAAATTCGTGTCTTCCAGTACTTACTCTAAATGTCAATGGACTAAATGTTCCAATCAAAAGACATAGGGTAACAGAATGGGTAAGAAAACAGGATCCATCTATATACTGTTTACAAGAGACCCACTTTAGACCTAAAGACACCTTCAGATTGAAAAGTAAGGGGATGGAGAACCATCTATCAAGATAATGGCACCAAAAGAAAGCTGGAGTAGCCATACTTATATCAGACAATCTAAACTTTAAAATAAAGACTTTAACAAAAGATGAAGAAGGGGATTATATCATAATTAAGGGGTCTATCCACAAAGAAGATATAACAATTCTAAACATTTATGCTATAAATGTGGGACCCCCAAATACATAAATCAATTAATCACAAACATAAAGAAACTCGTTGATAATAATACCATAATAGTAGGGAACTTCAACACCCCACTTACAACAATGGACAGATCATCTAACAGAAAATCAACAAGGAAACAATGGCTTTGAATGACACCCTGGACCCGATGGACTTAACAGATATATTCAGAACATTTCATCCTAAAGCAGCAGAATACACATTCTTCTCCAGTGCACATGGAATGTTGTCCAGAATAGATCACATACTGGGACACAAATCAGCCCTCACAAGTACAAAAAGACTGAGATCATACAGTGCATATTTTCAGACCACAATGCTATGAAATTCAAAATCAACTACAAGAAAAAATGTGGAAAGATAGCAAATACTTGGAGACTAAACACCATCCTACTAAACAATGAATGGACTAACCAAGAAATTAAAGAGGAAATTAAAAAGTACATGCGAGCCAATGAAAATGATAATAGCACAGTCCGAAACCTCTGGGACGCAGGAAAGTCCATCATAAGAGGGAAGTATATAGCAATCCAGGCCTTCCTAAAGAAGGAAGAAAGGTCACAGATACACAACCTAACCTTACACCTTATAGAGCCGGAAAAAGACAGGGAATAATAAAGATTAGAGCAGAAATCAATGCTATTAAAACAACAACAATAACAACAACAAAAACAGTAGAACAGATCAATGAAACTAGAAGCTGATTCTTTGAAAGAATTAACAAAATTGATAAACACCTAGCCAGTTTGATCAAAAAGAAAAAGGTAAGTACCCAAATAAATGAAATCAAGAATGAAAGAGGAGAGATCACAACCAACACAGCAGGAATGCAAACAATAATAAGAGAACATTACAAGCAATTATATGCCAATAAAGGGGGCAATCTGGAAGAAATGGAAAAATTCCTAGAAACATATAAACTACCAAAACTGAAACAGAAAAAAATAGAAAATTTGAACAGACTCACAACCAATAAAGAAATAGAATTAGTAATCAAAAATTTCCCAGAAAACAAGAGTCCAGGGCCAGATGGCTTCCCAAAGAAATTCTACCAAACATTTAAAGAAGAATTAACACCTTTTCTCTTGAAGCTGTTTCAAAAAATAGAAATGGAAGGAAAACTTCCAAATTCTTTCTATGAAGAATTGATTCCAAAACCAGTCAAAGACCCCAGTAAAAAGGAGAACTATAGACCAATTTCCCTGATGAACATGGATGCAAAAATCCTCAACAAGATACTAGTCAACAAGATCCAGCAATACATTAAAAAATTATTCACCACTACCAAGTGGGATTTATACCTGGGATGCAAGGCTGGTTCAGTATCCGCAAAACAATCAATGTGATACATCACATCAATAAAATAAAGGACAAGAACCACATGATCCTCTCAATAGATGCAGAGAAAGCATTTGACAAAATACAGCATCCTTTCTTGATAAAAACCCTCAAGTAAGTAGGGATAAAAGGATCATACCTCAAAATCATGAAAGTTATATATGAAAGACCCAATGCTCATATCATACTCAATGGGGAAAAACTGAGAGTTTTCCCCTAAGGTCAGGAACAAGACAGGGATGTCCACTCTTGCCACTGTTATTGAACATAGTATTGGAAGTCTTAGCCTTAGCAATCAGATAACACAAAGAAATAAAAGGCATCCAAATTGGCCAGAAGGGGGCCAAACTTTCACTCTTCACAGATGACATATTACTTTACATGAAAAACCCAAAACATTCCACCAAAAAAACTGCTAGAACTTATCCATGAATTCAGCATAGTTTCAGGATATAAAATCAATGCACAGAAATCGGTTGCATTCCTATACACCAATCATGAAGCAACAGAAAGAGAAATCAAGGAATGAGACCATTTACAATTGCACCAAAAACCATAACATAGGAATAAATCTAAGCAAAGAGGTGAAAAATCTATACATTGAAAACTTAGAAAACTTATGAAAGAAATTGAAGAAGACGCAAAAAATGGGAAAAGATTCCATGCTCCTGGATAGGAAGAGCAAATATTGTTAAAATGTCGATACTACCCAAAACAATCTACATATTCAATGCAATGCCTATCAAAATAACACCAACATTTCACAGAGTTGGAACAAACAATCCTAAAATTTGTATGGAACCAGAAAAGACACCGAATAGCCAAAGCGATCTTAAAAAAGAAAACCAAAGCAGAGGCATCACAATCCCAGACTTCAAGCTATACTACAAAGCTGTAGTATCAGGACAGTATGGTACTGGCACAAGAACAGATCAATGGAACAGAATAGAGAACCCAGAAATGGACCCACAAACATATGGCCAACTAATCTTTGACAAAGCAGGAAAAAATATCCAATGGAATAAAGACAGTCTCTTCAGCAAATGGTGCTGGGAAAACTGGACAGTGACATACAGAAAAATGAACCTGGATCACTTTCTTATACCATACACAAAAATAAACTCAAAATGGATGAAAGACCTAAAGGTAAGACAGGAAGCCATCAAAATCCTAGAGAAGAAAGCAGGCAAAACCTCTTTTATCTTGCCCGCAGCAACTTCTTACTCAACACGTCTCTGGAGGCAAGGGAAACAAAAGCAAAAATGAACTACTGAGACCTCATCAAAATAAAAAGCTTCTGCCCAGCAAAGGAAACAATCAGCAAAACTAAAAGACAACCGACAAAATGGAAGAAGATATTTGCAAATGACATATAAGATGAAGGGTTGGTATCCAAAATCTATAGAGAACTTACCAAATTCAACACCCAAAAAATAAATAATCCAGTGAAGAAATGGGCAAAAGACATGAATAGACACTTCTCCGAAGAAGACATCCAGATGGCCACCGACACATGACAAAAATGCTCAACATCACTCATCATCAGGCAAACACAAATCAAAACCACAATGAGATACCACCTGACACCTGTCAGAATGGCTAACATTAACAAGTCAGGCAACAACAGATGTTGGCGAGGATGTGGAGAAAGAGGATCTCTTTTGCATTGTTGGTGGGAATGCAAGCTGGTGCAGCCACTATGGAAAACAGTATGGAGGTTCCTCAAAAAACTAAAAATACAACTATCCTACAACCCAGCAATTACACTACTAGGCATTTATCCACGGGATACGGGTGTGCTGTTTCAAAGCAGCACATGCACCCCCATGTTTATAGCAGCACTATCAACAATAGCTGAAGTATGGAAAGAGCCCAAATGTCCATCGATGGATGAATGGATAAAGAAGATGTGGTATATGCATAAAATGAAGTATCATTCGGGAATCAAAAAGAATGAAATCTTGCCATTTGCAATTCTGTGGTTGGAACTAGAGGGTATTATGCTAAATGAAATTAGTCAGAGAAAGACAAATATATCACTTCACTCGTATGATGATTTAAGATACAATACAGATGAACATAAGGAGGGGAAACAAAAATAATATAAAAACAGGGAGGGGGACAAAACATAAGAGACTCTTAAATATAAAGAACAAACAGAGAGCTACTGGAGAGATTGTAGGAGAGGGGATGGGCTAAATGGGTAAGGGGCACTGAGGAATCTACTGAAATTATTGCACCATGTGCTAACTAACTTGGATGTAAATTTAAAAAAATAATAAATTATAGAAAGTAAAAAAAAAAAAATAAATGTCAATATTGGTGACACTGCACGTAAGTCAAGAGGGTGTGTAAAAGTTTGTTACTCATTTAATGAGGTTTTGTGGAGAGAGTAGGACAAAGCTCCTAAGCTGGTTCCCAAAGTCTTGAGAGTTCAGGTGAGGGAAACCAAGTAGGCTTTTATTTGCAGTTTTGGACTGGGGTAAGGGTTTTTGTGTACTGGCCAGGGTTCATGTGATTTGAATTTTTTGCCAGTTCCAAAGGAAGAAACAAACGTACTTTCTTATCAGACTGCCTGATACAGGCAGGAAAAAGGAGAAAAGAGAAAAGAGAAAGGGGCTTGAAAGATGTGAGCAGTGAAGCATCAAAAATGGAGTCAGACTCTTTGTTACAATTTATCCTTGATATTTGACTGATGACTAAAATGTGCCATGTTTCATTTAATTGAATTTGATCTCATTTAAGTAAGACATTACAGTGCTTTATGAGGCCTGTAGCCTGAAACTAGTAAGAATGTTGAAAGTTCTATTGAATTCTTTGTTGAAGAGCCCCGCGTCATATATTTTGAGAAAAGAAATATGTGCCTTGGTCACTATCAATATTGTCTGGAACTCCACAGGAGATAAGGAGTGAAGCCTTATCTGAGAGAAGCCTTGTACTGTGGCTTTAGCATGTGCAGAGATATGTGTAACCTTAATTTATATTTTGAATATCTGTGAAGCAAGAGATACCCAGATTTCTTTATTCCAAATGGGAAATCTTGAATAAGGAATTGTTGCTTCCATTAGACTTAACCAGACCCAGGAGTCAGTAAAAATGTACTGATGAGGATCACTGTTGGCCAAGGCATCCCATGTTAAGATTGCCGAATAAGTTTAGCCAGTTTTGCTAATTCCTGAGTTCCATTCTCAGTCTGGAACATGCAGTTAAAGGATAAGAGGCAGTAACTCTCCATAGAACTCCATCTTGTGTAACAGTGGCTCTACGAACGTTATATAAACTCCCTTAGATGCTATCCAAAAGATACCAAGGGGCTTGTCAGGAAGCTAAGGATAGCAGAAGAGGGATGACTTCTGCCATCACTGTGGCATTTGGCAAGGGAATAAGAAGAAGACAATACCCCTCCCCACCAGCGCCCCACAGGTGACACAAGCAAGAGTCCAGATTTGGTTCCATCTCATAAGAAGGAGACTTTAATGATCATGCTGAGCTCGTGGGGCACTGCTTCCACCATCCAAAGCATCATCCACATATGGAAAGTCATAGGCTCGTGTCCTGTAAAGCCTCTGTTTTCAGGAAAACTCAGTGTGTAGCCAGCAATTGCCACTTTAATGGATGTACAATGAGGCCACAGAGGGCAATTTCTTGCACTGGAAGCCCATGTGCACCTTATGGCCATCATGGGTAGACCAGGGACTACAGGAGGATTGAAAGGAGGTTGCAAAGCTCCTAGAGTGCAGAAGGCTTTAGGGTACACTAATGGATGTGCCTATTGTATTGCAGTTTGGACAGATTCTAGAAACTTTTGTTGTAGAAGTTACCATTCATAGTGGACTATGTGTAACATAGTATTAAGTAATATTTGTAAACTGGGAGTATGTTGTCTCCAGAACCCAAAGAAAAGACTTGGACTTGTTTTGGTTATCCTAGTTAGAAGCTATTCCTTCTTTACTTCCCTTCGCTATTGTCTGCTCAGCTCAGGACACCCTGCCACTGCAGCTGCCCATGTTCCCCATATGTCTGGGCTCACTGTGAGGCAAGATGCTGCTCATTGAGAATGTGGTCTCACTCTGAGGAACAACAGTCTGGGACTACAGCCATGAAAGAGTTGCAGTAGCACTCTGGTCTGGGCCCTCGTTTTGCTTGGCTCCCATACAACCAGTCAGGCATCAGGAAAACACCAAGAACAAAGGGATCCTGAATTTTCTCAAGTACGTCTCATCAGGCAGGTGAGTTTGAGCCCAACTTCAGGGTCTTTGATAACTGCCAGACAAATGTGCACAGATGCACCAGATCTTTCCCTTCCTTCAGAAGGCCCGGGGCTCCTGACTGACCCTGACTGCATCACCTGATCTCCAGTGAGAAGAAACAATGTCCTCTGGAACTTTAAGAAGTTCCTGGTTGGACCAGACAGTGTGTCTGTGCAAAGGTATAGCCACCACTTTCCAACCATCAACGCGGAACTGGATATTGAAGCCCTGGTTCACCAGGCTCCCCACTGTACTTAGGGTTTCCCTCCTAATCCTGCTGGTTTGCAGGCACAGCACCTCTGTGAGGAGTGTGGGTGAAGGGGAGGGTTCATCCAAGGGGATGAAACATCCAATGTTTCCTCTAGTCTGCGTGGAGAAATGGTTGATGTCCAGGAAAATCCTCCAACACAAGCACTGGTCCTGTCTATCCCAGTCTCCTCCGGGCAGACCAAGTAAACAGAGCCTAGTGTCACAGACACAAACGAACAAAACATCATGGGTACTGAGATAGCCAATAGCTGTTTTTTGACAGAGTAAGAGATGGAGCAATTTTCAGGAATTTACCTGAAGTGGTGGGGCCTTGTACTAAGTATGGGACAACAACCTGTTTCCTGTTCATGAACCTGTTTATGAGTATTTATATGTCCTGAATGAGTGTAAGACATGAATCACCTTGGAGAAGGATGTCATCAGTGTCATGGCATACCTGTACTCCTGAAGAAAGTTAGATGCCTTTAGGGTGGTACCTGCAAAGATTTTGTATGATCCTGGGGATGCTGAGATAGCCTGTGGGTAGCCAGGAAAGCATGTATCCTTGTGTCTCCTAGAAGATGAAGGCAACTGCATCTGAAAGGCTATTGAAATAGACACAGAACATATTAGCCAAATCTATGACTACAAAGTATTTACCACTTGCTGATTGAGTAGAGTAAGTAATTTTAATAACATAGTGTATGGGGTGCTGCTTAACTGGTGGAATGATAACATTAACATTATGTAATCCACTATTAAGTGCCATTCATTCTTTCTAGGTTTAAAAGCAGGCCAAATTGGGCTGTTAATTAGAGAAGCAGTGGAGACAATCACCCCTTCTCTAATAGGTCTTATACAATAGGTTTCGATCTAGAAGACTCGTTTTAATTTATACTGGACCATACAAACTATTTTATCTGGGCAGAAGATCCATAGGGTCTCATTTTATCGAGCCAATTGTGAGTGCCAAAGACTTAATTTAATTTTAATTTATTGCTCATTGGGATAGAGCAGCCATGACCACTATGGGATACTTTAGAACATTGGGCACTATGACTACAGGGAATTTAAAAAAAGCAACGGTTCCTATGGCTAAGGTAAGGCATTCCTATTTATCCTCTATTTTATGTTTAGAAACTCCCCTGACATGACAGAGATGCCTTGTTTAAATTTAGTGGGATCTCCAGGAATAAGTATAATTACAGCCCCCATAATGATTAAGGCCATGATGTTTTGCTAATTGGTAATTTCAGCAGATGTTAAAGTTAATTCAGAAACTATATTGTAGAAACAAAATGCCAAGCAGCAAGCAACCTTTTATCATTTTGTTGTATAAATCTTTTTAGTGAATGTTAGATTTTCAACTGGGTCAAATTTTGGACCTCTGTTTCCATTTTTTTTGTTTCCTCCTCCTATATTCAGCTTTCTGGGGGATTTGGGGGGTCCTTTTTGGTTGATCACTAGACATATTTTGACAGAGGACTGTGTCCTCTCTGCCCTGCTCATATTTGTAGGTTTCTCTTTCCAGAAAGCCTCAAATCAGTATTTGTTAGCTTTTTTTTTTTTTTTTAAGATTTTCACAGATAAATTCACATTTTCTCAAAACTCTAAGAGGAATGGTTCCTCTAGAATGTATTAGGTTTGCTTCTTCCAGGAACCTGGGACACCAGTCTAGCTTACTAATTTAGTCTAGTTACTAAATTAATTTATTCACATGAAGTTTTTTTGCACTCCCCACATAGAATGCATTTTCATTTCAAAGCTTCTTTGAGATTTTGGGGTTAGGAATTCTCGAGGAAGATATTTTCCCCTTTCTGTTCCGTGTGAAAATTTGAGACAAGCAACTTTGTTTGTAGTATTCTTGGTTTATCTTTAAATTCACTCCTATAATGAGGTTGTAGACCCACAGGCTTTGTATACCGTGCTCAATGTCCCTTGCGGCCTTAAAAATCAAAGCTGAAGTTCACCTCATTCATCAAATGATTTTGAGAAAAGTCAAATAAAGTGCTCAGTAATGCATCTTGGATTCTTCCTTCTCTTAATTTTTGGTCTCATTATATTTAATGCTCTTTTAAGCTTATCAATGCATTTAGACAAATTGATGGTTGATGCAAATGTTTTCCGTCACTATGCTTAGTTTACTTTTTATTTTTTGTATATATCATTATTATTTGCAATTCTCATAGTCAACAGTAAGAAGCCTTTTTGAGTGAATGAGGTTTTTCATGTATGTACATCTAGGCCTTCCTTTTGTTTAAGAACTACTCTTAGAAAAGAAAAGATGGAATTCTAAGTGTCTGGAAAAATGATCCTACATAATGCACATATAGTAATTGCTTTTGTTACTTTTGAAAATCCACTCTACCAGTTGAATTTAGATATACTCTTCTGAATTTATTAAAAAGTGACAGTGGTTTCTTTAAAAATGAAACCATTAAATGGTTTCGTTACATGGTTTCTTTACTCTTCACCTGCAATATTTCTTATTTATGGAATTGTTTTTGTTTGAGATATATGTGGATAACAGAATATTTTCTTCTTATCACGGAGCGATAAGAAATTTGATCTCAGAGACTTTATGTGCACATAAGAAGTGTGTGGCAGTATTATACTGAGAAAGGGCAATGAATTTGCTCCCCTGCCCCCGGATTTGTGTCTTTTATAGTGCTTTCACACAATAATGCTGGGCTTTGGCATATCAGAGTTTTGGTCAATGAGACATCAGCAGAAGTGATACAAACAGAAATTCGAGAGTACTTCCTACTCCCTACTGAGGCCTACTCTCAGAATTGTTTCTGGAGGAATTCAGTAGCCATGCTGTGAGCTGATCCTAGCTTTTCAGACAAAGGGAGGTCATGTGGAGGGGCTCTCCAGGGTACAATCTCACAGGGAGCTAGCAACAATGAGGATAACAGGCCTCTAAGCAGCAGTCAACTCCAAGACCCAGGTATTGTGAGAGAGCCTTTCAGACCTTCCAGCCCTGCCTATTGGGGATACAGGTGCCTTAAAGTGACCTTAGTGGGTACTGTATGGAGCAGAAAAAGAGCTCAGTCAACTCCAGAAACATGAAAAGTAATACATGCTTGTTGTTTCAAGCTATTCAGTTTTGGAATATTTGATCATGCAGGGATTCATAAGAAACATGTAAGAGGTTTAATTCAGCCCTGGGTACTGGGAAATTTTGCTTTCTCACATTAAAAAGCCAAAACAAATATGCATTTCCTTCATTCTCTAGTATGCTCATTTCCAAAGTACTGTGAAATCTTTATTAAAGTACAAATTTGAGACCTTTTCCACAGCATCCCTCTTTCACCAAGATATCTTTTTTAAATGTTTATCTTTGAGAGAGAGGGAGAGACAGAGGGTGAGTGGGGGAGGGGCAGAGAGAGAGGGAGACAGAATCTGGAGAAGGCTCCAGGCTCCAGGCTCTGAGCTGTCAGCACAGAGCCTGACATGGAGCTTGAACTCACGAGCCATGAAATCAGGACCTGAGCAGAAGTTGGATGCTTAACCGACTGAGCCACCTAGGTGCCCCTCACCAAGATATCTTATTTGTAATGAAATCATTTGGCAAAGCTCAAATAATTCTTTCTATTATTATTTTGATTTATTTTAAGTAAAATATTATGCAAATGCTTGCTTTAACTGCTAAGAGCTGTCACTAAAGGATTTGTATTCTATACTAATAATGCCAGGCCGTGTTTCATGCCCCTTAATGAAATTTTGACCTTATTTGCTCTAAAAAAAAATCTCTGCTCGCAAAAGCTATAATTCTGTTGAATGTTTTCTCAAATGCTTGAGGAGTCATACTGTGTAATATTGGTTATACTTCACAGTGTGCAACATTATATTGCATGTGTGTTTTACTAGTGAGTAATTTTATTTTGTAGTCCTGCGAGTACCATCATATAATTAAACTGTAAACTCATGTGGTGTAAAGGTCAGACACTTTAAATGTATGAAAACAAATGATATGTGTATTTAGGGTTCTACTCTTTGCACACTGAGATCAGCAAAGGGATGAAAAGATCATGTATGCTGCAATTGAAATTTCTAATCTTTGGAACAGTTTTGCAGCATCTTGTTATTGTAAACAGAATCTTACACACATCGTTTAAAAGTGTACCTCCATTTTCTTGGAATATTCACAGAGCAAACATTCCTGTTAGAGATTTTTAACCTAGTCATGAATAAGTCAATCACTGTAGTTAGTGCCTACTTTTTTCTTCTTAATTGTATCTTCTGTAAATACACCTTGATTTTGGCTTTGTGGCAGCTTTCACAGTAGAAATACATTATGCCTTTCTTTACGATGACCAAAAATACAGAAGATTGTAGCTAATTTATTCTTTGTATTTTAGGTTTTTAAAATGGACACAATAATTTCAAACTAGTTTTAAAAGTGTCTCTTTAGAGACACCTCAAGTCATGATCTCACAGTTCGTGGACTCAAGCCCCATGTCAGTCTTTGTGCTCACAGCGCAGAGCCTGCTTCCAATTCTCTGTCCCCCTCTCTCTCTTTGCCCCCTGCCCCCGCTCATGCTCTCTCTCTCTCCCTCTCTCTCTCAAAAATAAACATTGAGAAGGTTTTTTAAATTGTTTCTTTAAAGGCCAAGGGAACATGTTTGTGTATACCAATTATATTTATTCCATCTTACCCTTGTACATGGAGATTCTGGAGAAATCAAGGCTTACTTAATCTTGGACAGTATTGCTATTAGATAGATCACCAAGAGATGAATATAAGTAGTTTCTAGTAAAAAATATTCCAGTTATTCTTTGGGAATATTCGGAAATAAATTTAAATGGGCCAGGTGCTGATATAAGATAGTCTTATTATTCCTATCACATGACTTCTCAACAATGTAGAGGAGCATTTAGACACTATGCATCCATTTATTTAGAATATGTGAATTCTTATAGAGCAGACATGTGTCTTAAAACTTCATTTCTTCACCCAGTAATCTTCTACCACAGATCTTCCAAACTAATGAGTCAATGAAGAGGCTTACTGGTGTTAAATTCTATGTATGAATCCATATGTGTCTTCACCTGGAAAGAAGGTCTAAAGCTTTCATTATATTCTCAAAGATTCATAAATGCAAAAATGTTTTGAACCTGATTGTCTCTGGCTTTTTAACCTGGATGTGCATGCTTTCTTTGATGAAGTGTATGCAATTTCTTTACATTCTTAGAGTGAGCTTAAATATATTTCTGTAATGTTTCCTTTCACCATTCTTAATTCTATCCCTTAGTGTCAAAGAGAAAAAATCCAATTATAATATTTCAGTCCATCAAATAATTAAAAATAACTATTTTGATTATTCTCATTTACATATCTTAGAAAATTTTGTTTTTCATAATTTATAAATGATAAAACAGAGTGGTATAAATTTGTTCATAACATTAGTTTATGGTTTTAATGTCTACAGGATTTGTAGTGATGTCCTTATTTGGTTTTATTCCTAATGTTGGTTACTAATGATTTTTTTTTAAATCATCCTCATCAAAGTTTAATCAATTTTATTAGAGTTTTCTACAAATAAAAATTTGGCTTTATTGATTTTTTTTCTATTGCATGTTAATTTTCTCTTGTACTAATTTCTGTTATCTTTATTATTTGTTTTTCTATTTTTGCGTGTGTGTGTTTAATTTGCTCTTATTTTTCCAACTTGTCGAGCCAGAGACTTAGATCATTGATTTTTAGCTCTTTTAAAAATGCATTTTTGGGCGCCTGGGTGGCTCAAGCCTGTTAAGCGTCTGTCTCTTGATTTGGGCTCAGGTCATGATCTCACAGTTCGTGGGATTGAGCCCCACCTCCGGCTCTTCACTGACTGTGGAGCTTGCTTGGGATTCTCTCTCTCCTTCTCTCTCTCTCTGCCCCTCCCCACTTCCTCTCCCTTGCTCTTTCACTCTCTCTCCCTCAAAATAAATAAACTCAAAAAAGGCATTTTAAGGCTACAGATTTTCCTTTAGGGATAGTTTAGCTGAATGCTACAAGCTTTGATCTGTCATATTTTCTTTTTTTTTTTTTTTTCAACGTTTATTTATTTTTGGGACAGAGAGAGACAGAGCATGAACGGGGGAGGGGCAGAGAGAGAGGGAGACACAGAATCCGAAACAGGCTCCAGGCTCTGAGCCATCAGCCCAGAGCCTGACGCGGGGCTCGAACTCACGGACCGCGAGATCGTGACCTGGCTGAAGTCAGACGCTTAACCGACTGTGCCACCCAGGCGCCCCTGAACACTGTATTTTTTAGAAAGAAAAAAAATTAGCTTAACAATTTGCCATGATAATGCAGCATAACTGGACATGCCTGATTTGACTTCAGAAAGAGTATATTTAAAGAGACATAAAAATAGTGAGTATGATAAAGTCCATCTTCTGATAATAACCTTGATTCCAACAATTCAACATCAATGGAATGCTACCCTAGAACTAGAATATTTCTTACATGAGAAAAAGGTATCATTCACAATTACAGAAGTGTGACTTCCTCATTTTCAAAATGCATGCCCTTAAGTTTAAAGACTTTCAGCATCTTTTATTCTTTCCATGAATCTGGAAGACAGTCAGAAGTTGCCCAGAGGTTATCTTTAAATACATTTCTTGGGGTGCCTAGGTGGCTCAATCAGTTGAGCATTCAACCTCGGCTCAGGTCATGATCTCCCAGTCGGTGAGTTCAAGCCCTGCGTTGGGCTTTGTGTTGACAGCTCAGAGTCTGGAAACTGCTTTGGATTCTGTCTCCCTCTCTCTCTGTCCCTGCCCTGCTCATGATCTGTCTCCCTCTCTCAAAAATAAATAAACGTTAAAAAAAAATTAAATAAATTTCTAAACAATACCAGAAAATGTTATTTTATGTACTTGTCAATATTTGACTCTAAACTTTTATTTGCATATCAAAAATTGTGTCCAAAATTGCTTTAGAAGCTATGGTTTAAAATGACAAAAAGGTGAAACATTGTTTTGACGAGCCATCCAGAAAGCTAACTTTTAAATAGAATAACCACCTCCCCTTGTGCACTCACCATCCAACTTCAGCAATTTTGTCAATTCTGTTTTATTTACCATCACATATTTGTTTTTAAACTGAAATATTTTAAAGAAAATCTCAAAAGACATTGTGTTCAGTCAGCATGCTTCTTAAACTGATAAAAAAAACTTATTTTTAACTTAGCTGCCATTCAATTTTCATACTTTATGTAAATACAAATAATTATTTTCTCAATGTTTAGATGTTGAAAAATATAAAATATTCTGAAAAGTTGTTAGACTAGTTCGATGAACACCTGCATATCTTTGCTTTATTTAGATTCAGCAACTGTCAAAATTGGCCATATTTTCCTTTTCTTTTATGTCACTTTTTCTTGCTCAGGATGTGCGTGGGCTCTCTCTCTCACACATGGTGATCACTTTGTAACATACATACATGTTGAATCACTGTGTTACACACTTGGAACCAGTATAATATTGTATGTAAACTACACCTCAGTAAACAAAGTGTGTTGCCTCATGGGTTTATTTACCACTTTATTTCCTTACCATTCCTCCCCTCCCCCGCAGGAATATTACATGGATGCAACACATCATAAAATATATATTGACAATTGTGATGAACATAGCATAATGTGTAGATTTGTTGAACCACTATGTTATACACCTGAAACTAATGTAGTATTATGTGTCAACTGCGCTTCAATTAAAAAAAAAAAAAGATATGTTGATGTAAATTTGTTTCATTATTGGTGATGTTACGTTTTCTCATTTGGTTAAGATTGTGTTCACCAGATTTCTCCATTGTAATTTTTCCCTTTATAATTATAAGTATTATGTGGAATGAAATTCAAGAATATGTGAATATCTTGTTCCCCAACAAATTTTACTCAGTAGTAAACGATCTTTATTATATTATCTCATGTCCAATCAGTGTTCAAAATTTGAACACTTGCCTCATAAATATTTTAAGTTATTTTGTTTGAATCATGATCCAGACAAGGTTTAGACATTCTGTTTCATTTTGATGTATCTTATATTTCTTTTAGTCTCTAGAGTCTGTCTTCCCATTTTCCACACACTATCTCTCTTTTCATGTCTTCCATTGCTTTATTAGAGAAATTGAGTCAGTTGCCTTATAGAGTGACCACTTTTTGTGTGTATTGTATTCAAATTGATTTTCTGTTTCCCATATAAACTGGTAAACTGTAAACTGGTATTGAGATCTAGACATTTGATTAAATTCCATTTAAGATTTTAATGGCACTTACTTTAATTTCTTTTAACGTTTATTTATTTTTGAGAGAGAGAGACAGGGTGCGAATAGGGGAAGGGCAGAGAGAAAGGGAGACACAGAATCTGAAGCAGGCTCCATGCTCCGAGCTGTCAGCATAAAGCCCGCTGCGGGGCTCGAACCCATGAACCATGAGATCATGACCTGAGCTGAGGTCAGATGCTCAACTGACTAAGCCACCCAGGTGCCCTTAATGGCACTTACTTTAAAAGTGGTGCTGAGAACTTTCAATATGCCTCTTAAAGGAAGAATCTTAATTGATTTTATTCTGCAATGGTCTGACCAAAACCAACACAATTCAAGGCAGTGACTATGTATTCACTGCTTGTGTGCAGAATGCCACCACTCTCGGTCTTACTTCACTGCTTAAGTAGTGGGACAAGTTTTCAAATCAACATTTCCTTGCCCATAAGCGTTTTACCATAGTTTATGACCAAAAATTGAGAGGAGCGTAACAGAAAATGTATCTGTGCATGCAAGTTTAAGATTGAAAGTGGGGAATTCTGAGCAACAGCTACTTTGTCCTGTAAAAGTCCTATTTCTCCTGTCTACACAGCACGTGAAGAAATGGAGAGGACTTTGAGAGCAGGGCAAGAGAAATCTTCCAGTTGAGCAGTTATATAACAACTAAAACTGTACTACTTCATTTACATAGATATAATGCAATGGGTTTTAAAAAAAATGATAGACTCATTAATTTTCAGGACTAAGGGGACAATACTATTGGCCACTCAGCTTTTGCCTGAGTATTTCCAATCGAAGTGTGCGTACCCCTTTCTGAGAAAAAGACACCTCTATTGTTAGTTTATCTCAAAGAATACCATTTTTTTCTTATGTTGTCATGAAACCAGTCATCCTATAAACTCCACATTTATGTCTTACTTATGCTTTCTGTGAAAACTCAGAGTTCCCTTTCTCATCTATGTGACAATCTGTTAATAATTGAAAAGCACAGCTATGGTTCCCCCTGTCTTTTTAGAACACATGTAACCAGACCCTTACCCTGAGATCTGTCATGTCACAAACTCAGATACCTGTAGAGGCCAGGCTATAGCAGGAATGTGTGATGTTGGCTAGACTAAGATGGAAAATTCATAATGTAAAGAAGGTAGGTGTCAGCTTATGGCGTTTGTGGATTGTCACCAAGGTGAAAATGTGGGACTTAATGCTACCAGATCTTTGAATTCCCAATAAAAGTTGGAAACATGGTTTGTATGAGAAATCTCCTGATTTCTAAACATTAGTATACATTCTAAACTTCAAAGCACTGTGTAGTTTAGCACTGCGCAAGCGAAATAAAATACATTGGAATGGTCAGATTCTGTTTGTCAGTTGCCAGTTGTGACTTGTGTTGTAATCATTCTAAAAGTGACAGGTATCCAGACTCCTGGGCTGCTTCCTTTGGAGGTACTGTAATTCACCCATTACCTTCTTAAAATAGAGTTCACGGAGTTGAAACCAGTCATGTTCTGGTGCCGAGCAGAAGACTGTCACTTCTATGAACTCAGTCTAGATTTTGCTCTCTTTTTACCACTTCTTTTTATCCTTACCTTATTTCAGTATGGTCTGCTAGAACATCCAGATCCTTTTCACATTATCTGGTACGAAGCCATCTGATGCTTCTGCACATAGTTTTCTTCCCAATAGCCCAAACTTCTATCTGTTTTTAAAATTTACGTTTGTTATTTTAAAACTTTCACATGGCAGCTGTATGTTTTTCTTTAAGTAAGTTCACTTACCTTTGAAGAAATAAGAGCTCATAATGGGTAAAATCTAAACTATTTTTCTACGTGTGACTTAAAGAAAAAAGGTTGGGTGGATCATAACAATATGACAAAGATTTGTTACCTAAACGTGTCATTGATAAGCAATGCTTTTTTGTTTCAGCTATTTAAGGAAGTGGAATAAACATTTTTGTAAGTTAGAAACATGTTGTTGAATTTTGTATTTGGCAGGATAGACTGAATCTCAGTCTGATTATCTTATATAAGCTATTGCAATATCCATTAAAAAGTCATTCTGGTAATGGCAACAAATGTGCAAATGTTGCTTCTTTTACAAACGATGAAATACTACTATAATAGTTGTTATTATCTCATTAGCTAAGATCCCAAGCAATTTTTGTTTGTGTTTAAAAAAAAAAACTGTTTCTAATTTAA